>NW_026967466.1:679381-1019072 GCF_028390025.1 Pseudophryne corroboree
GAATTCAAGAATAGAATGTTGGGAGTTCTAGAATGCCAAAATAGAATGTTGGTAGTTCTAGAATTCCAAAATAGAATGTTGGGAGTTCTAGAATGCCAAATTAGAATGTTGGTAGTTCTAGAATTCTAAAATAGAATGTTGGGAGTTCTAGAATGCCAAAATAGAATGTTGGGAGTTCTAGAATTCCAAAATAGAATGTTGGGAGTTCTAGAATGCCAAAATAGAATGTTGGGAGTCCTAGAATGCCAAAATAGAATGTTGGGAGTTCTAGAATTCCAAAATAGAATGTTGGTGTTGCAGAATTCCAAAATAGAATGTTGGGAGTTCTAGAATTCCAAAATAGAATGTTGGGAGTTCTAGAATGCCAAAATAGAATGTTGATAGTTCTAGAATTCCAAAATAGAATGTTGGGAGTTCTAGAATTCCAAAATAGAATGTTGGGAGTTCTAGAATTCCAAACTAGAATGTTGGTGTTGCAGAATTCAAGAATAGAATGTTGGGAGTTCTAGAATGCCAAAATAGAATGTTGGTAGTTCTAGAATTCCAAAATAGAATGTTGGGAGTTCTAGAATGCCAAAATAGAATGTTGGGAGTTCTAGAATTCCAAAATAGAATGTTGGTGTTGCAGAATTCCAAAATAGAATGTTGGGAGTTCTAGAATTCCAAAATAGAATGTTGGGAGTTCTAGAATGCCAAAATAGAATGTTGGTAGTTCTAGAATTCCAAAATAGAATGTTGGGAGTTCTAGAATGCCAAAATAGAATGTTGGGAGTTCTAGAATTCCAAATAGAATGTTGGGAGTTCTAGAATGCCAAAATAGTATGTTGGGAGTTCTAGAATGCCAAAATAGAATGTTGGTAGTTCTAGAATTCCAAAATAGAATGTTGGTAGTTCTAGAATTCCAAAATAGAATGTGGGTAGTTCAAGAATTCCAAATAGAATGTTGGGAGTTCTAGAATGCGAAAATAGAATGTTGGGAGTTCTAGAATTCCAAAATAGAATGTTGGTGTTGCAGAATTCCAAAATAGAATGTTGGGAGTTCTAGAATGCCAAAATAGAATGTTGGGAGTTCTAGAATTCCAAATAGAATGTTGGGAGTTCTAGAATGCCAAAATAGTATGTTGGGAGTTCTAGAATGCCAAAATAGAATGTTGGTAGTTCTAGAATTCCAAAATAGAATGTTGGTAGTTCTAGAATTCCAAAATAGAATGTGGGTAGTTCAAGAATTCCAAATAGAATGTTGGGAGTTCTAGTATTCCAAAATAGAATGTTGGGAGTACTAGAATGCCAAAATAGAATGTTGGGAGTTCTAGTATTCCAAAATAGAATGTTGGGAGTTCTAGAATACCAAAATAGAATGTTGGGAGTTCTAGAATGCCAAAATAGAATGTTGGGAGTTCTAGAATTCCAAAATATAATGTTGGGAGTTCTAGAATGTCAAAATAGAATGTTGGGAGTTCTAGAATGCCAAAATAGAGTGTTGGTAGTTCTAGAATTCCAAAATAAAATGTTGGGAGTTCTAGAATGCCAAAATAGAATGTTGGTAGTTCTAGAATTCCAAAATAGAATGTTGGGAGTTCTAGAATGCCAAAATAGAATGTTGGGAGTTCTAGAATTCCAAAATAGAATGTTGGGAGTTCTAGAATGCCAAAATAGAATGTTAAGAGTTATAGAATGCCAAAATAGAATGTTGGGAGTTCTAGAATGCCAAACTAGAATGTTGGTAGTTCTAGAATTCCAAAATAGAATGTTGGGAGTTCTAGAATGCCAAAATAGAATGTTGGGAGTTCTAGAGTTCCAAAATAGAATGTTGGGAGTTCTAGAATGCCAAAATAGAATGTTAAGAGTTATAGAATGCCAAAATAGAATGTTGGGAGTTCTAGAATTCCAAACTAGAATGTTGGTGTTGCAGAATTCAAGAATAGAATGTTGGGAGTTCTAGAATGCCAAAATAGAATGTTGGTAGTTCTAGAATTCCAAAATAGAATGTTGGGAGTTCTAGAATGCCAAATTAGAATGTTGGTAGTTCTAGAATTCCAAAATAGAATGTTGGGAGTTCTAGAATGCCAAAATAGAATGTTGGGAGTCCTAGAATGCCAAAATAGAATGTTGGGAGTTCTAGAATTCCAAAATAGAATGTTGGTGTTGCAGAATTCCAAAATAGAATGTTGGGAGTTCTAGAATTCCAAAATAGAATGTTGGGAGTTCTAGAATGCCAAAATAGAATGTTGATAGTTCTAGAATTCCAAAATAGAATGTTGGGAGTTCTAGAATTCCAAAATAGAATGTTGGGAGTTCTAGAATTCCAAACTAGAATGTTGGTGTTGCAGAATTCAAGAATAGAATGTTGGGAGTTCTAGAATGCCAAAATAGAATGTTGGTAGTTCTAGTATTCCAAAATAGAATGTTGGTCGTTCTAGAATGCCAAAATAGAATGTTAGAAGTTCTAGAATGCCAAAATAGAATGTTGGTAGTTCTAGAATTCAAAAATAGAATGTTGGTAGTTCTAGAATTCCAAAATAGAATGTTGGGAGTTCTAGAATGCCAAAATAGAATGTTAGAAGTTCTAGAATGCCAAAATAGAATGTTGGTAGTTCTAGAATTCAAAAATAGAATGTTGGTAGTTCTAGAATTCCAAAATAGAATGTTGGGAGTTCTAGAATGTCAAAATAGAATGTTGGTAGTTCTAGAATTCCAAAATAGAATGTTGGGAGTTCTAGAATGCCAAAATAGAATGTTGGGAGTGCTAGAATTCCAAATAGAATGTTGGGAGTTCTAGAATGCCAAAATAGAATGTTGGGAGTTCTAGAATGCCAAAATAGAATGTTGGTTGTTCTAGAATGCCATAATAGAATGTTGGGAGTTCTAGAATGCCAAAATAGAATTTTGGGAGTTCTAGAATGCCAAAATAGAATGTTGGGAGTTCTAGAATGCCACAATAGAATGTTGGGAGTTCTAGAATGCCAAAATAGAATGTTGGTAGTTCTAGAATGCCAAAATAGAATGTTGGGAGTTCTAGAATTCCAAAATAGAATGTTGGGAGTTCTAGAATGCCAAAATAGAATGTTGGTAGTTCTAGAATGCCAAAATAGAATGTTGGTAGTTCTAGAATTCCAAAATAGAATGTTGGGAGTTCTAGAATGCCAAAATAGAATGTTGGGAGTTCTAGAATTCCAAAAAAGAATGTTGGGAGTTCTAGAATACCAAAATAGAATGTTGGGAGTTCTAGAATGCCAAAATAGAATGTTGGGAGTTCTAGAATTCCAAAATATAATGTTGGGAGTTCTAGAATGTCAAAATAGAATGTTGGGAGTTCTAGAATGCCAAAATAGAGTGTTGGTAGTTCTAGAATTCCAAAATAAAATGTTGGGAGTTCTAGAATGCCAAAATAGAATGTTGGTAGTTCTAGAATTCCAAAATAGAATGTTGGGAGTTCTAGAATGCCAAAATAGAATGTTGGGAGTTCTAGAATTCCAAAATAGAATGTTGGGAGTTCTAGAATGCCAAAATAGAATGTTAAGAGTTATAGAATGCCAAAATAGAATGTTGGGAGTTCTAGAATGCCAAACTAGAATGTTGGTAGTTCTAGAATTCCAAAATAGAATGTTGGGAGTTCTAGAATGCCAAAATAGAATGTTGGGAGTTCTAGAGTTCCAAAATAGAATGTTGGGAGTTCTAGAATGCCAAAATAGAATGTTAAGAGTTATAGAATGCCAAAATAGAATGTTGGGAGTTCTAGAATTCCAAACTAGAATGTTGGTGTTGCAGAATTCAAGAATAGAATGTTGGGAGTTCTAGAATGCCAAAATAGAATGTTGGTAGTTCTAGAATTCCAAAATAGAATGTTGGGAGTTCTAGAATGCCAAATTAGAATGTTGGTAGTTCTAGAATTCCAAAATAGAATGTTGGGAGTTCTAGAATGCCAAAATAGAATGTTGGGAGTCCTAGAATGCCAAAATAGAATGTTGGGAGTTCTAGAATTCCAAAATAGAATGTTGGTGTTGCAGAATTCCAAAATAGAATGTTGGGAGTTCTAGAATTCCAAAATAGAATGTTGGGAGTTCTAGAATGCCAAAATAGAATGTTGATAGTTCTAGAATTCCAAAATAGAATGTTGGGAGTTCTAGAATTCCAAAATAGAATGTTGGGAGTTCTAGAATTCCAAACTAGAATGTTGGTGTTGCAGAATTCAAGAATAGAATGTTGGGAGTTCTAGAATGCCAAAATAGAATGTTGGTAGTTCTAGTATTCCAAAATAGAATGTTGGTCGTTCTAGAATGCCAAAATAGAATGTTAGAAGTTCTAGAATGCCAAAATAGAATGTTGGTAGTTCTAGAATTCAAAAATAGAATGTTGGTAGTTCTAGAATTCCAAAATAGAATGTTGGGAGTTCTAGAATGCCAAAATAGAATGTTAGAAGTTCTAGAATGCCAAAATAGAATGTTGGTAGTTCTAGAATTCAAAAATAGAATGTTGGTAGTTCTAGAATTCCAAAATAGAATGTTGGGAGTTCTAGAATGTCAAAATAGAATGTTGGTAGTTCTAGAATTCCAAAATAGAATGTTGGGAGTTCTAGAATGCCAAAATAGAATGTTGGGAGTGCTAGAATTCCAAATAGAATGTTGGGAGTTCTAGAATGCCAAAATAGAATGTTGGGAGTTCTAGAATGCCAAAATAGAATGTTGGTAGTTCTAGAATGCCATAATAGAATGTTGGGAGTTCTAGAATTCCAAAATAGAATGTTGGGAGTTCTAGAATGTCAAAATAGAATGTTGGTAGTTCTAGAATTCCAAAATAGAATGTTGGGAGTTCTAGAATGCCAAAATAGAATGTTGGGAGTGCTAGAATTCCAAATAGAATGTTGGGAGTTCTAGAATGCCAAAATAGAATGTTGGGAGTTCTAGAATGCCAAAATAGAATGTTGGTAGTTCTAGAATGCCATAATAGAATGTTGGGAGTTCTAGAATGCCAAAATAGAATTTTGGGAGTTCTAGAATGCCAAAATAGAATGTTGGGAGTTCTAGAATGCCAAAATAGAATGTTGGGAGTGCTAGAATTCCAAATAGAATGTTGGGAGTTCTAGAATGCCAAAATAGAATGTTGGGAGTTCTAGAATGCCAAAATAGAATGTTGGTAGTTCTAGAATGCCATAATAGAATGTTGGGAGTTCTAGAATGCCAAAATAGAATTTTGGGAGTTCTAGAATGCCAAAATAGAATGTTGGGAGTTCTAGAATGCCACAATAGAATGTTGGGAGTTCTAGAATGCCAAAATAGAATGTTGGTAGTTCTAGAATTCCAAAATAGAATGTTGGGAGTTCTAGAATGCCAAAATATAATGTTGGGAGTTCTAGAATTCCAAAATAGAATGTTGGGAGTTCTAGAATGCCAAAATAGAATGTTGGTAGTTCTAGAATGCCAAAATAGAATGTTGGTAGTTCTAGAATTCCAAAATAGAATGTTGGGAGTTCTAGAATGCCAAAATAGAATGTTGGGAGTTCTAGAATTCCAAAAAAGAATGTTGGGAGTTCTAGAATGCCAAAATAGAATGTTGGTGTTGCAGAATTCCAAAATAGAATGTTGGGAGTTGTAGAATTCCAAAATAGAATGTTGGTAGTTCTAAAATTCCAAAATAGAATGTTGGGAGTTCTAGAATGCCAAAATAGAATGTTGGTGTTGCAGAATTCCAAAATAGAATGTTGGGAGTTGTAGAATGCCAAAATAGAATGTTGGTAGTTCTAGAATTCCAAAATAGAATGTTGGGAGTTCTAGAATGCCAAAATAGAATGTTAGAAGTTCTAGAATGCCAAAATAGAATGTTGGTAGTTCTAGAATTCAAAAATAGAATGTTGGTAGTTCTAGAATTCCAAAATAGAATGTTGGGAGTTCTAGAATGTCAAAATAGAATGTTGGTAGTTCTAGAATTCCAAAATAGAATGTTGGGAGTTCTAGAATGCCAAAATAGAATGTTGGGAGTGCTAGAATTCCAAATAGAATGTTGGGAGTTCTAGAATGCCAAAATAGAATGTTGGGAGTTCTAGAATGCCAAAATAGAATGTTGGTAGTTCTAGAATGCCATAATAGAATGTTGGGAGTTCTAGAATGCCAAAATAGAATTTTGGGAGTTCTAGAATGCCAAAATAGAATGTTGGGAGTTCTAGAATGCCAAAATAGAATGTTGGTAGTTCTAGAATTCCAAAATAGAATGTTGGGAGTTCTAGAATGCCAAAATATAATGTTGGGAGTTCTAGAATTCCAAAATAGAATGTTGGGAGTTCTAGAATGCCAAAATAGAATGTTGGTAGTTCTAGAATGCCAAAATAGAATGTTGGTAGTTCTAGAATTCCAAAATAGAATGTTGGGAGTTCTAGAATGCCAAAATAGAATGTTGGGAGTTCTAGAATTCCAAAAAAGAATGTTGGGAGTTCTAGAATGCCAAAATAGAATGTTGGTGTTGCAGAATTCCAAAATAGAATGTTGGGAGTTGTAGAATTCCAAAATAGAATGTTGGTAGTTCTAAAATTCCAAAATAGAATGTTGGGAGTTCTAGAATGCCAAAATAGAATGTTGGTGTTGCAGAATTCCAAAATAGAATGTTGGGAGTTGTAGAATGCCAAAATAGAATGTTGGTAGTTCTAGAATTCCAAAATAGAATGTTGGGAGTTCTAGAATGCCAAAATAGAATGTTGGGAGTTCTAGCATGCCAAAATAGAATGTTAGAAGTTCTAGAATGCCAAAATAGAATGTTGGTAGTTCTAGAATTCAAAAATAGAATGTTGGTAGTTCTAGAATTCCAAAATAGAATGTTGGGAGTTCTAGAATGCCAAAATAGAATGTTAGAAGTTCTAGAATGCCAAAATAGAATGTTGGTAGTTCTAGAATTCAAAAATAGAATGTTGGTAGTTCTAGAATTCCAAAATAGAATGTTGGGAGTTCTAGAATGTCAAAATAGAATGTTGGTAGTTCTAGAATTCCAAAATAGAATGTTGGGAGTTCTAGAATGCCAAAATAGAATGTTGGGAGTGCTAGAATTCCAAATAGAATGTTGGGAGTTCTAGAATGCCAAAATAGAATGTTGGGAGTTCTAGAATGCCAAAATAGAATGTTGGTAGTTCTAGAATGCCATAATAGAATGTTGGGAGTTCTAGAATGCCAAAATAGAATTTTGGGAGTTCTAGAATGCCAAAATAGAATGTTGGGAGTTCTAGAATGCCACAATAGAATGTTGGGAGTTCTAGAATGCCAAAATAGAATGTTGGTAGTTCTAGAATTCCAAAATAGAATGTTGGGAGTTCTAGAATGCCAAAATATAATGTTGGGAGTTCTAGAATTCCAAAATAGAATGTTGGGAGTTCTAGAATGCCAAAATAGAATGTTGGTAGTTCTAGAATGCCAAAATAGAATGTTGGTAGTTCTAGAATTCCAAAATAGAATGTTGGGAGTTCTAGAATGCCAAAATAGAATGTTGGGAGTTCTAGAATTCCAAAAAAGAATGTTGGGAGTTCTAGAATGCCAAAATAGAATGTTGGTGTTGCAGAATTCCAAAATAGAATGTTGGGAGTTGTAGAATTCCAAAATAGAATGTTGGTAGTTCTAAAATTCCAAAATAGAATGTTGGGAGTTCTAGAATGCCAAAATAGAATGTTGGTGTTGCAGAATTCCAAAATAGAATGTTGGGAGTTGTAGAATGCCAAAATAGAATGTTGGTAGTTCTAGAATTCCAAAATAGAATGTTGGGAGTTCTAGAATGCCAAAATAGAATGTTGGGAGTTCTAGCATGCCAAAATAGAATGTTGGGAGTTCTAGAATGCCAAAATAGAATGTTGGGAGTTCTAGAATTCCAAACTAGAATGTTGGGAGTTCTAGAATGCCAAAATAGAATGTTAGGAGTTCTAGAATTCCAAAATAGAATGTTGGGAGTTCTAGAATGCCAACATAGAATGTTGGGAGTTCTAGAATTCCCAAATAGAATAATGGTGTTGCAGAATTCCAAAATAGAATGTTGGGAGTTCTAGAATGCCAAAATAGAATGTTGGTAGTTCTAGAATTCCAAAATAGAATGTTGGGAGTAATAGAATGCCAAAATAGAATGTTGGGAGTTTTACAATTCCAAAATAGAATGTTGGTGTTGCAGAATTCCAAAATAGAATGTTGGGAGTTCTAGAATTCCAAAATAGAATGTTGGTAGTTCTAGAATTCCAAAATAGAATGATGGGAGTTCTATAATAAAAAAAAAATGTTGGGAGTTCTAGATTGCCAAAATAGAATGTTGGTAGTTCTAGAATTCAAAAAAAGAATGTTGGGAGTTCTAGAATGCCAAAATAGAATGTTGGGAGTTCTAGAATTCCAAATAGAATGTTGGGAGTTCTAGAATGCCAAAATAGTATGTTGGGAGTTCTAGAATGCCAAAATAGAATGTTGGTAGTTCTAGAATTCCAAAATAGAATGTTGGTAGTTCTAGAATTCCAAAATAGAATGTGGGTAGTTCAAGAATTCCAAATAGAATGTTGGGAGTTCTAGAATGCCAAAATAGAATGTTGGGAGTTCTAGAATTCCAAAATAGAATGTTGGGAGTTCTAGAATTCCAAAATAGAATGTTGGGAGTACTAGAATGCCAAAATAGAATGTTGGGAGTTCTAGTATTCCAAAATAGAATGTTGGGAGTTCTAGAATGCCAAAATAGAATGTTGGGAGTTCTAGAATTCCAAAATAGAATGTTGGGAGTTCTAGAATGCCAAAATAGAATGTTGGGAGTTCTAGAATTCCAAAATAGAATGTTGGGAGTTCTAGAATGCCAAAATAGAATGTTGGGAGTTCTAGAATTCCAAAATAGAATGTTGGGAGTTCTAGAATGCCAAAATAGAATGTTAAGAGTTATAGAATGCCAAAATAGAATGTTGGGAGTTCTAGAATGCCAAAATAGAATGTTGGTAGTTCTAGAATTCCAAAATAGAATGTTGGGAGTTCTAGAATGCCAAAATAGAATGTTGGGAGTTCTAGAGTTCCAAAATAGAATGTTGGGAGTTCTAGAATGCCAAAATAGAATGTTAAGAGTTATAGAATGCCAAAATAGAATGTTGGGAGTTCTAGAATTCCAAAATAGAATGTTGGGAGTTCTAGAATGCCAAAATAGAATGTTGGGAGTTCTAGTATTCCAAAATAGAATGTTGGGAGTTCTAGAATGCCAAAATAGAATGTTGGGAGTTCTAGAATTCCAAAATAGAATGTTGGGAGTTCTAGAATGTCAAAATAGAATGTTGGGAGTTCTAGAATGCCAAAATAGAGTGTTGGTAGTTCTAGAATTCCAAAATAAAATGTTGGGAGTTCTAGAATGCCAAAATAGAATGTTGGTAGTTCTAGAATTCCAAAATAGAATGTTGGGAGTTCTAGAATGCCAAAATAGAATGTTGGGAGTTCTAGAATTCCAAAATAGAATGTTGGGAGTTCTAGAATGCCAAAATAGAATGTTAAGAGTTATAGAATGCCAAAATAGAATGTTGGGAGTTCTAGAATGCCAAAATAGAATGTTGGTAGTTCTAGAATTCCAAAATAGAATGTTGGGAGTTCTAGAATGCCAAAATAGAATGTTGGGAGTTCTAGAGTTCCAAAATAGAATGTTGGGAGTTCTAGAATGCCAAAATAGAATGTTAAGAGTTATAGAATGCCAAAATAGAATGTTGGGAGTTCTAGAATTCCAAAATAGAATGTTGGGAGTTCTAGAATGCCAAAATAGAGTGTTGGTAGTTCTAGAATTCCAAAATAAAATGTTGGGAGTTCTAGAATGCCAAAATAGAATGTTGGTAGTTCTAGAATTCCAAAATAGAATGTTGGGAGTTCTAGAATGCCAAAATAGAATGTTGGGAGTTCTAGAATGCCAAAATAGAATGTTGGGAGTTCTAGAATTCCAAAATAGAATGTTGGGAGTTCTAGAATGCCAAAATAGAATGTTGGGAGTTCTAGAATTCCAAAATAGAATGTTGGGAGTTCTAGAATTCCAAACTAGAATGTTGGTGTTGCAGAATTCAAGAATAGAATGTTGGGAGTTCTAGAATGCCAAAATAGAATGTTGGTAGTTCTAGAATTCCAAAATAGAATGTTGGGAGTTCTAGAATGCCAAATTAGAATGTTGGTAGTTCTAGAATTCCAAAATAGAATGTTGGGAGTTCTAGAATGCCAAAATAGAATGTTGGGAGTCCTAGAATGCCAAAATAGAATGTTGGGAGTTCTAGAATTCCAAAATAGAATGTTGGTGTTGCAGAATTCCAAAATAGAATGTTGGGAGTTCTAGAATTCCAAAATAGAATGTTGGGAGTTCTAGAATGCCAAAATAGAATGTTGATAGTTCTATAATTCCAAAATAGAATGTTGGGAGTTCTAGAATTCCAAAATAGAATGTTGGGAGTTCTAGAATTCCAAACTAGAATGTTGGTGTTGCAGAATTCAAGAATAGAATGTTGGGAGTTCTAGAATGCCAAAATAGAATGTTGGTAGTTCTAGAATTCCAAAATAGAATGTTGGTCGTTCTAGAATGCCAAAATAGAATGTTAGAAGTTCTAGAATGCCAAAATAGAATGTTGGTAGTTCTAGAATTCAAAAATAGAATGTTGGTAGTTCTAGAATTCCAAAATAGAATGTTGGGAGTTCTAGAATGCCAAAATAGAATGTTAGAAGATCTAGAATGCCAAAATAGAATGTTGGTAGTTCTAGAATTCAAAAATAGAATGTTGGTAGTTCTAGAATTCCAAAATAGAATGTTGGGAGCTCTAGAATGTCAAAATAGAATGTTGGTAGTTCTAGAATTCCAAAATAGAATGTTGGGAGTTCTAGAATGCCAAAATAGAATGTTGGGAGTGCTAGAATTCCAAATAGAATGTTGGGAGTTCTAGAATGCCAAAATAGAATGTTGGGAGTTCTAGAATGCCAAAATAGAATGTTGGTAGTTCTAGAATGCCATAATAGAATGTTGGGAGTTCTAGAATGCCAAAATAGAATTTTGGGAGTTCTAGAATGCCAAAATAGAATGTTGGGAGTTCTAGAATGCCAAAATAGAATGTTGGGAGTGCTAGAATTCCAAATAGAATGTTGGGAGTTCTAGAATGCCAAAATAGAATGTTGGGAGTTCTAGAATGCCAAAATAGAATGTTGGTAGTTCTAGAATGCCAAAATAGAATGTTGGTAGTTCTAGAATGCCAAAATAGAATGTTGGTAGTTCTAGAATTCCAAAATAGAATGTTGGGAGTTCTAGAATGCCAAAATAGAATGTTGGGAGTTCTAGAATTCCAAAAAAGAATGTTGGGAGTTCTAGAATGCCAAAATAGAATGTTGGTGTTGCAGAATTCCAAAATAGAATGTTGGGAGTTGTAGAATGCCAAAATAGAATGTTGGTAGTTCTAGAATTCCAAAATAGAATGTTGGGAGTTCTAGAATGCGACAATAGAATGTTGGTGTTGCAGAATTCCAAAATAGAATGTTGGGAGTTGTAGAATGCCAAAATAGAATGTTGGTAGTTCTAGAATTCCAAAATAGAATGTTGGGAGTTCTAGAATGCCAAAATAGAATGTTGGGAGTTCTAGCATGCCAAAATAGAATGTTGGGAGTTCTAGAATGCCAAAATAGAATGTTGGGAGTTCTAGAATTCCAAACTAGAATGTTGGGAGTTCTAGAATGCCAAAATAGAATGTTAGGAGTTCTAGAATTCCAAAATAGAATGTTGGGAGTTCTAGAATGCAAACATAGAATGTTGGGAGTTCTAGAATTCCCAAATAGAATAATGGTGTTGCAGAATTCCAAAATAGAATGTTGGGAGTTCTAGAATGCCAAAATAGAATGTTGGTAGTTCTAGAATTCCAAAATATAATGTTGGGAGTAATAGAATGCCAAAATAGAATGTTGGGAGTTTTACAATTCCAAAATAGAATGTTGGTGTTGCAGAATTCCAAAATAGAATGTTGGGAGTTCTAGAATTCCAAAATAGAATGTTGGTAGTTCTAGAATTCCAAAATAGAATGATGGGAGTTCTATAATTTAAAAAAAAAATGTTGGGAGTTCTAGATTGCCAAAATAGAATGTTGGTAGTTCTAGAATTCCAAAAAAGAATGTTGGGAGTTCTAGAATGCCAAAATAGAATGTTGGGAGTTCTAGAATTCCAAATAGAATGTTGGGAGTTCTAGAATGCCAAAATAGTATGTTGGGAGTTCTAGAATGCCAAAATAGAATGTTGGTAGTTCTAGAATTCCAAAATAGAATGTTGGTAGTTCTAGAATTCCAAAATAGAATGTTGGGAGTTCTAGAATGCCAAAATAGAATGTTGGGAGTTCTAGAATTCCAAAATAGAATGTTGGGAGTTCTAGAATGCCAAAATAGAATGTTAAGAGTTATAGAATGCCAAAATAGAATGTTGGGAGTTCTAGAATGCCAAAATAGAATGTTGGTAGTTCTAGAATTCCAAAATAGAATGTTGGGAGTTCTAGAATGCCAAAATAGAATGTTGGGAGTTCTAGAGTTCCAAAATAGAATGTTGGGAGTTCTAGAATGCCAAAATAGAATGTTAAGAGTTATAGAATGCCAAAATAGAATGTTGGGAGTTCTAGAATTCCAAAATAGAATGTTGGGAGTTCTAGAATTCCAAAATAGAATGTTGAGAGTTCTAGAATGCCAAAATAGAATGTTGGGAGTTCTAGAATGCCAAAATAGAATGTTTGGAGTTCTAGAATGCCAAAATAGAATGTTGGGAGTTCTAGAATTCAAGAATAGAATGTTGGGAGTTCTAGAATGCCAAAATAGAATGTTGGGAGTTCTAGAATGCCAAAATAGAATGTTGGGAGTTCTAGAATGCCATAATAGAATGTTGGGAGTTCTAGAATTCCAAAATAGAATGTTTGGAGTTCTAGAATTCCAAAATAGAATGTTTGGAGTTCTAGAATGCCAAAATCGAATGTTTGGAGTTCTAGAATGCCAAAATAGAATGTTGGGAGTTCTAGAATGCCAAAATAGAATGTTGCTAGTTCTAGAATTCCAAAATAGAATGTTGGGAGTTCTAGAATGCCAAAATAGAATGTTGGGAGTTCTAGAATTCCAAAATAGAATGTTGAGAGTTCTAGAATGCCAAAATAGAATGTTGGGAGTTCTAGAATGCCAAAATAGAATGTTTGGAGTTCTAGAATGCCAAAATAGAATGTTGGGAGTTCTAGAATTCAAGAATAGAATGTTGGGAGTTCTAGAATGCCAAAATAGAATGTTGGGAGTTCTAGAATGCCAAAATAGAATGTTGGGAGTTCTAGAATGCCAAAATAGAATGTTGGGAGTTCTAGAATTCCAAAATAGAATGTTTGGAGTTCTAGAATGCCAAAATAGAATGTTGGGAGTTCTAGAATTCAATAATAGAATGTTGGTAGTTCTAGAATTCCAAAATAGAATGTTGGGAGTTCTAGAATGCCAAAATTTAATGTTGGGAGTTCTAGAATGCCAAAATAGAATGTTGGGAGTTCTAGAATTCCAAAATAGAATGTTGGTGTTGCAGAATTCCAAAATAGAATGTTCGGAGTTCTAGAATTCCAAAATAGAATGTTGGGAGTTCTAGAACTCCAGAATAGAATGTTGGTAGTTCTAGAATTCCAAAATAGAATGTTGGTGTTACAGAATTCCAAAATAGAATGTTGGGAGTTCTAGAATTCCAAAATAGAATGTTTGGAGTTCTAGAATGCCAAAATAGAATGTTGGGAGTTCTAGAATGCCATAATAGAATGTTGGGAGTTCTAGAATTCCAAAATAGAATGTTTGGAGTTCTAGAATTCCAAAATAGAATGTTTGGAGTTCTAGAATGCCAAAATCGAATGTTTGGAGTTGTAGAATGCCAAAATAGAATGTTGGGAGTTCTAGAATGCCAAAATAGAATGTTGCTAGTTCTAGAATTCCAAAATAGAATGTTGGGAGTTCTAGAATGCCAAAATAGAATGTTGGGAGTTCTAGAATTCCAAAATAGAATGTTGAGAGTTCTAGAATGCCAAAATAGAATGTTGGGAGTTCTAGAATGCCAAAATAGAATGTTTGGAGTTCTAGAATGCCAAAATAGAATGTTGGGAGTTCTAGAATTCAAGAATAGAATGTTGGGAGTTCTAGAATGCCAAAATAGAATGTTGGGAGTTCTAGAATGCCAAAATAGAATGTTGCTAGTTCTAGAATTCCAAAATAGAATGTTGGGAGTTCTAGAATGCCAAAATAGAATGTTGGGAGTTCTAGAATTCCAAAATAGAATGTTGAGAGTTCTAGAATGCCAAAATAGAATGTTGGGAGTTCTAGAATGCCAAAATAGAATGTTTGGAGTTCTAGAATGCCAAAATAGAATGTTGGGAGTTCTAGAATTCAAGAATAGAATGTTGGGAGTTCTAGAATGCCAAAATAGAATGTTGGGAGTTCTAGAATGCCAAAATAGAATGTTGGGAGTTCTAGAATGCCATAATAGAATGTTGGGAGTTCTAGAATTCCAAAATAGAATGTTTGGAGTTCTAGAATTCCAAAATAGAATGTTTGGAGTTCTAGAATGCCAAAATCGAATGTTTGGAGTTCTAGAATGCCAAAATAGAATGTTGGGAGTTCTAGAATGCCAAAATAGAATGTTGCTAGTTCTAGAATTCCAAAATAGAATGTTGGGAGTTCTAGAATGCCAAAATAGAATGTTGGGAGTTCTAGAATTCCAAAATAGAATGTTGAGAGTTCTAGAATGCCAAAATAGAATGTTGGGAGTTCTAGAATGCCAAAATAGAATGTTTGGAGTTCTAGAATGCCAAAATAGAATGTTGGGAGTTCTAGAATTCAAGAATAGAATGTTGGGAGTTCTAGAATGCCAAAATAGAATGTTGGGAGTTCTAGAATGCCAAAATAGAATGTTGCTAGTTCTAGAATTCCAAAATAGAATGTTGGGAGTTCTAGAATGCCAAAATAGAATGTTGGGAGTTCTAGAATTCCAAAATAGAATGTTGAGAGTTCTAGAATGCCAAAATAGAATGTTGGGAGTTCTAGAATGCCAAAATAGAATGTTTGGAGTTCTAGAATGCCAAAATAGAATGTTGGGAGTTCTAGAATTCAAGAATAGAATGTTGGGAGTTCTAGAATGCCAAAATAGAATGTTGGGAGTTCTAGAATGCCAAAATAGAATGTTGGGAGTTCTAGAATGCCAAAATAGAATGTTGGGAGTTCTAGAATGCCAAAATAGAATGTTGGGAGTTCTAGAATTCCAAAATAGAATGTTGGTGTTGCAGAATTCCAAAATAGAATGTTCGGAGTTCTAGAATGTCAAAATATAATGTTGGGAGTTCTAGAATTCCAGAATAGAATGTTGGTAGTTCTAGAATTCCAAAATAGAATGTTGGTGTTGCAGAATTCCAAAATAGAATGTTGGGAGTTCAAGAATGCCAAAAAATGAATGTTGGGAGTTGTAATATTCCAAAATAGAATGTTGGTGTTGCAGAATTCCAAAATAGAATGTTTGGAGTTCTAGAATGCCAAAATAGAATGTTGGGAGTTCTAGAATTCAAGAATAGAATGTTGGTAGTTCTAGAATTCCAAAATAGAATGTTGGGAGTTCTAGAATGCCAAAATTTAATGTTGGGAGTTCTAGAATGCCAAAATAGAATGTTGGGAGTTCTAGAATTCCAAAATAGAATGTTGGTGTTGCAGAATTCCAAAATAGAATGTTCGGAGTTCTAGAATTCCAAAATAGAATGTTGGGAGTTCTAGAACTCCAGAATAGAATGTTGGTAGTTCTAGAATTCCAAAATAGAATGTTGGTGTTACAGAATTCCAAAATAGAATGTTGGGAGTTCTAGAATTCCAAAATAGAATGTTTGGAGTTCTAGAATGCCAAAATAGAATGTTGGGAGTTCTAGAATGCCATAATAGAATGTTGGGAGTTCTAGAATTCCAAAATAGAATGTTTGGAGTTCTAGAATTCCAAAATAGAATGTTGGGAGTTCTAGAATGCCAAAATAGAATGTTGGGAGTTCTAGAATGCCAAAATAGAATGTTGGTATTTCTAGAATTCCAAAATAGAAAGTTGGGAGTTCTAGAATGCCAAAATAGAATGTTGGGAGTTCTAGAATTCCAAAAAAAGAATGTTGGTAGTTCGAGAATTCCAAAATAGAATGTTGGGAGTTCTAGAATGCCAAAATAGAATGTTGGGAGTTCTAGAATTCCAAAATAGAATGTTTGGAGTTCTAGAATGCCAAAATAGAATGTTGCTAGTTCTAGAATTCCAAAATAGAATGTTGAGAGTTCTAGAATGCCAAAATAGAATGTTGGGAGTTCTAGAATGCCAAAATAGAATGTTGGGAGTTCTAGAATTCCAAAATAGAATGTTGAGAGTTCTAGAATGCCAAAATAGAATGTTGGGAGTTCTAGAATGCCAAAATAGAATGTTTGGAGTTCTAGAATGCCAAAATAGAATGTTGGGAGTTCTAGAATTCAAGAATAGAATGTTGGGAGTTCTAGAATGCCAAAATAGAATGTTGGGAGTTCTAGAATGCCAAAATAGAATGTTTGGAGTTCTAGAATTCCAAAATAGAATGTTGGGAGTTCTAGAATGCCAAAATAGAATGTTGGGAGTTCTAGAATGCCAAAATAGAATGTTGGTATTTCTAGAATTCCAAAATAGAAAGTTGGGAGTTCTAGAATGCCAAAATAGAATGTTGGGAGTTCTAGAATTCCAAAAAAGAATGTTGGTAGTTCGAGAATTCCAAAATAGAATGTTGGGAGTTCTAGAATGCCAAAATAGAATGTTGGGAGTTCTAGAATTCCAAAATAGAATGTTTGGAGTTCTAGAATGCCAAAATAGAATGTTGCTAGTTCTAGAATTCCAAAATAGAATGTTGAGAGTTCTAGAATGCCAAAATAGAATGTTGGGAGTTCTAGAATGCCAAAATAGAATGTTGGGAGTTCTAGAATTCCAAAATAGAATGTTGAGAGTTCTAGAATGCCAAAATAGAATGTTGGGAGTTCTAGAATGCCAAAATAGAATGTTTGGAGTTCTAGAATGCCAAAATAGAATGTTGGGAGTTCTAGAATTCAAGAATAGAATGTTGGGAGTTCTAGAATGCCAAAATAGAATGTTGGGAGTTCTAGAATGCCAAAATAGAATGTTGGGAGTTCTAGAATGCCAAAATAGAATGTTGGGAGTTCTAGAATTCCAAAATAGAATGTTTGGAGTTCTAGAATGCCAAAATAGAATGTTGGGAGTTCTAGAATTCAAGAATAGAATGTTGGTAGTTCTAGAATTCCAAAATAGAATGTTGGGAGTTCTAGAATGCCAAAATTTAATGTTGGGAGTTCTAGAATGCCAAAATAGAATGTTGGGAGTTCTAGAATTCCAAAATAGAATGTTGGTGTTGCAGAATTCCAAAATAGAATGTTCGGAGTTCTAGAATTCCAAAATAGAATGTTGGGAGTTCTAGAACTCCAGAATAGAATGTTGGTAGTTCTAGAATTCCAAAATAGAATGTTGGTGTTACAGAATTCCAAAATAGAATGTTGGGAGTTCTAGAATTCCAAAATAGAATGTTTGGAGTTCTAGAATGCCAAAATAGAATGTTGGGAGTTCTAGAATGCCATAATAGAATGTTGGGAGTTCTAGAATTCCAAAATAGAATGTTTGGAGTTCTAGAATTCCAAAATAGAATGTTTGGAGTTCTAGAATGCCAAAATCGAATGTTTGGAGTTGTAGAATGCCAAAATAGAATGTTGGGAGTTCTAGAATGCCAAAATAGAATGTTGCTAGTTCTAGAATTCCAAAATAGAATGTTGGGAGTTCTAGAATGCCAAAATAGAATGTTGGGAGTTCTAGAATTCCAAAATAGAATGTTGAGAGTTCTAGAATGCCAAAATAGAATGTTGGGAGTTCTAGAATGCCAAAATAGAATGTTTGGAGTTCTAGAATGCCAAAATAGAATGTTGGGAGTTCTAGAATTCAAGAATAGAATGTTGGGAGTTCTAGAATGCCAAAATAGAATGTTGGGAGTTCTAGAATGCCAAAATAGAATGTTGCTAGTTCTAGAATTCCAAAATAGAATGTTGGGAGTTCTAGAATGCCAAAATAGAATGTTGGGAGTTCTAGAATTCCAAAATAGAATGTTGAGAGTTCTAGAATGCCAAAATAGAATGTTGGGAGTTCTAGAATGCCAAAATAGAATGTTTGGAGTTCTAGAATGCCAAAATAGAATGTTGGGAGTTCTAGAATTCAAGAATAGAATGTTGGGAGTTCTAGAATGCCAAAATAGAATGTTGGGAGTTCTAGAATGCCAAAATAGAATGTTGGGAGTTCTAGAATGCCATAATAGAATGTTGGGAGTTCTAGAATTCCAAAATAGAATGTTTGGAGTTCTAGAATTCCAAAATAGAATGTTTGGAGTTCTAGAATGCCAAAATCGAATGTTTGGAGTTCTAGAATGCCAAAATAGAATGTTGGGAGTTCTAGAATGCCAAAATAGAATGTTGCTAGTTCTAGAATTCCAAAATAGAATGTTGGGAGTTCTAGAATGCCAAAATAGAATGTTGGGAGTTCTAGAATTCCAAAATAGAATGTTGAGAGTTCTAGAATGCCAAAATAGAATGTTGGGAGTTCTAGAATGCCAAAATAGAATGTTTGGAGTTCTAGAATGCCAAAATAGAATGTTGGGAGTTCTAGAATTCAAGAATAGAATGTTGGGAGTTCTAGAATGCCAAAATAGAATGTTGGGAGTTCTAGAATGCCAAAATAGAATGTTGGGAGTTCTAGAATGCCAAAATAGAATGTTGGGAGTTCTAGAATTCCAAAATAGAATGTTGGTGTTGCAGAATTCCAAAATAGAATGTTCGGAGTTCTAGAATGTCAAAATATAATGTTGGGAGTTCTAGAATTCCAGAATAGAATGTTGGTAGTTCTAGAATTCCAAAATAGAATGTTGGTGTTGCAGAATTCCAAAATAGAATGTTGGGAGTTCAAGAATGCCAAAAAATGAATGTTGGGAGTTGTAATATTCCAAAATAGAATGTTGGTGTTGCAGAATTCCAAAATAGAATGTTTGGAGTTCTAGAATGCCAAAATAGAATGTTGGGAGTTCTAGAATTCAAGAATAGAATGTTGGTAGTTCTAGAATTCCAAAATAGAATGTTGGGAGTTCTAGAATGCCAAAATTTAATGTTGGGAGTTCTAGAATGCCAAAATAGAATGTTGGGAGTTCTAGAATTCCAAAATAGAATGTTGGTGTTGCAGAATTCCAAAATAGAATGTTCGGAGTTCTAGAATTCCAAAATAGAATGTTGGGAGTTCTAGAACTCCAGAATAGAATGTTGGTAGTTCTAGAATTCCAAAATAGAATGTTGGTGTTACAGAATTCCAAAATAGAATGTTGGGAGTTCTAGAATTCCAAAATAGAATGTTTGGAGTTCTAGAATGCCAAAATAGAATGTTGGGAGTTCTAGAATGCCATAATAGAATGTTGGGAGTTCTAGAATTCCAAAATAGAATGTTTGGAGTTCTAGAATTCCAAAATAGAATGTTGGGAGTTCTAGAATGCCAAAATAGAATGTTGGGAGTTCTAGAATGCCAAAATAGAATGTTGGTATTTCTAGAATTCCAACATAGAAAGTTGGGAGTTCTAGAATGCCAAAATAGAATGTTGGGAGTTCTAGAATTCCAAAAAAGAATGTTGGTAGTTCGAGAATTCCAAAATAGAATGTTGGGAGTTCTAGAATGCCAAAATAGAATGTTGGGAGTTCTAGAATTCCAAAATAGAATGTTTGGAGTTCTAGAATGCCAAAATAGAATGTTGCTAGTTCTAGAATTCCAAAATAGAATGTTGAGAGTTCTAGAATGCCAAAATAGAATGTTGGGAGTTCTAGAATGCCAAAATAGAATGTTGGGAGTTCTAGAATTCCAAAATAGAATGTTGGTGTTGCAGAATTCCAAAATAGAATGTTCGGAGTTCTAGAATTCCAAAATAGAATGTTGGGAGTTCTAGAACTCCAGAATAGAATGTTGGTAGTTCTAGAATTCCAAAATAGAATGTTGGTGTTACAGAATTCCAAAATAGAATGTTGGGAGTTCTAGAATTCCAAAATAGAATGTTTGGAGTTCTAGAATGCCAAAATAGAATGTTGGGAGTTCTAGAATGCCATAATAGAATGTTGGGAGTTCTAGAATTCCAAAATAGAATGTTTGGAGTTCTAGAATTCCAAAATAGAATGTTGGGAGTTCTAGAATGCCAAAATAGAATGTTGGGAGTTCTAGAATGCCAAAATAGAATGTTGGTATTTCTAGAATTCCAAAATAGAAAGTTGGGAGTTCTAGAATGCCAAAATAGAATGTTGGGAGTTCTAGAATTCCAAAAAAAGAATGTTGGTAGTTCGAGAATTCCAAAATAGAATGTTGGGAGTTCTAGAATGCCAAAATAGAATGTTGGGAGTTCTAGAATTCCAAAATAGAATGTTTGGAGTTCTAGAATGCCAAAATAGAATGTTGCTAGTTCTAGAATTCCAAAATAGAATGTTGAGAGTTCTAGAATGCCAAAATAGAATGTTGGGAGTTCTAGAATGCCAAAATAGAATGTTGGGAGTTCTAGAATTCCAAAATAGAATGTTGAGAGTTCTAGAATGCCAAAATAGAATGTTGGGAGTTCTAGAATGCCAAAATAGAATGTTTGGAGTTCTAGAATGCCAAAATAGAATGTTGGGAGTTCTAGAATTCAAGAATAGAATGTTGGGAGTTCTAGAATGCCAAAATAGAATGTTGGGAGTTCTAGAATGC
Organism: Pseudophryne corroboree; assembly: GCF_028390025.1. NCBI lineage: Eukaryota > Metazoa > Chordata > Amphibia > Anura > Myobatrachidae > Pseudophryne > Pseudophryne corroboree. Next base: position 700,154 of record NW_026967466.1, read on the forward strand.
CAAAATAGAATGTTTGGAGTTCTAGAATTCCAAAATAGAATGTTGGGAGTTCTAGAATGCCAAAATAGAATGTTGGGAGTTCTAGAATGCCAAAATAGAATGTTGGTATTTCTAGAATTCCAAAATAGAAAGTTGGGAGTTCTAGAATGCCAAAATAGAATGTTGGGAGTTCTAGAATTCAAGAATAGAATGTTGGGAGTTCTAGAATGCCAAAATAGAATGTTGGGAGTTCTAGAATGCCAAAATAGAATGTTGGGAGTTCTAGAATGCCAAAATAGAATGTTGGGAGTTCTAGAATTCCAAAATAGAATGTTTGGAGTTCTAGAATGCCAAAATAGAATGTTGGGAGTTCTAGAATTCAAGAATAGAATGTTGGTAGTTCTAGAATTCCAAAATAGAATGTTGGGAGTTCTAGAATGCCAAAATTTAATGTTGGGAGTTCTAGAATGCCAAAATAGAATGTTGGGAGTTCTAGAATTCCAAAATAGAATGTTGGTGTTGCAGAATTCCAAAATAGAATGTTCGGAGTTCTAGAATTCCAAAATAGAATGTTGGGAGTTCTAGAACTCCAGAATAGAATGTTGGTAGTTCTAGAATTCCAAAATAGAATGTTGGTGTTACAGAATTCCAAAATAGAATGTTGGGAGTTCTAGAATTCCAAAATAGAATGTTTGGAGTTCTAGAATGCCAAAATAGAATGTTGGGAGTTCTAGAATGCCATAATAGAATGTTGGGAGTTCTAGAATTCCAAAATAGAATGTTTGGAGTTCTAGAATTCCAAAATAGAATGTTTGGAGTTCTAGAATGCCAAAATCGAATGTTTGGAGTTCTAGAATGCCAAAATAGAATGTTGGGAGTTCTAGAATGCCAAAATAGAATGTTGCTAGTTCTAGAATTCCAAAATAGAATGTTGGGAGTTCTAGAATGCCAAAATAGAATGTTGGGAGTTCTAGAATTCCAAAATAGAATGTTGAGAGTTCTAGAATGCCAAAATAGAATGTTGGGAGTTCTAGAATGCCAAAATAGAATGTTTGGAGTTCTAGAATGCCAAAATAGAATGTTGGGAGTTCTAGAATTCAAGAATAGAATGTTGGGAGTTCTAGAATGCCAAAATAGAATGTTGGGAGTTCTAGAATGCCAAAATAGAATGTTGCTAGTTCTAGAATTCCAAAATAGAATGTTGGGAGTTCTAGAATGCCAAAATAGAATGTTGGGAGTTCTAGAATTCCAAAATAGAATGTTGAGAGTTCTAGAATGCCAAAATAGAATGTTGGGAGTTCTAGAATGCCAAAATAGAATGTTTGGAGTTCTAGAATGCCAAAATAGAATGTTGGGAGTTCTAGAATTCAAGAATAGAATGTTGGGAGTTCTAGAATGCCAAAATAGAATGTTGGGAGTTCTAGAATGCCAAAATAGAATGTTGGGAGTTCTAGAATGCCATAATAGAATGTTGGGAGTTCTAGAATTCCAAAATAGAATGTTTGGAGTTCTAGAATTCCAAAATAGAATGTTTGGAGTTCTAGAATGCCAAAATCGAATGTTTGGAGTTCTAGAATGCCAAAATAGAATGTTGGGAGTTCTAGAATGCCAAAATAGAATGTTGCTAGTTCTAGAATTCCAAAATAGAATGTTGGGAGTTCTAGAATGCCAAAATAGAATGTTGGGAGTTCTAGAATTCCAAAATAGAATGTTGAGAGTTCTAGAATGCCAAAATAGAATGTTGGGAGTTCTAGAATGCCAAAATAGAATGTTTGGAGTTCTAGAATGCCAAAATAGAATGTTGGGAGTTCTAGAATTCAAGAATAGAATGTTGGGAGTTCTAGAATGCCAAAATAGAATGTTGGGAGTTCTAGAATGCCAAAATAGAATGTTGGGAGTTCTAGAATGCCAAAATAGAATGTTGGGAGTTCTAGAATTCCAAAATAGAATGTTTGGAGTTCTAGAATGCCAAAATAGAATGTTGGGAGTTCTAGAATTCAAGAATAGAATGTTGGTAGTTCTAGAATTCCAAAATAGAATGTTGGGAGTTCTAGAATGCCAAAATTTAATGTTGGGAGTTCTAGAATGCCAAAATAGAATGTTGGGAGTTCTAGAATTCCAAAATAGAATGTTGGTGTTGCAGAATTCCAAAATAGAATGTTCGGAGTTCTAGAATTCCAAAATAGAATGTTGGGAGTTCTAGAACTCCAGAATAGAATGTTGGTAGTTCTAGAATTCCAAAATAGAATGTTGGTGTTACAGAATTCCAAAATAGAATGTTGGGAGTTCTAGAATTCCAAAATAGAATGTTTGGAGTTCTAGAATGCCAAAATAGAATGTTGGGAGTTCTAGAATGCCATAATAGAATGTTGGGAGTTCTAGAATTCCAAAATAGAATGTTTGGAGTTCTAGAATTCCAAAATAGAATGTTTGGAGTTCTAGAATGCCAAAATCGAATGTTTGGAGTTGTAGAATGCCAAAATAGAATGTTGGGAGTTCTAGAATGCCAAAATAGAATGTTGCTAGTTCTAGAATTCCAAAATAGAATGTTGGGAGTTCTAGAATGCCAAAATAGAATGTTGGGAGTTCTAGAATTCCAAAATAGAATGTTGAGAGTTCTAGAATGCCAAAATAGAATGTTGGGAGTTCTAGAATGCCAAAATAGAATGTTTGGAGTTCTAGAATGCCAAAATAGAATGTTGGGAGTTCTAGAATTCAAGAATAGAATGTTGGGAGTTCTAGAATGCCAAAATAGAATGTTGGGAGTTCTAGAATGCCAAAATAGAATGTTGCTAGTTCTAGAATTCCAAAATAGAATGTTGGGAGTTCTAGAATGCCAAAATAGAATGTTGGGAGTTCTAGAATTCCAAAATAGAATGTTGAGAGTTCTAGAATGCCAAAATAGAATGTTGGGAGTTCTAGAATGCCAAAATAGAATGTTTGGAGTTCTAGAATGCCAAAATAGAATGTTGGGAGTTCTAGAATTCAAGAATAGAATGTTGGGAGTTCTAGAATGCCAAAATAGAATGTTGGGAGTTCTAGAATGCCAAAATAGAATGTTGGGAGTTCTAGAATGCCATAATAGAATGTTGGGAGTTCTAGAATGCCAAAATCGAATGTTTGGAGTTCTAGAATGCCAAAATAGAATGTTGGGAGTTCTAGAATGCCAAAATAGAATGTTGCTAGTTCTAGAATTCCAAAATAGAATGTTGGGAGTTCTAGAATGCCAAAATAGAATGTTGGGAGTTCTAGAATTCCAAAATAGAATGTTGAGAGTTCTAGAATGCCAAAATAGAATGTTGGGAGTTCTAGAATGCCAAAATAGAATGTTTGGAGTTCTAGAATGCCAAAATAGAATGTTGGGAGTTCTAGAATTCAAGAATAGAATGTTGGGAGTTCTAGAATGCCAAAATAGAATGTTGGGAGTTCTAGAATGCCAAAATAGAATGTTGGGAGTTCTAGAATGCCAAAATAGAATGTTGGGAGTTCTAGAATTCCAAAATAGAATGTTGGTGTTGCAGAATTCCAAAATAGAATGTTCGGAGTTCTAGAATGTCAAAATATAATGTTGGGAGTTCTAGAATTCCAGAATAGAATGTTGGTAGTTCTAGAATTCCAAAATAGAATGTTGGTGTTGCAGAATTCCAAAATAGAATGTTGGGAGTTCAAGAATGCCAAAAAATGAATGTTGGGAGTTGTAATATTCCAAAATAGAATGTTGGTGTTGCAGAATTCCAAAATAGAATGTTTGGAGTTCTAGAATGCCAAAATAGAATGTTGGGAGTTCTAGAATTCAAGAATAGAATGTTGGTAGTTCTAGAATTCCAAAATAGAATGTTGGGAGTTCTAGAATGCCAAAATTTAATGTTGGGAGTTCTAGAATGCCAAAATAGAATGTTGGGAGTTCTAGAATTCCAAAATAGAATGTTGGTGTTGCAGAATTCCAAAATAGAATGTTCGGAGTTCTAGAATTCCAAAATAGAATGTTGGGAGTTCTAGAACTCCAGAATAGAATGTTGGTAGTTCTAGAATTCCAAAATAGAATGTTGGTGTTACAGAATTCCAAAATAGAATGTTGGGAGTTCTAGAATTCCAAAATAGAATGTTTGGAGTTCTAGAATGCCAAAATAGAATGTTGGGAGTTCTAGAATGCCATAATAGAATGTTGGGAGTTCTAGAATTCCAAAATAGAATGTTTGGAGTTCTAGAATTCCAAAATAGAATGTTGGGAGTTCTAGAATGCCAAAATAGAATGTTGGGAGTTCTAGAATGCCAAAATAGAATGTTGGTATTTCTAGAATTCCAAAATAGAAAGTTGGGAGTTCTAGAATGCCAAAATAGAATGTTGGGAGTTCTAGAATTCCAAAAAAGAATGTTGGTAGTTCGAGAATTCCAAAATAGAATGTTGGGAGTTCTAGAATGCCAAAATAGAATGTTGGGAGTTCTAGAATTCCAAAATAGAATGTTTGGAGTTCTAGAATGCCAAAATAGAATGTTGCTAGTTCTAGAATTCCAAAATAGAATGTTGAGAGTTCTAGAATGCCAAAATAGAATGTTGGGAGTTCTAGAATGCCAAAATAGAATGTTGGGAGTTCTAGAATTCCAAAATAGAATGTTGAGAGTTCTAGAATGCCAAAATAGAATGTTGGGAGTTCTAGAATGCCAAAATAGAATGTTTGGAGTTCTAGAATGCCAAAATAGAATGTTGGGAGTTCTAGAATTCAAGAATAGAATGTTGGGAGTTCTAGAATGCCAAAATAGAATGTTGGGAGTTCTAGAATGCCAAAATAGAATGTTGGGAGTTCTAGAATGCCAAAATAGAATGTTGGGAGTTCTAGAATTCCAAAATAGAATGTTGGTGTTGCAGAATTCCAAAATAGAATGTTCGGAGTTCTAGAATGTCAAAATATAATGTTGGGAGTTCTAGAATTCCAGAATAGAATGTTGGTAGTTCTAGAATTCCAAAATAGAATGTTGGTGTTGCAGAATTCCAAAATAGAATGTTGGGAGTTCAAGAATGCCAAAAAATGAATGTTGGGAGTTGTAATATTCCAAAATAGAATGTTGGTGTTGCAGAATTCCAAAATAGAATGTTTGGAGTTCTAGAATGCCAAAATAGAATGTTGGGAGTTCTAGAATTCAAGAATAGAATGTTGGTAGTTCTAGAATTCCAAAATAGAATGTTGGGAGTTCTAGAATGCCAAAATTTAATGTTGGGAGTTCTAGAATGCCAAAATAGAATGTTGGGAGTTCTAGAATTCCAAAATAGAATGTTGGTGTTGCAGAATTCCAAAATAGAATGTTCGGAGTTCTAGAATTCCAAAATAGAATGTTGGGAGTTCTAGAACTCCAGAATAGAATGTTGGTAGTTCTAGAATTCCAAAATAGAATGTTGGTGTTACAGAATTCCAAAATAGAATGTTGGGAGTTCTAGAATTCCAAAATAGAATGTTTGGAGTTCTAGAATGCCAAAATAGAATGTTGGGAGTTCTAGAATGCCATAATAGAATGTTGGGAGTTCTAGAATTCCAAAATAGAATGTTTGGAGTTCTAGAATTCCAAAATAGAATGTTTGGAGTTCTAGAATGCCAAAATCGAATGTTTGGAGTTCTAGAATGCCAAAATAGAATGTTGGGAGTTCTAGAATGCCAAAATAGAATGTTGCTAGTTCTAGAATTCCAAAATAGAATGTTGGGAGTTCTAGAATGCCAAAATAGAATGTTGGGAGTTCTAGAAATCCAAAATAGAATGTTGGTGTTGCAGAATTCCAAAATAGAATGTTGGGAGTTCTAGAATTCCAAAATAGATTGTTGGGAGTTCTAGAATGCCAAAATAGAATGTTGGGAGTTCTAGAAATCCAAAATAGAATGTTGGTGTTGCAGAATTCCAAAATAGAATGTTGGGAGTTCTAGAATGCCAAAATAGAATGTTGGTATTTCTAGAATTCCAAAATAGAATGTTGGGAGTTCTAGAATGCCAAAATAGAATGTTGGGAGTTCTAGAATTCCAAAGTAGAATGTTGGTGTTGCAGAATTCCAAAATAGAATGTTCGGAGTTCTAGAATGTCAAAATATAATGTTGGGAGTTATAGAATTCCAGAATAGAATGTTGGTAGTTATAGAATTCCAAAATAGAATGTTGGTGTTGCAGAATTCCAAAATAGAATGTTGGGAGTTCAAGAATGCCAAAAAATGAATGTTGGGAGTTGTAATATTCCAAAATAGAATGTTGGTGTTGCAGAATTCCAAAATAGAATGTTTGGAGTTCTAGAATGCCAAAATAGAATGTTGGGAGTTCTAGAATTCAAGAATAGAATGTTGGTAGTTCTAGAATTCCAAAATAGAATGTTGGGAGTTCTAGAATGCCAAAATTTAATGTTGGGAGTTCTAGAATGCCAAAATAGAATGTTGGGAGTTCTAGAATTCCAAAATAGAATGTTGGTGTTGCAGAATTCCAAAATAGAATGTTCGGAGTTCTAGAATTCCAAAATAGAATGTTGGGAGTTCTAGAACTCCAGAATAGAATGTTGGTAGTTCTAGAATTCCAAAATAGAATGTTTGGAGTTCTAGAATGCCAAAATCGAATGTTTGGAGTTCTAGAATGCCAAAATAGAATGTTGCTAGTTCTAGAATTCCAAAATAGAATGTTGGGAGTTCTAGAATGCCAAAATAGAATGTTGGGAGTTCTAGAATGTCAAAATATAATGTTGGGAGTTCTAGAATTCCAGAATAGAATGTTGAGAGTTCTAGAATGCCAAAATAGAATGTTGGGAGTTCTAGAATGCCAAAATCGAATGTTTGGAGTTCTAGAATGCCAAAATAGAATGTTGGGAGTTCTAGAATGCCAAAATAGAATGTTGGGAGTTCTAGAATGCCAAAATAGAATGTTGCTAGTTCTAGAATTCCAAAATAGAATGTTGGGAGTTCTAGAATGCCAAAATAGAATGTTGAGAGTTCTAGAATGCCAAAATAGAATGTTGGGAGTTCTAGAATGCCAAAATAGAATGTTTGGAGTTCTAGAATGCCAAAATAGAATGTTGGGAGTTCTAGAATTCAAGAATAGAATGTTGGGAGTTCTAGAATGCCAAAATAGAATGTTGGTGTTGCAGAATTCCAAAATAGAATGTTCGGAGTTCTAGAATGTCAAAATATAATGTTGGGAGTTCTAGAATTCCAGAATAGAATGTTGGTAGTTCTAGAATTCCAAAATAGAATGTTGGTGTTGCAGAATTCCAAAATAGAATGTTGGGAGTTCAAGAATGCCAAAAAATGAATGTTGGGAGTTGTAATATTCCAAAATAGAATGTTGGTGTTGCAGAATTCCAAAATAGAATGTTTGGAGTTCTAGAATGCCAAAATAGAATGTTGGGAGTTCTAGAATTCAAGAATAGAATGTTGGTAGTTCTAGAATTCAAGAATAGAATGTTGGTAGTTCTAGAATTCCAAAATAGAATGTTGGGAGTTCTAGAATGCCAAAATTTAATGTTGGGAGTTCTAGAATGCCAAAATAGAATGTTGGGAGTTCTAGAATTCCAAAATAGAATGTTGGTGTTGCAGAATTCCAAAATAGAATGTTCGGAGTTCTAGAATTCCAAAATAGAATGTTGGGAGTTCTAGAACTCCAGAATAGAATGTTGGTAGTTCTAGAATTCCAAAATAGAATGTTGGTGTTACAGAATTCCAAAATAGAATGTTGGGAGTTCTAGAATTCCAAAATAGAATGTTTGGAGTTCTAGAATGCCAAAATAGAATGTTGGGAGTTCTAGAATGCCATAATAGAATGTTGGGAGTTCTAGAATTCCAAAATAGAATGTTTGGAGTTCTAGAATTCCAAAATAGAATGTTGGGAGTTCTAGAATGCCAAAATAGAATGTTGGGAGTTCTAGAATGCCAAAATAGAATGTTGGTATTTCTAGAATTCCAAAATAGAAAGTTGGGAGTTCTAGAATGCCAAAATAGAATGTTGGGAGTTCTAGAATTCCAAAAAAGAATGTTGGTAGTTCGAGAATTCCAAAATAGAATGTTGGGAGTTCTAGAATGCCAAAATAGAATGTTGGGAGTTCTAGAATTCCAAAATAGAATGTTTGGAGTTCTAGAATGCCAAAATAGAATGTTGCTAGTTCTAGAATTCCAAAATAGAATGTTGAGAGTTCTAGAATGCCAAAATAGAATGTTGGGAGTTCTAGAATGCCAAAATAGAATGTTGGGAGTTCTAGAATTCCAAAATAGAATGTTGAGAGTTCTAGAATGCCAAAATAGAATGTTGGGAGTTCTAGAATGCCAAAATAGAATGTTTGGAGTTCTAGAATGCCAAAATAGAATGTTGGGAGTTCTAGAATTCAAGAATAGAATGTTGGGAGTTCTAGAATGCCAAAATAAGAATGTTGGGAGTTCTAGAATGCCAAAATAGAATGTTGGGAGTTCTAGAATGCCAAAATAGAATGTTGGGAGTTCTAGAATTCCAAAATAGAATGTTGGTGTTGCAGAATTCCAAAATAGAATGTTCGGAGTTCTAGAATGTCAAAATATAATGTTGGGAGTTCTAGAATTCCAGAATAGAATGTTGGTAGTTCTAGAATTCCAAAATAGAATGTTGGTGTTGCAGAATTCCAAAATAGAATGTTGGGAGTTCAAGAATGCCAAAAAATGAATGTTGGGAGTTGTAATATTCCAAAATAGAATGTTGGTGTTGCAGAATTCCAAAATAGAATGTTTGGAGTTCTAGAATGCCAAAATAGAATGTTGGGAGTTCTAGAATTCAAGAATAGAATGTTGGTAGTTCTAGAATTCCAAAATAGAATGTTGGGAGTTCTAGAATGCCAAAATTTAATGTTGGGAGTTCTAGAATGCCAAAATAGAATGTTGGGAGTTCTAGAATTCCAAAATAGAATGTTGGTGTTGCAGAATTCCAAAATAGAATGTTCGGAGTTCTAGAATTCCAAAATAGAATGTTGGGAGTTCTAGAACTCCAGAATAGAATGTTGGTAGTTCTAGAATTCCAAAATAGAATGTTGGTGTTACAGAATTCCAAAATAGAATGTTGGGAGTTCTAGAATTCCAAAATAGAATGTTTGGAGTTCTAGAATGCCAAAATAGAATGTTGGGAGTTCTAGAATGCCATAATAGAATGTTGGGAGTTCTAGAATTCCAAAATAGAATGTTTGGAGTTCTAGAATTCCAAAATAGAATGTTTGGAGTTCTAGAATGCCAAAATCGAATGTTTGGAGTTCTAGAATGCCAAAATAGAATGTTGGGAGTTCTAGAATGCCAAAATAGAATGTTGCTAGTTCTAGAATTCCAAAATAGAATGTTGGGAGTTCTAGAATGCCAAAATAGAATGTTGGGAGTTCTAGAAATCCAAAATAGAATGTTGGTGTTGCAGAATTCCAAAATAGAATGTTGGGAGTTCTAGAATTCCAAAATAGATTGTTGGGAGTTCTAGAATGCCAAAATAGAATGTTGGGAGTTCTAGAATTCCAAAAAAGAATGTTGGTAGTTCGAGAATTCCAAAATAGAATGTTGAGGGTGTTCTAGAATGCCAAAATAGAATGTTGGGAGTTCTAGAATTCCAAAATAGAATGTTTGGAGTTCTAGAATGCCAAAATAGAATGTTGCTAGTTCTAGAATTCCAAAATAGAATGTTGAGAGTTCTAGAATGCCAAAATAGAATGTTGGGAGTTCTAGAATGCCAAAATAGAATGTTGGGAGTTCTAGAATTCCAAAATAGAATGTTGAGAGTTCTAGAATGCCAAAATAGAATGTTGGGAGTTCTAGAATGCCAAAATAGAATGTTTGGAGTTCTAGAATGCCAAAATAGAATGTTGGGAGTTCTAGAATTCAAGAATAGAATGTTGGGAGTTCTAGAATGCCAAAATAGAATGTTGGGAGTTCTAGAATGCCAAAATAGAATGTTGGGAGTTCTAGAATGCCAAAATAGAATGTTGGGAGTTCTAGAATTCCAAAATAGAATGTTGGTGTTGCAGAATTCCAAAATAGAATGTTCGGAGTTCTAGAATGTCAAAATATAATGTTGGGAGTTCTAGAATTCCAGAATAGAATGTTGGTAGTTCTAGAATTCCAAAATAGAATGTTGGTGTTGCAGAATTCCAAAATAGAATGTTCGGAGTTCTAGAATGTCAAAATATAATGTTGGGAGTTCTAGAATTCCAGAATAGAATGTTGGGAGTTCTAGAATTCCAAAATAGAATGTTTGGAGTTCTAGAATGCCAAAATAGAATGTTGGGAGTTCTAGAATGCCATAATAGAATGTTGGGAGTTCTAGAATTCCAAAATAGAATGTTTGGAGTTCTAGAATTCCAAAATAGAATGTTTGGAGTTCTAGAATGCCAAAATCGAATGTTTGGAGTTCTAGAATGCCAAAATAGAATGTTGGGAGTTCTAGAATGCCAAAATAGAATGTTGCTAGTTCTAGAATTCCAAAATAGAATGTTGGGAGTTCTAGAATGCCAAAATAGAATGTTGGGAGTTCTAGAATTCCAAAATAGAATGTTGAGAGTTCTAGAATGCCAAAATAGAATGTTGGGAGTTCTAGAATGCCAAAATAGAATGTTTGGAGTTCTAGAATGCCAAAATAGAATGTTGGGAGTTCTAGAATTCAAGAATAGAATGTTGGGAGTTCTAGAATGCCAAAATAGAATGTTGGGAGTTCTAGAATGCCAAAATAGAATGTTGGGAGTTCTAGAATGCCATTATAGAATGTTGGGAGTTCTAGAATTCCAAAATAGAATGTTTGGAGTTCTAGAATTCCAAAATAGAATGTTTGGAGTTCTAGAATGCCAAAATCGAATGTTTGGAGTTCTAGAATGCCAAAATAGAATGTTGGGAGTTCTAGAATGCCAAAATAGAATGTTGCTAGTTCTAGAATTCCAAAATAGAATGTTGGGAGTTCTAGAATGCCAAAATAGAATGTTGGGAGTTCTAGAATTCCAAAATAGAATGTTGAGAGTTCTAGAATGCCAAAATAGAATGTTGGGAGTTCTAGAATGCCAAAATAGAATGTTTGGAGTTCTAGAATGCCAAAATAGAATGTTGGGAGTTCTAGAATTCAAGAATAGAATGTTGGGAGTTCTAGAATTCCAAAATAGAATGTTGGTAGTTCTAGAATGCCAAAATAGAATGTTGGGAGTTCTAGAATGCCAAAATAGAATGTTGGGAGTTCTAGAATTCCAAAATAGAATGTTGGTGTTGCAGAATTCCAAAATAGAATGTTCGGAGTTCTAGAATGTCAAAATATAATGTTGGGAGTTCTAGAATTCCAGAATAGAATGTTGGTAGTTCTAGAATTCCAAAATAGAATGTTGGTGTTGCAGAATTCCAAAATAGAATGTTGGGAGTTCAAGAATGCCAAAAAATGAATGTTGGGAGTTGTAATATTCCAAAATAGAATGTTGGTGTTGCAGAATTCCAAAATAGAATGTTTGGAGTTCTAGAATGCCAAAATAGAATGTTGGGAGTTCTAGAATTCAAGAATAGAATGTTGGTAGTTCTAGAATTCCAAAATAGAATGTTGGGAGTTCTAGAATGCCAAAATTTAATGTTGGGAGTTCTAGAATGCCAAAATAGAATGTTGGGAGTTCTAGAATTCCAAAATAGAATGTTGGTGTTGCAGAATTCCAAAATAGAATGTTCGGAGTTCTAGAATTCCAAAATAGAATGTTGGGAGTTCTAGAACTCCAGAATAGAATGTTGGTAGTTCTAGAATTCCAAAATAGAATGTTGGTGTTACAGAATTCCAAAATAGAATGTTGGGAGTTCTAGAATTCCAAAATAGAATGTTTGGAGTTCTAGAATGCCAAAATAGAATGTTGGGAGTTCTAGAATGCCATAATAGAATGTTGGGAGTTCTAGAATTCCAAAATAGAATGTTTGGAGTTCTAGAATTCCAAAATAGAATGTTGGGAGTTCTAGAATGCCAAAATAGAATGTTGGGAGTTCTAGAATGCCAAAATAGAATGTTGGTATTTCTAGAATTCCAAAATAGAAAGTTGGGAGTTCTAGAAAGCCAAAATAGAATGTTGGGAGTTCTAGAATTCCAAAAAAGAATGTTGGTAGTTCGAGAATTCCAAAATAGAATGTTGGGAGTTCTAGAATGCCAAAATAGAATGTTGGGAGTTCTAGAATTCCAAAATAGAATGTTTGGAGTTCTAGAATGCCAAAATAGAATGTTGCTAGTTCTAGAATTCCAAAATAGAATGTTGAGAGTTCTAGAATGCCAAAATAGAATGTTGGGAGTTCTAGAATGCCAAAATAGAATGTTGGGAGTTCTAGAATTCCAAAATAGAATGTTGAGAGTTCTAGAATGCCAAAATAGAATGTTGGGAGTTCTAGAATGCCAAAATAGAATGTTTGGAGTTCTAGAATGCCAAAATAGAATGTTGCTAGTTCTAGAATTCCAAAATAGAATGTTGAGAGTTCTAGAATGCCAAAATAGAATGTTGGGAGTTCTAGAATGCCAAAATAGAATGTTGGGAGTTCTAGAATTCCAAAATAGAATGTTGAGAGTTCTAGAATGCCAAAATAGAATGTTGGGAGTTCTAGAATGCCAAAATAGAATGTTTGGAGTTCTAGAATGCCAAAATAGAATGTTGGGAGTTCTAGAATTCAAGAATAGAATGTTGGGAGTTCTAGAATGCCAAAATAGAATGTTGGGAGTTCTAGAATGCCAAAATAGAATGTTGGGAGTTCTAGAATGCCAAAATAGAATGTTGGGAGTTCTAGAATTCCAAAATAGAATGTTGGTGTTGCAGAATTCCAAAATAGAATGTTGGGAGTTCTAGAATTCCAAAATAGATTGTTGGGAGTTCTAGAATGCCAAAATAGAATGTTGGGAGTTCTAGAAATCCAAAATAGAATGTTGGTGTTGCAGAATTCCAAAATAGAATGTTGGGAGTTCTAGAATGCCAAAATAGAATGTTGGGAGTTCTAGAATGCCAAAATAGAATGTTGCTAGTTCTAGAATTCCAAAATAGAATGTTGGGAGTTCTAGAATGCCAAAATAGAATGTTGGGAGTTCTAGAAATCCAAAATAGAATGTTGGTGTTGCAGAATTCCAAAATAGAATGTTGGGAGTTCTAGAATTCCAAAATAGATTGTTGGGAGTTCTAGAATGCCAAAATAGAATGTTGGGAGTTCTAGAAATCCAAAATAGAATGTTGGTGTTGCAGAATTCCAAAATAGAATGTTGGGAGTTTTAGAATGCCAAAATAGAATGTTGGTATTTCTAGAATTCCAAAATAGAATGTTGGGAGTTCTAGAATGCCAAAATAGAATGTTGGGAGTTCTAGAATTCCAAAGTAGAATGCTGATGTTGCAGAATTCCAAAATAGAATGTTGGGAGTTCTAGAATTCCAAAATAGAATGTTGGGAGTTCAAGAATGCCAAAATAGAATGTTGGGAGTTCTAGAATTCCAAAATAGAATGCTGATGTTGCAGAATTCCAAAATAGAATGTTGGGAGTTCTAGAATTCCAAAATAGAATGTTGGGAGTTCAAGAATGCCAAAATAGAATGTTGGGAGTTCTAGAATGCCAAAATAGAATGTTGGGAGTTCAAGAATTCCAAACTAGAATGTTGGGAGTTCAAGAATGCCAAAATAGAATGTTGGGAGTTCAAGAATGCCAAAATAGAATGTTGGTAGTTCTAGAATTCCAAAATAGAATGTTGGGAGTTCAAGAATGCCAAAATAGAATGTTGGGAGTTCAAGAATTCCAAACTAGAATGTTGGTGTTGCAGAATTCAAGAATAGAATGTTGGGAGTTCTAGAATGCCAAAATAGAATGTTGGGAGTACTAGAATGCCAAAATAGAATGTTGGGAGTTCTAGAATTCCAAAATAGAATGTTGGGAGTTCTAGAATGCCAAAATAGAATGTTGGTAGTTCTAGAATGCCAAAATAGAATGTTGGTAGTTCTAGTATTCCAAAATAGAATGTTGGGAGTTCTAGAATTCCAAACTAGAATGTTGGTGTTGCAGAATTCCAAAATAGAATGTTTGGAGTTCTAGAATGCCAAAATAGAATGTTGGGAGTTCTAGAATGCCAAAATAGAATGTTGGGAGTTCTAGAATTCCAAAATAGAATGTTGGGAGTTCTAGAATGCCAAAATAGAATGTTGGTAGTTCTAGAATTCCAAAATAGAATGTTGGTGTTGCATAATTCCAAAATAGAATGTTTGGAGTTCTAGAATGCCAAAATAGAATGTTGGGAGTTCTAGAATTCAAGAATAGAATGTTGGTAGTTCTAGAATTCAAGAATAGAATGTTGGTAGTTCTAGAATTCCAAAATAGAATGTTGGGAGTTCTAGAATGCCAAAATTTAATGTTGGGAGTTCTAGAATGCCAAAATAGAATGTTGGGAGTTCTAGAATTCCAAAATAGAATGTTGGTGTTGCAGAATTCCAAAATAGAATGTTCGGAGTTCTAGAATTCCAAAATAGAATGTTGGGAGTTCTAGAACTCCAGAATAGAATGTTGGTAGTTCTAGAATTCCAAAATAGAATGTTGGTGTTACAGAATTCCAAAATAGAATGTTGGGAGTTCTAGAATTCCAAAATAGAATGTTTGGAGTTCTAGAATGCCAAAATAGAATGTTGGGAGTTCTAGAATGCCATAATAGAATGTTGGGAGTTCTAGAATTCCAAAATAGAATGTTTGGAGTTCTAGAATTCCAAAATAGAATGTTGGGAGTTCTAGAATGCCAAAATAGAATGTTGGGAGTTCTAGAATGCCAAAATAGAATGTTGGTATTTCTAGAATTCCAAAATAGAAAGTTGGGAGTTCTAGAATGCCAAAATAGAATGTTGGGAGTTCTAGAATTCCAAAAAAGAATGTTGGTAGTTCGAGAATTCCAAAATAGAATGTTGGGAGTTCTAGAATGCCAAAATAGAATGTTGGGAGTTCTAGAATTCCAAAATAGAATGTTTGGAGTTCTAGAATGCCAAAATAGAATGTTGCTAGTTCTAGAATTCCAAAATAGAATGTTGAGAGTTCTAGAATGCCAAAATAGAATGTTGGGAGTTCTAGAATGCCAAAATAGAATGTTGGGAGTTCTAGAATTCCAAAATAGAATGTTGAGAGTTCTAGAATGCCAAAATAGAATGTTGGGAGTTCTAGAATGCCAAAATAGAATGTTTGGAGTTCTAGAATGCCAAAATAGAATGTTGGGAGTTCTAGAATTCAAGAATAGAATGTTGGGAGTTCTAGAATGCCAAAATAGAATGTTGGGAGTTCTAGAATGCCAAAATAGAATGTTGGGAGTTCTAGAATGCCAAAATAGAATGTTGGGAGTTCTAGAATTCCAAAATAGAATGTTGGTGTTGCAGAATTCCAAAATAGAATGTTCGGAGTTCTAGAATGTCAAAATATAATGTTGGGAGTTCTAGAATTCCAGAATAGAATGTTGGTAGTTCTAGAATTCCAAAATAGAATGTTGGTGTTGCAGAATTCCAAAATAGAATGTTGGGAGTTCAAGAATGCCAAAAAATGAATGTTGGGAGTTGTAATATTCCAAAA
The DNA here is from genome assembly GCF_028390025.1 of Pseudophryne corroboree. Taxonomy (NCBI): domain Eukaryota; kingdom Metazoa; phylum Chordata; class Amphibia; order Anura; family Myobatrachidae; genus Pseudophryne; species Pseudophryne corroboree. Next base: position 715,658 of record NW_026967466.1, read on the forward strand.
TAGAATGTTGGTGTTGCAGAATTCCAAAATAGAATGTTTGGAGTTCTAGAATGCCAAAATAGAATGTTGGGAGTTCTAGAATTCAAGAATAGAATGTTGGTAGTTCTAGAATTCCAAAATAGAATGTTGGGAGTTCTAGAATGCCAAAATTTAATGTTGGGAGTTCTAGAATGCCAAAATAGAATGTTGGGAGTTCTAGAATTCCAAAATAGAATGTTGGTGTTGCAGAATTCCAAAATAGAATGTTCGGAGTTCTAGAATTCCAAAATAGAATGTTGGGAGTTCTAGAACTCCAGAATAGAATGTTGGTAGTTCTAGAATTCCAAAATAGAATGTTGGTGTTACAGAATTCCAAAATAGAATGTTGGGAGTTCTAGAATTCCAAAATAGAATGTTTGGAGTTCTAGAATGCCAAAATAGAATGTTGGGAGTTCTAGAATGCCATAATAGAATGTTGGGAGTTCTAGAATTCCAAAATAGAATGTTTGGAGTTCTAGAATTCCAAAATAGAATGTTTGGAGTTCTAGAATGCCAAAATCGAATGTTTGGAGTTCTAGAATGCCAAAATAGAATGTTGGGAGTTCTAGAATGCCAAAATAGAATGTTGCTAGTTCTAGAATTCCAAAATAGAATGTTGGGAGTTCTAGAATGCCAAAATAGAATGTTGGGAGTTCTAGAAATCCAAAATAGAATGTTGGTGTTGCAGAATTCCAAAATAGAATGTTGGGAGTTCTAGAATTCCAAAATAGATTGTTGGGAGTTCTAGAATGCCAAAATAGAATGTTGGGAGTTCTAGAATTCCAAAAAAGAATGTTGGTAGTTCGAGAATTCCAAAATAGAATGTTGGGAGTTCTAGAATGCCAAAATAGAATGTTGGGAGTTCTAGAATTCCAAAATAGAATGTTTGGAGTTCTAGAATGCCAAAATAGAATGTTGCTAGTTCTAGAATTCCAAAATAGAATGTTGAGAGTTCTAGAATGCCAAAATAGAATGTTGGGAGTTCTAGAATGCCAAAATAGAATGTTGGGAGTTCTAGAATTCCAAAATAGAATGTTGAGAGTTCTAGAATGCCAAAATAGAATGTTGGGAGTTCTAGAATGCCAAAATAGAATGTTTGGAGTTCTAGAATGCCAAAATAGAATGTTGGGAGTTCTAGAATTCAAGAATAGAATGTTGGGAGTTCTAGAATGCCAAAATAGAATGTTGGGAGTTCTAGAATGCCAAAATAGAATGTTGGGAGTTCTAGAATGCCAAAATAGAATGTTGGGAGTTCTAGAATTCCAAAATAGAATGTTGGTGTTGCAGAATTCCAAAATAGAATGTTCGGAGTTCTAGAATGTCAAAATATAATGTTGGGAGTTCTAGAATTCCAGAATAGAATGTTGGTAGTTCTAGAATTCCAAAATAGAATGTTGGTGTTGCAGAATTCCAAAATAGAATGTTCGGAGTTCTAGAATGTCAAAATATAATGTTGGGAGTTCTAGAATTCCAGAATAGAATGTTGGGAGTTCTAGAATTCCAAAATAGAATGTTTGGAGTTCTAGAATGCCAAAATAGAATGTTGGGAGTTCTAGAATGCCATAATAGAATGTTGGGAGTTCTAGAATTCCAAAATAGAATGTTTGGAGTTCTAGAATTCCAAAATAGAATGTTTGGAGTTCTAGAATGCCAAAATCGAATGTTTGGAGTTCTAGAATGCCAAAATAGAATGTTGGGAGTTCTAGAATGCCAAAATAGAATGTTGCTAGTTCTAGAATTCCAAAATAGAATGTTGGGAGTTCTAGAATGCCAAAATAGAATGTTGGGAGTTCTAGAATTCCAAAATAGAATGTTGAGAGTTCTAGAATGCCAAAATAGAATGTTGGGAGTTCTAGAATGCCAAAATAGAATGTTTGGAGTTCTAGAATGCCAAAATAGAATGTTGGGAGTTCTAGAATTCAAGAATAGAATGTTGGGAGTTCTAGAATGCCAAAATAGAATGTTGGGAGTTCTAGAATGCCAAAATAGAATGTTGGGAGTTCTAGAATGCCATTATAGAATGTTGGGAGTTCTAGAATTCCAAAATAGAATGTTTGGAGTTCTAGAATTCCAAAATAGAATGTTTGGAGTTCTAGAATGCCAAAATCGAATGTTTGGAGTTCTAGAATGCCAAAATAGAATGTTGGGAGTTCTAGAATGCCAAAATAGAATGTTGCTAGTTCTAGAATTCCAAAATAGAATGTTGGGAGTTCTAGAATGCCAAAATAGAATGTTGGGAGTTCTAGAATTCCAAAATAGAATGTTGAGAGTTCTAGAATGCCAAAATAGAATGTTGGGAGTTCTAGAATGCCAAAATAGAATGTTTGGAGTTCTAGAATGCCAAAATAGAATGTTGGGAGTTCTAGAATTCAAGAATAGAATGTTGGGAGTTCTAGAATTCCAAAATAGAATGTTGGTAGTTCTAGAATGCCAAAATAGAATGTTGGGAGTTCTAGAATGCCAAAATAGAATGTTGGGAGTTCTAGAATTCCAAAATAGAATGTTGGTGTTGCAGAATTCCAAAATAGAATGTTCGGAGTTCTAGAATGTCAAAATATAATGTTGGGAGTTCTAGAATTCCAGAATAGAATGTTGGTAGTTCTAGAATTCCAAAATAGAATGTTGGTGTTGCAGAATTCCAAAATAGAATGTTGGGAGTTCAAGAATGCCAAAAAATGAATGTTGGGAGTTGTAATATTCCAAAATAGAATGTTGGTGTTGCAGAATTCCAAAATAGAATGTTTGGAGTTCTAGAATGCCAAAATAGAATGTTGGGAGTTCTAGAATTCAAGAATAGAATGTTGGTAGTTCTAGAATTCCAAAATAGAATGTTGGGAGTTCTAGAATGCCAAAATTTAATGTTGGGAGTTCTAGAATGCCAAAATAGAATGTTGGGAGTTCTAGAATTCCAAAATAGAATGTTGGTGTTGCAGAATTCCAAAATAGAATGTTCGGAGTTCTAGAATTCCAAAATAGAATGTTGGGAGTTCTAGAACTCCAGAATAGAATGTTGGTAGTTCTAGAATTCCAAAATAGAATGTTGGTGTTACAGAATTCCAAAATAGAATGTTGGGAGTTCTAGAATTCCAAAATAGAATGTTTGGAGTTCTAGAATGCCAAAATAGAATGTTGGGAGTTCTAGAATGCCATAATAGAATGTTGGGAGTTCTAGAATTCCAAAATAGAATGTTTGGAGTTCTAGAATTCCAAAATAGAATGTTGGGAGTTCTAGAATGCCAAAATAGAATGTTGGGAGTTCTAGAATGCCAAAATAGAATGTTGGTATTTCTAGAATTCCAAAATAGAAAGTTGGGAGTTCTAGAAAGCCAAAATAGAATGTTGGGAGTTCTAGAATTCCAAAAAAGAATGTTGGTAGTTCGAGAATTCCAAAATAGAATGTTGGGAGTTCTAGAATGCCAAAATAGAATGTTGGGAGTTCTAGAATTCCAAAATAGAATGTTTGGAGTTCTAGAATGCCAAAATAGAATGTTGCTAGTTCTAGAATTCCAAAATAGAATGTTGAGAGTTCTAGAATGCCAAAATAGAATGTTGGGAGTTCTAGAATGCCAAAATAGAATGTTGGGAGTTCTAGAATTCCAAAATAGAATGTTGAGAGTTCTAGAATGCCAAAATAGAATGTTGGGAGTTCTAGAATGCCAAAATAGAATGTTTGGAGTTCTAGAATGCCAAAATAGAATGTTGGGAGTTCTAGAATTCAAGAATAGAATGTTGGGAGTTCTAGAATGCCAAAATAGAATGTTGGGAGTTCTAGAATGCCAAAATAGAATGTTGGGAGTTCTAGAATGCCAAAATAGAATGTTGGGAGTTCTAGAATTCCAAAATAGAATGTTGGGAGTTCTAGAATTCCAAAATAGAATGTTGGTGTTGCAGAATTCCAAAATAGATTGTTGGGAGTTCTAGAATGCCAAAATAGAATGTTGGGAGTTCTAGAAATCCAAAATAGAATGTTGGTGTTGCAGAATTCCAAAATAGAATGTTGGGAGTTCTAGAATGCCAAAATAGAATGTTGGGAGTTCTAGAATGCCAAAATAGAATGTTGCTAGTTCTAGAATTCCAAAATAGAATGTTGGGAGTTCTAGAATGCCAAAATAGAATGTTGGGAGTTCTAGAAATCCAAAATAGAATGTTGGTGTTGCAGAATTCCAAAATAGAATGTTGGGAGTTCTAGAATTCCAAAATAGATTGTTGGGAGTTCTAGAATGCCAAAATAGAATGTTGGGAGTTCTAGAAATCCAAAATAGAATGTTGGTGTTGCAGAATTCCAAAATAGAATGTTGGGAGTTTTAGAATGCCAAAATAGAATGTTGGTATTTCTAGAATTCCAAAATAGAATGTTGGGAGTTCTAGAATGCCAAAATAGAATGTTGGGAGTTCTAGAATTCCAAAGTAGAATGCTGATGTTGCAGAATTCCAAAATAGAATGTTGGGAGTTCTAGAATTCCAAAATAGAATGTTGGGAGTTCAAGAATGCCAAAATAGAATGTTGGGAGTTCTAGAATTCCAAAATAGAATGCTGATGTTGCAGAATTCCAAAATAGAATGTTGGGAGTTCTAGAATTCCAAAATAGAATGTTGGGAGTTCAAGAATGCCAAAATAGAATGTTGGGAGTTCTAGAATGCCAAAATAGAATGTTGGGAGTTCAAGAATTCCAAACTAGAATGTTGGGAGTTCAAGAATGCCAAAATAGAATGTTGGGAGTTCAAGAATGCCAAAATAGAATGTTGGTAGTTCTAGAATTCCAAAATAGAATGTTGGGAGTTCAAGAATGCCAAAATAGAATGTTGGGAGTTCAAGAATTCCAAACTAGAATGTTGGTGTTGCAGAATTCAAGAATAGAATGTTGGGAGTTCTAGAATGCCAAAATAGAATGTTGGGAGTACTAGAATGCCAAAATAGAATGTTGGGAGTTCTAGAATTCCAAAATAGAATGTTGGGAGTTCTAGAATGCCAAAATAGAATGTTGGTAGTTCTAGAATGCCAAAATAGAATGTTGGTAGTTCTAGTATTCCAAAATAGAATGTTGGGAGTTCTAGAATTCCAAACTAGAATGTTGGTGTTGCAGAATTCCAAAATAGAATGTTTGGAGTTCTAGAATGCCAAAATAGAATGTTGGGAGTTCTAGAATGCCAAAATAGAATGTTGGGAGTTCTAGAATTCCAAAATAGAATGTTGGGAGTTCTAGAATGCCAAAATAGAATGTTGGTAGTTCTAGAATTCCAAAATAGAATGTTGGGAGTTCTAGAATGCCAAAATAGAATGTTGGGAGTTCAAGAATTCCAAACTAGAATGTTGGTGTTGCAGAATTCAAGAATAGAATGTAGGGAGCTCTAGAATGCCAAATAGAATGTTGGGAGTACTAGAATTCCAAAATAGAATGTTGGGAGATCTAGAATGCCAAAATAGAATGTTGATAGTTCTAGAATTCCAAAATAGAATGTTGAGAGTTCTAGAATGCCAAAATAGAATGTTGGGAGTTCTAGAATGCCAAAATAGAATGTTGGGAGTTCTAGAATTCCAAAATAGAATGTTGAGAGTTCTAGAATGCCAAAATAGAATGTTGGGAGTTCTAGAATGCCAAAATAGAATGTTTGGAGTTCTAGAATGCCAAAATAGAATGTTGGGAGTTCTAGAATTCAAGAATAGAATGTTGGGAGTTCTAGAATGCCAAAATAGAATGTTGGGAGTTCTAGAATGCCAAAATAGAATGTTGGGAGTTCTAGAATGCCAAAATAGAATGTTGGGAGTTCTAGAATTCCAAAATAGAATGTTGGTGTTGCAGAATTCCAAAATAGAATGTTCGGAGTTCTAGAATGTCAAAATATAATGTTGGGAGTTCTAGAATTCCAGAATAGAATGTTGGTAGTTCTAGAATTCCAAAATAGAATGTTGGTGTTGCAGAATTCCAAAATAGAATGTTGGGAGTTCAAGAATGCCAAAAAATGAATGTTGGGAGTTGTAATATTCCAAAATAGAATGTTGGTGTTGCAGAATTCCAAAATAGAATGTTTGGAGTTCTAGAATGCCAAAATAGAATGTTGGGAGTTCTAGAATTCAAGAATAGAATGTTGGTAGTTCTAGAATTCCAAAATAGAATGTTGGGAGTTCTAGAATGCCAAAATTTAATGTTGGGAGTTCTAGAATGCCAAAATAGAATGTTGGGAGTTCTAGAATTCCAAAATAGAATGTTGGTGTTGCAGAATTCCAAAATAGAATGTTCGGAGTTCTAGAATTCCAAAATAGAATGTTGGGAGTTCTAGAACTCCAGAATAGAATGTTGGTAGTTCTAGAATTCCAAAATAGAATGTTGGTGTTACAGAATTCCAAAATAGAATGTTGGGAGTTCTAGAATTCCAAAATAGAATGTTTGGAGTTCTAGAATGCCAAAATAGAATGTTGGGAGTTCTAGAATGCCATAATAGAATGTTGGGAGTTCTAGAATTCCAAAATAGAATGTTTGGAGTTCTAGAATTCCAAAATAGAATGTTGGGAGTTCTAGAATGCCAAAATAGAATGTTGGGAGTTCTAGAATGCCAAAATAGAATGTTGGTATTTCTAGAATTCCAAAATAGAAAGTTGGGAGTTCTAGAATGCCAAAATAGAATGTTGGGAGTTCTAGAATTCAAAAAAAGAATGTTGGTAGTTCGAGAATTCCAAAATAGAATGTTGGGAGTTCTAGAATGCCAAAATAGAATGTTGGGAGTTCTAGAATTCCAAAATAGAATGTTTGGAGTTCTAGAATGCCAAAATAGAATGTTGCTAGTTCTAGAATTCCAAAATAGAATGTTGAGAGTTCTAGAATGCCAAAATAGAATGTTGGGAGTTCTAGAATGCCAAAATAGAATGTTGAGAGTTCTAGAATGCCAAAATAGAATGTTGGGAGTTCTAGAATGCCAAAATAGAATGTTTGGAGTTCTAGAATGCCAAAATAGAATGTTGGGAGTTCTAGAATTCAAGAATAGAATGTTGGGAGTTCTAGAATGCCAAAATAGAATGTTGGGAGTTCTAGAATGCCAAAATAGAATGTTGGGAGTTCTAGAATGCCAAAATAGAATGTTGGGAGTTCTAGAATTCCAAAATAGAATGTTGGTGTTGCAGAATTCCAAAATAGAATGTTCGGAGTTCTAGAATGTCAAAATATAATGTTGGGAGTTCTAGAATTCCAGAATAGAATGTTGGTAGTTCTAGAATTCCAAAATAGAATGTTGGTGTTGCAGAATTCCAAAATAGAATGTTGGGAGTTCAAGAATGCCAAAAAATGAATGTTGGGAGTTGTAATATTCCAAAATAGAATGTTGGTGTTGCAGAATTCCAAAATAGAATGTTTGGAGTTCTAGAATGCCAAAATAGAATGTTGGGAGTTCTAGAATTCAAGAATAGAATGTTGGTAGTTCTAGAATTCCAAAATAGAATGTTGGGAGTTCTAGAATGCCAAAATTTAATGTTGGGAGTTCTAGAATGCCAAAATAGAATGTTGGGAGTTCTAGAATTCCAAAATAGAATGTTGGTGTTGCAGAATTCCAAAATAGAATGTTCGGAGTTCTAGAATTCCAAAATAGAATGTTGGGAGTTCTAGAACTCCAGAATAGAATGTTGGTAGTTCTAGAATTCCAAAATAGAATGTTTGGAGTTCTAGAATGCCAAAATAGAATGTTGGGAGTTCTAGAATGCCATAATAGAATGTTGGGAGTTCTAGAATTCCAAAATAGAATGTTTGGAGTTCTAGAATTCCAAAATAGAATGTTTGGAGTTCTAGAATGCCAAAATCGAATGTTTGGAGTTCTAGAATGCCAAAATAGAATGTTGGGAGTTCTAGAATGCCAAAATAGAATGTTGCTAGTTCTAGAATTCCAAAATAGAATGTTGGGAGTTCTAGAATGCCAAAATAGAATGTTGGGAGTTCTAGAAATCCAAAATAGAATGTTGGTGTTGCAGAATTCCAAAATAGAATGTTGGGAGTTCTAGAATTCCAAAATAGATTGTTGGGAGTTCTAGAATGCCAAAATAGAATGTTGGGAGTTCTAGAAATCCAAAATAGAATGTTGGTGTTGCAGAATTCCAAAATAGAATGTTGGGAGTTCTAGAATGCCAAAATAGAATGTTGGTATTTCTAGAATTCCAAAATAGAATGTTGGGAGTTCTAGAATGCCAAAATAGAATGTTGGGAGTTCTAGAATGCCAAAATAGAATGTTGGGAGTTCTAGAATTCCAAAGTAGAATGCTGATGTTGCAGAATTCCAAAATAGAATGTTGGGAGTTCAAGAATGCCAAAATAGAATGTTGGGAGTTCTAGAATTCCAAAATAGAATGTTTGGAGTTCTAGAATTCCAAAATAGAATGTTTGGAGTTCTAGAATGCCAAAATAGAATGTTTGGAGTTCTAGAATGCCAAAATAGAATGTTGGGAGTTCTAGAATGCCAAAATAGAATGTTGCTAGTTCTAGAATTCCAAAATAGAATGTTGGGAGTTCTAGAATTCCAAAATAGAATGTTGGGAGTTCAAGAATGCCAAAATAGAATGTTGGGAGTTCTAGAATTCCAAAATAGAATGTTGGGAGTTCTAGAATGCCAAAATAGAATGTTGGGAATTCTAGAATGCCAAAATAGAATGTTGGGAGTTCTAGAATGCCAAAATAGAATGTTGGGAGTTCTAGAATGCCATAATAGAATGTTGGGAGTTCTAGAATACCAAAATAGAATGTTGGGAGTTCTAGAATTCCAAAATAGAATGTTTGGAGTTCTAGAATTCCAAAATAGAATGTTTGGAGTTCTAGAATGCCAAAATAGAATGTTTGGAGTTCTAGAATGCCAAAATAGAATGTTGGGAGTTCTAGAATGCCAAAATAGAATGTTGGGAGTTCTAGAATGCCAAAATAGAATGTTGGGAATTCTAGAATGCCAAAATAGAATGTTGGGAGTTCTAGAATGCCAAAATAGAATGTTGGTAGTTCTAGAATGCCAAAATAGAATGTTGGGAGTTCTAGAATGCCAAAATAGAATGTTGGGAGTTCTAGAATGCCAAAATAGAATGTTGGGAGTTCTAGAATGCCAAAATAGAATGTTGGGAGTTCTAGAATGCCACAATAGAATGTTGGGAGTTCTAGAATGACAAAATAGAATGTTGGGAGTTCTAGAATTCCAAAATAGAATGTTGGTGTTGCAGAATTCCAAAATAGAATGTTTGGAGTTCTAGAATGCCAAAATAGAATGTTGGTAGTTCTAGAATTCCAAAATAGAATGTTGGGAGTTCTAGAATGCCAAAATAGAATGTTGGGAGTTCTAGAAATCCAAAATAGAATGTTGGTGTTGCAGAATTCCAAAATAGAATGTTGGGAGTTCTAGAATGCCAAAATAGAATGTTGGGAGTTCTAGAATGCCAAAATAGAATGTTGGTGTTGCAGAATTCCAAAATAGAATGTTGGGAGTTCTAGAATGCCATAATAGAATGTTGGGAGTTCTAGAATTCCAAAATAGAATGTTTGGAGTTCTAGAATTCCAAAATAGAATGTTTGGAGTTCTAGAATGCCAAAATAGAATGTTGGGAATTCTAGAATGCCAAAATAGAATGTTGGGAGTTCTAGAATGCCAAAATAGAATGTTGGTAGTTCTAGAATGCCAAAATAGAATGTTGGGAGTTCTAGAATGCCAAAATAGAATGTTGGGAGTTCTAGAATGCCAAAATAGAATGTTGGGAGTTCTAGAATGCCAAAATAGAAAGTTGGGAGTTCTAGAATGCCACAATAGAATGTTGGGAGTTCTAGAATGACAAAATAGAATGTTGGGAGTTCTAGAATTCCAAAATAGAATGTTGGTGTTGCAGAATTCCAAAATAGAATGTTTGGAGTTCTAGAATGCCAAAATAGAATGTTGGTAGTTCTAGAATTCCAAAATAGATTGTTGGGAGTTCTAGAATGCCAAAATAGAATGTTGGGAGTTCTAGAAATCCAAAATAGATTGTTGGGAGTTCTAGAATGCCAAAATAGAATGTTGGGAGTTCTAGAAATCCAAAATAGAATGTTGGTGTTGCAGAATTCCAAAATAGAATGTTGGGAGTTCTAGAATGCCAAAATAGAATGTTGGTATTTCTAGAATTCCAAAATAGAATGTTGGGAGTTCTAGAATGCCAAAATAGAATGTTGGTAGTTCTAGAATTCCACAATAGAATGTTGGGAGTTCTAGAATGCCAAAATAGAATGTTGGTGTTGCAGAATTCCAAAATAGAATGTTGGGAGTTCTAGAATTCCAAAATAGAATGTTGGTGTTGCAGAATTCCAAAATAGAATGTTTGGAGTTCTAGAATGCCAAAATAGAATGTTGGGAGTTCTAGAATTCCAAAATAGAATGTTTGGAGTTCTAGAATTCCAAAATAGAATGTTTGGAGTTCTAGAATGCCAAAATAGAATGTTTGGAGTTCTAGAATGCCAAAATAGAATGTTGGGAGTTCTAGAATGCCAAAATAGAATGTTGCTAGTTCTAGAATTCCAAAATAGAATGTTGGGAGTTCTAGAATTCCAAAATAGAATGTTGGGAGTTCAAGAATGCCAAAATAGAATGTTGGGAGTTCTAGAATTCCAAAATAGAATGTTGGGAGTTCTAGAATGCCAAAATAGAATGTTTGGAGTTCTAGAATGCCAAAATAGAATGTTGGGAGTTCTAGAATGCCAAAATAGAATGTTGCTAGTTCTAGAATTCCAAAATAGAATGTTGGGAGTTCTAGAATTCCAAAATAGAATGTTGGGAGTTCAAGAATGCCAAAATAGAATGTTGGGAGTTCTAGAATTCCAAAATAGAATGTTGGGAGTTCTAGAATGCCAAAATAGAATGTTGGGAATTCTAGAATGCCAAAATAGAATGTTGGGAGTTCTAGAATGCCAAAATAGAATGTTGGGAGTTCTAGAATGCCATAATAGAATGTTGGGAGTTCTAGAATACCAAAATAGAATGTTGGGAGTTCTAGAATTCCAAAATAGAATGTTTGGAGTTCTAGAATTCCAAAATAGAATGTTTGGATTTCTAGAATGCCAAAATAGAATGTTTGGAGTTCTAGAATGCCAAAATAGAATGTTGGGAGTTCTAGAATGCCAAAATAGAATGTTGGGAGTTCTAGAATGCCAAAATAGAATGTTGGGAATTCTAGAATGCCAAAATAGAATGTTGGGAGTTCTAGAATGCCAAAATAGAATGTTGGTAGTTCTAGAATGCCAAAATAGAATGTTGGGAGTTCTAGAATGCCAAAATAGAATGTTGGGAGTTCTAGAATGCCAAAATAGAATGTTTGGAGTTCTAGAATTCCAAAATAGAATGTTTGGAGTTCTAGAATGCCAAAATCGAATGTTTGGAGTTCTAGAATGCCAAAATCGAATGTTTGGAGTTCTAGAATGCCAAAATAGAATGTTGGGAGTTCTAGAATGCCAAAATAGAATGTTGCTAGTTCTAGAATTCCAAAATAGAATGTTGGGAGTTCTAGAATTCCAAAATAGAATGTTGGGAGTTCAAGAATGCCAAAATAGAATGTTGGGAGTTCTAGAATTCCAAAATAGAATGTTGGGAGTTCTAGAATGCCAAAATAGAATGTTGGGAATTCTAGAATGCCAAAATAGAATGTTGGGAGTTCTAGAATGCCAAAATAGAATGTTGGTAGTTCTAGAATGCCAAAATAGAATGTTGGGAGTTCTAGAATGCCAAAATAGAATGTTGGGAGTTCTAGAATGCCAAAATAGAATGTTGGGAGTTCAAGAATGCCAAAATAGAATGTTGGGAGTTCTAGAATTCCAAAATAGAATGTTGGGAGTTCTAGAATGCCAAAATAGAATGTTGGTAGTTCTAGAATTCCACAATAGAATGTTGGGAGTTCTAGAATGCCAAAATAGAATGTTGGTGTTGCTGAATTCCAAAATAGAATGTTGGGAGTTCTAGAATTCCAAAATAGAATGTTGGTGTTGCAGAATTCCAAAATAGAATGTTTGGAGTTCTAGAATGCCAAAATAGAATGTTGGGAGTTCTAGAATTCCAAAATAGAATGTTTGGAGTTCTAGAATTCCAAAATAGAATGTTTGGAGTTCTAGAATGCCAAAATAGAATGTTTGGAGTTCTAGAATGCCAAAATAGAATGTTGGGAGTTCTAGAATGCCAAAATAGAATGTTGCTAGTTCTAGAATTCCAAAATAGAATGTTGGGAGTTCTAGAATTCCAAAATAGAATGTTGGGAGTTCAAGAATGCCAAAATAGAATGTTGGGAGTTCTAGAATGCCAAAATAGAATGTTTGGATTTCTAGAATGCCAAAATAGAATGTTTGGAGTTCTAGAATGCCAAAATAGAATGTTGGGAGTTCTAGAATGCCAAAATAGAATGTTGGGAGTTCTAGAATGCCAAAATAGAATGTTGGGAATTCTAGAATGCCAAAATAGAATGTTGGGAGTTCTAGAATGCCAAAATAGAATGTTGGTAGTTCTAGAATGCCAAAATAGAATGTTGGGAGTTCTAGAATGCCAAAATAGAATGTTGGGAGTTCTAGAATGCCAAAATAGAATGTTTGGAGTTCTAGAATTCCAAAATAGAATGTTTGGAGTTCTAGAATGCCAAAATCGAATGTTTGGAGTTCTAGAATGCCAAAATCGAATGTTTGGAGTTCTAGAATGCCAAAATAGAATGTTGGGAGTTCTAGAATGCCAAAATAGAATGTTGCTAGTTCTAGAATTCCAAAATAGAATGTTGGGAGTTCTAGAATTCCAAAATAGAATGTTGGGAGTTCAAGAATGCCAAAATAGAATGTTGGGAGTTCTAGAATTCCAAAATAGAATGTTGGGAGTTCTAGAATGCCAAAATAGAATGTTGGGAATTCTAGAATGCCAAAATAGAATGTTGGGAGTTCTAGAATGCCAAAATAGAATGTTGGTAGTTCTAGAATGCCAAAATAGAATGTTGGGAGTTCTAGAATGCCAAAATAGAATGTTGGGAGTTCTAGAATGCCAAAATAGAATGTTGGGAGTTCTAGAATGCCAAAATAGAATGTTGGGAGTTCTAGAATGCCACAATAGAATGTTGGGAGTTCTAGAATGACAAAATAGAATGTTGGGAGTTCTAGAATTCCAAAATAGAATGTTGGTGTTGCAGAATTCCAAAATAGAATGTTTGGAGTTCTAGAATGCCAAAATAGAATGTTGGTAGTTCTAGAATTCCAAAATAGATTGTTGGGAGTTCTAGAATGCCAAAATAGAATGTTGGGAGTTCTAGAAATCCAAAATAGATTGTTGGGAGTTCTAGAATGCCACAATAGAATGTTGGGAGTTCTAGAATGACAAAATAGAATGTTGGGAGTTCTAGAATTCCAAAATAGAATGTTGGTGTTGCAGAATTCCAAAATAGAATGTTTGGAGTTCTAGAATGCCAAAATAGAATGTTGGGAGTTCTAGAATTCCAAAATAGAATGTTTGGAGTTCTAGAATTCCAAAATAGAATGTTTGGAGTTCTAGAATGCCAAAATAGAATGTTTGGAGTTCTAGAATGCCAAAATAGAATGTTGGGAGTTCTAGAATGCCAAAATAGAATGTTGCTAGTTCTAGAATTCCAAAATAGAATGTTGGGAGTTCTAGAATTCCAAAATAGAATGTTGGGAGTTCAAGAATGCCAAAATAGAATGTTGGGAGTTCTAGAATTCCAAAATAGAATGTTGGGAGTTCTAGAATGCCAAAATAGAATGTTGGTAGTTCTAGAATTCCACAATAGAATGTTGGGAGTTCTAGAATGCCAAAATAGAATGTTGGTGTTGCTGAATTCCAAAATAGAATGTTGGGAGTTCTAGAATTCCAAAATAGAATGTTGGTGTTGCAGAATTCCAAAATAGAATGTTTGGAGTTCTAGAATGCCAAAATAGAATGTTGGGAGTTCTAGAATTCCAAAATAGAATGTTTGGAGTTCTAGAATTCCAAAATAGAATGTTTGGAGTTCTAGAATGCCAAAATAGAATGTTTGGAGTTCTAGAATGCCAAAATAGAATGTTGGGAGTTCTAGAATGCCAAAATAGAATGTTGCTAGTTCTAGAATTCCAAAATAGAATGTTGGGAGTTCTAGAATTCCAAAATAGAATGTTGGGAGTTCAAGAATGCCAAAATAGAATGTTGGGAGTTCTAGAATGCCAAAATAGAATGTTGGGAGTTCTAGAATGCCAAAATAGAATGTTGGGAGTTCTAGAATGCCAAAATAGAATGTTGGGAATTCTAGAATGCCAAAATAGAATGTTGGGAGTTCTAGAATGCCAAAATAGAATGTTGGTAGTTCTAGAATGCCAAAATAGAATGTTGGGAGTTCTAGAATGCCAAAATAGAATGTTGGGAGTTCTAGAATGCCAAAATAGAATGTTTGGAGTTCTAGAATTCCAAAATAGAATGTTTGGAGTTCTAGAATGCCAAAATCGAATGTTTGGAGTTCTAGAATGCCAAAATCGAATGTTTGGAGTTCTAGAATGCCAAAATAGAATGTTGGGAGTTCTAGAATTCCAAAATAGAATGTTGGGAGTTCTAGAATTCCAAAATAGAATGTTGGGAGTTCTAGAATGCCAAAATAGAATGTTGGGAATTCTAGAATGCCAAAATAGAATGTTGGGAGTTCTAGAATGCCAAAATAGAATGTTGGTAGTTCTAGAATGCCAAAATAGAATGTTGGGAGTTCTAGAATGCCAAAATAGAATGTTGGGAGTTCTAGAATGCCAAAATAGAATGTTGGGAGTTCTAGAATGCCAAAATAGAATGTTGGGAGTTCTAGAATGCCACAATAGAATGTTGGGAGTTCTAGAATGACAAAATAGAATGTTGGGAGTTCTAGAATTCCAAAATAGAATGTTGGTGTTGCAGAATTCCAAAATAGAATGTTTGGAGTTCTAGAATGCCAAAATAGAATGTTGGTAGTTCTAGAATTCCAAAATAGATTGTTGGGAGTTCTAGAATGCCAAAATAGAATGTTGGGAGTTCTAGAAATCCAAAATAGATTGTTGGGAGTTCTAGAATGCCAAAATAGAATGTTGGGAGTTCTAGAAATCCAAAATAGAATGTTGGTGTTGCAGAATTCCAAAATAGAATGTTGGGAGTTCTAGAATGCCAAAATAGAATGTTGGTATTTCTAGAATTCCAAAATAGAATGTTGGGAGTTCTAGAATGCCAAAATAGAATGTTGGTAGTTCTAGAATTCCACAATAGAATGTTGGGAGTTCTAGAATGCCAAAATAGAATGTTGGTGTTGCAGAATTCCAAAATAGAATGTTGGGAGTTCTAGAATTCCAAAATAGAATGTTGGTGTTGCAGAATTCCAAAATAGAATGTTTGGAGTTCTAGAATGCCAAAATAGAATGTTGGTAGTTCTAGAATTCCAAAATAGAATGTTGGGAGTTCTAGAATGCCAAAATAGAATGTTGGGAGTTCTAGAAATCCAAAATAGAATGTTGGTGTTGCAGAATTCCAAAATAGAATGTTGGGAGTTCTAGAATGCCAAAATAGAATGTTGGGAGTTCTAGAATGCCAAAATAGAATGTTGGTGTTGCAGAATTCCAAAATAGAATGTTGGGAGTTCTAGAATTCCAAAATAGATTGTTGGGAGTTCTAGAATGCCAAAATAGAATGTTGGGAGTTCTAGAAATCCAAAATAGAATGTTGGTGTTGCAGAATTCCAAAATAGAATGTTGGGAGTTCTAGAATGCCAAAATAGAATGTTGGGAGTTCTAGAATTCCAAAGTAGAATGCTGATGTTGCAGAATTCCAAAATAGAATGTTGGGAGTTCTAGAATTCCAAAATAGAATGTTGGGAGTTCAAGAATGCCAAAATAGAATGTTGGGAGTTCTAGAATTCCAAAATAGAATGTTTGGAGTTCTAGAATTCCAAAATAGAATGTTTGGAGTTCTAGAATTCCAAAATAGAATGTTTGGAGTTCTAGAATGCCAAAATAGAATGTTGGGAGTTCTAGAATGCCAAAATAGAATGTTGCTAGTTCTAGAATTCCAAAATAGAATGTTGGGAGTTCTAGAATTCCAAAATAGAATGTTTGGAGTTCTAGAATGCCAAAATAGAATGTTGCTAGTTCTAGAATTCCAAAATAGAATGTTGAGAGTTCTAGAATGCCAAAATAGAATGTTGGGAGTTCTAGAATGCCAAAATAGAATGTTGGGAGTTCTAGAATTCCAAAATAGAATGTTGAGAGTTCTAGAATGCCAAAATAGAATGTTGGGAGTTCTAGAATGCCAAAATAGAATGTTTGGAGTTCTAGAATGCCAAAATAGAATGTTGGGAGTTCTAGAATTCAAGAATAGAATGTTGGGAGTTCTAGAATGCCAAAATAGAATGTTGGGAGTTCTAGAATGCCAAAATAGAATGTTGGGAGTTCTAGAATGCCAAAATAGAATGTTGGGAGTTCTAGAATTCCAAAATAGAATGTTGGGAGTTCTAGAATTCCAAAATAGAATGTTGGTGTTGCAGAATTCCAAAATAGATTGTTGGGAGTTCTAGAATGCCAAAATAGAATGTTGGGAGTTCTAGAAATCCAAAATAGAATGTTGGTGTTGCAGAATTCCAAAATAGAATGTTGGGAGTTCTAGAATGCCAAAATAGAATGTTGGGAGTTCTAGAATGCCAAAATAGAATGTTGCTAGTTCTAGAATTCCAAAATAGAATGTTGGGAGTTCTAGAATGCCAAAATAGAATGTTGGGAGTTCTAGAAATCCAAAATAGAATGTTGGTGTTGCAGAATTCCAAAATAGAATGTTGGGAGTTCTAGAAATCCAAAATAGAATGTTGGTGTTGCAGAATTCCAAAATAGAATGTTGGGAGTTTTAGAATGCCAAAATAGAATGTTGGTATTTCTAGAATTCCAAAATAGAATGTTGGGAGTTCTAGAATGCCAAAATAGAATGTTGGGAGTTCTAGAATTCCAAAGTAGAATGCTGATGTTGCAGAATTCCAAAATAGAATGTTGGGAGTTCTAGAATTCCAAAATAGAATGTTGGGAGTTCAAGAATGCCAAAATAGAATGTTGGGAGTTCTAGAATTCCAAAATAGAATGCTGATGTTGCAGAATTCCAAAATAGAATGTTGGGAGTTCTAGAATTCCAAAATAGAATGTTGGGAGTTCAAGAATGCCAAAATAGAATGTTGGGAGTTCTAGAATGCCAAAATAGAATGTTGGGAGTTCAAGAATTCCAAACTAGAATGTTGGGAGTTCAAGAATGCCAAAATAGAATGTTGGGAGTTCAAGAATGCCAAAATAGAATGTTGGTAGTTCTAGAATTCCAAAATAGAATGTTGGGAGTTCAAGAATGCCAAAATAGAATGTTGGGAGTTCAAGAATTCCAAACTAGAATGTTGGTGTTGCAGAATTCAAGAATAGAATGTTGGGAGTTCTAGAATGCCAAAATAGAATGTTGGGAGTACTAGAATGCCAAAATAGAATGTTGGGAGTTCTAGAATTCCAAAATAGAATGTTGGGAGTTCTAGAATGCCAAAATAGAATGTTGGTAGTTCTAGAATGCCAAAATAGAATGTTGGTAGTTCTAGTATTCCAAAATAGAATGTTGGGAGTTCTAGAATTCCAAACTAGAATGTTGGTGTTGCAGAATTCCAAAATAGAATGTTTGGAGTTCTAGAATGCCAAAATAGAATGTTGGGAGTTCTAGAATGCCAAAATAGAATGTTGGGAGTTCTAGAATTCCAAAATAGAATGTTGGGAGTTCTAGAATGCCAAAATAGAATGTTGGTAGTTCTAGAATTCCAAAATAGAATGTTGGGAGTTCTAGAATGCCAAAATAGAATGTTGGGAGTTCAAGAATTCCAAACTAGAATGTTGGTGTTGCAGAATTCAAGAATAGAATGTAGGGAGCTCTAGAATGCCAAATAGAATGTTGGGAGTACTAGAATTCCAAAATAGAATGTTGGGAGATCTAGAATGCCAAAATAGAATGTTGATAGTTCTAGAATTCCAAAATAGAATGTTGAGAGTTCTAGAATGCCAAAATAGAATGTTGGGAGTTCTAGAATGCCAAAATAGAATGTTGGGAGTTCTAGAATTCCAAAATAGAATGTTGAGAGTTCTAGAATGCCAAAATAGAATGTTGGGAGTTCTAGAATGCCAAAATAGAATGTTTGGAGTTCTAGAATGCCAAAATAGAATGTTGGGAGTTCTAGAATTCAAGAATAGAATGTTGGGAGTTCTAGAATGCCAAAATAGAATGTTGGGAGTTCTAGAATGCCAAAATAGAATGTTGGGAGTTCTAGAATGCCAAAATAGAATGTTGGGAGTTCTAGAATTCCAAAATAGAATGTTGGTGTTGCAGAATTCCAAAATAGAATGTTCGGAGTTCTAGAATGTCAAAATATAATGTTGGGAGTTCTAGAATTCCAGAATAGAATGTTGGTAGTTCTAGAATTCCAAAATAGAATGTTGGTGTTGCAGAATTCCAAAATAGAATGTTGGGAGTTCAAGAATGCCAAAAAATGAATGTTGGGAGTTGTAATATTCCAAAATAGAATGTTGGTGTTGCAGAATTCCAAAATAGAATGTTTGGAGTTCTAGAATGCCAAAATAGAATGTTGGGAGTTCTAGAATTCAAGAATAGAATGTTGGTAGTTCTAGAATTCCAAAATAGAATGTTGGGAGTTCTAGAATGCCAAAATTTAATGTTGGGAGTTCTAGAATGCCAAAATAGAATGTTGGGAGTTCTAGAATTCCAAAATAGAATGTTGGTGTTGCAGAATTCCAAAATAGAATGTTCGGAGTTCTAGAATTCCAAAATAGAATGTTGGGAGTTCTAGAACTCCAGAATAGAATGTTGGTAGTTCTAGAATTCCAAAATAGAATGTTGGTGTTACAGAATTCCAAAATAGAATGTTGGGAGTTCTAGAATTCCAAAATAGAATGTTTGGAGTTCTAGAATGCCAAAATAGAATGTTGGGAGTTCTAGAATGCCATAATAGAATGTTGGGAGTTCTAGAATTCCAAAATAGAATGTTTGGAGTTCTAGAATTCCAAAATAGAATGTTGGGAGTTCTAGAATGCCAAAATAGAATGTTGGGAGTTCTAGAATGCCAAAATAGAATGTTGGTATTTCTAGAATTCCAAAATAGAAAGTTGGGAGTTCTAGAATGCCAAAATAGAATGTTGGGAGTTCTAGAATTCAAAAAAAGAATGTTGGTAGTTCGAGAATTCCAAAATAGAATGTTGGGAGTTCTAGAATGCCAAAATAGAATGTTGGGAGTTCTAGAATTCCAAAATAGAATGTTTGGAGTTCTAGAATGCCAAAATAGAATGTTGCTAGTTCTAGAATTCCAAAATAGAATGTTGAGAGTTCTAGAATGCCAAAATAGAATGTTGGGAGTTCTAGAATGCCAAAATAGAATGTTGAGAGTTCTAGAATGCCAAAATAGAATGTTGGGAGTTCTAGAATGCCAAAATAGAATGTTTGGAGTTCTAGAATGCCAAAATAGAATGTTGGGAGTTCTAGAATTCAAGAATAGAATGTTGGGAGTTCTAGAATGCCAAAATAGAATGTTGGGAGTTCTAGAATGCCAAAATAGAATGTTGGGAGTTCTAGAATGCCAAAATAGAATGTTGGGAGTTCTAGAATTCCAAAATAGAATGTTGGTGTTGCAGAATTCCAAAATAGAATGTTCGGAGTTCTAGAATGTCAAAATATAATGTTGGGAGTTCTAGAATTCCAGAATAGAATGTTGGTAGTTCTAGAATTCCAAAATAGAATGTTGGTGTTGCAGAATTCCAAAATAGAATGTTGGGAGTTCAAGAATGCCAAAAAATGAATGTTGGGAGTTGTAATATTCCAAAATAGAATGTTGGTGTTGCAGAATTCCAAAATAGAATGTTTGGAGTTCTAGAATGCCAAAATAGAATGTTGGGAGTTCTAGAATTCAAGAATAGAATGTTGGTAGTTCTAGAATTCCAAAATAGAATGTTGGGAGTTCTAGAATGCCAAAATTTAATGTTGGGAGTTCTAGAATGCCAAAATAGAATGTTGGGAGTTCTAGAATTCCAAAATAGAATGTTGGTGTTGCAGAATTCCAAAATAGAATGTTCGGAGTTCTAGAATTCCAAAATAGAATGTTGGGAGTTCTAGAACTCCAGAATAGAATGTTGGTAGTTCTAGAATTCCAAAATAGAATGTTTGGAGTTCTAGAATGCCAAAATAGAATGTTGGGAGTTCTAGAATGCCATAATAGAATGTTGGGAGTTCTAGAATTCCAAAATAGAATGTTTGGAGTTCTAGAATTCCAAAATAGAATGTTTGGAGTTCTAGAATGCCAAAATCGAATGTTTGGAGTTCTAGAATGCCAAAATAGAATGTTGGGAGTTCTAGAATGCCAAAATAGAATGTTGCTAGTTCTAGAATTCCAAAATAGAATGTTGGGAGTTCTAGAATGCCAAAATAGAATGTTGGGAGTTCTAGAAATCCAAAATAGAATGTTGGTGTTGCAGAATTCCAAAATAGAATGTTGGGAGTTCTAGAATTCCAAAATAGATTGTTGGGAGTTCTAGAATGCCAAAATAGAATGTTGGGAGTTCTAGAAATCCAAAATAGAATGTTGGTGTTGCAGAATTCCAAAATAGAATGTTGGGAGTTCTAGAATGCCAAAATAGAATGTTGGTATTTCTAGAATTCCAAAATAGAATGTTGGGAGTTCTAGAATGCCAAAATAGAATGTTGGGAGTTCTAGAATGCCAAAATAGAATGTTGGGAGTTCTAGAATTCCAAAGTAGAATGCTGATGTTGCAGAATTCCAAAATAGAATGTTGGGAGTTCAAGAATGCCAAAATAGAATGTTGGGAGTTCTAGAATTCCAAAATAGAATGTTTGGAGTTCTAGAATTCCAAAATAGAATGTTTGGAGTTCTAGAATGCCAAAATAGAATGTTTGGAGTTCTAGAATGCCAAAATAGAATGTTGGGAGTTCTAGAATGCCAAAATAGAATGTTGCTAGTTCTAGAATTCCAAAATAGAATGTTGGGAGTTCTAGAATTCCAAAATAGAATGTTGGGAGTTCAAGAATGCCAAAATAGAATGTTGGGAGTTCTAGAATTCCAAAATAGAATGTTGGGAGTTCTAGAATGCCAAAATAGAATGTTGGGAATTCTAGAATGCCAAAATAGAATGTTGGGAGTTCTAGAATGCCAAAATAGAATGTTGGGAGTTCTAGAATGCCATAATAGAATGTTGGGAGTTCTAGAATACCAAAATAGAATGTTGGGAGTTCTAGAATTCCAAAATAGAATGTTTGGAGTTCTAGAATTCCAAAATAGAATGTTTGGAGTTCTAGAATGCCAAAATAGAATGTTTGGAGTTCTAGAATGCCAAAATAGAATGTTGGGAGTTCTAGAATGCCAAAATAGAATGTTGGGAGTTCTAGAATGCCAAAATAGAATGTTGGGAATTCTAGAATGCCAAAATAGAATGTTGGGAGTTCTAGAATGCCAAAATAGAATGTTGGTAGTTCTAGAATGCCAAAATAGAATGTTGGGAGTTCTAGAATGCCAAAATAGAATGTTGGGAGTTCTAGAATGCCAAAATAGAATGTTGGGAGTTCTAGAATGCCAAAATAGAATGTTGGGAGTTCTAGAATGCCACAATAGAATGTTGGGAGTTCTAGAATGACAAAATAGAATGTTGGGAGTTCTAGAATTCCAAAATAGAATGTTGGTGTTGCAGAATTCCAAAATAGAATGTTTGGAGTTCTAGAATGCCAAAATAGAATGTTGGTAGTTCTAGAATTCCAAAATAGAATGTTGGGAGTTCTAGAATGCCAAAATAGAATGTTGGGAGTTCTAGAAATCCAAAATAGAATGTTGGTGTTGCAGAATTCCAAAATAGAATGTTGGGAGTTCTAGAATGCCAAAATAGAATGTTGGGAGTTCTAGAATGCCAAAATAGAATGTTGGTGTTGCAGAATTCCAAAATAGAATGTTGGGAGTTCTAGAATGCCATAATAGAATGTTGGGAGTTCTAGAATTCCAAAATAGAATGTTTGGAGTTCTAGAATTCCAAAATAGAATGTTTGGAGTTCTAGAATGCCAAAATAGAATGTTGGGAATTCTAGAATGCCAAAATAGAATGTTGGGAGTTCTAGAATGCCAAAATAGAATGTTGGTAGTTCTAGAATGCCAAAATAGAATGTTGGGAGTTCTAGAATGCCAAAATAGAATGTTGGGAGTTCTAGAATGCCAAAATAGAATGTTGGGAGTTCTAGAATGCCAAAATAGAAAGTTGGGAGTTCTAGAATGCCACAATAGAATGTTGGGAGTTCTAGAATGACAAAATAGAATGTTGGGAGTTCTAGAATTCCAAAATAGAATGTTGGTGTTGCAGAATTCCAAAATAGAATGTTTGGAGTTCTAGAATGCCAAAATAGAATGTTGGTAGTTCTAGAATTCCAAAATAGATTGTTGGGAGTTCTAGAATGCCAAAATAGAATGTTGGGAGTTCTAGAAATCCAAAATAGATTGTTGGGAGTTCTAGAATGCCAAAATAGAATGTTGGGAGTTCTAGAAATCCAAAATAGAATGTTGGTGTTGCAGAATTCCAAAATAGAATGTTGGGAGTTCTAGAATGCCAAAATAGAATGTTGGTATTTCTAGAATTCCAAAATAGAATGTTGGGAGTTCTAGAATGCCAAAATAGAATGTTGGTAGTTCTAGAATTCCACAATAGAATGTTGGGAGTTCTAGAATGCCAAAATAGAATGTTGGTGTTGCAGAATTCCAAAATAGAATGTTGGGAGTTCTAGAATTCCAAAATAGAATGTTGGTGTTGCAGAATTCCAAAATAGAATGTTTGGAGTTCTAGAATGCCAAAATAGAATGTTGGGAGTTCTAGAATTCCAAAATAGAATGTTTGGAGTTCTAGAATTCCAAAATAGAATGTTTGGAGTTCTAGAATGCCAAAATAGAATGTTTGGAGTTCTAGAATGCCAAAATAGAATGTTGGGAGTTCTAGAATGCCAAAATAGAATGTTGCTAGTTCTAGAATTCCAAAATAGAATGTTGGGAGTTCTAGAATTCCAAAATAGAATGTTGGGAGTTCAAGAATGCCAAAATAGAATGTTGGGAGTTCTAGAATTCCAAAATAGAATGTTGGGAGTTCTAGAATGCCAAAATAGAATGTTTGGAGTTCTAGAATGCCAAAATAGAATGTTGGGAGTTCTAGAATGCCAAAATAGAATGTTGCTAGTTCTAGAATTCCAAAATAGAATGTTGGGAGTTCTAGAATTCCAAAATAGAATGTTGGGAGTTCAAGAATGCCAAAATAGAATGTTGGGAGTTCTAGAATTCCAAAATAGAATGTTGGGAGTTCTAGAATGCCAAAATAGAATGTTGGGAATTCTAGAATGCCAAAATAGAATGTTGGGAGTTCTAGAATGCCAAAATAGAATGTTGGGAGTTCTAGAATGCCATAATAGAATGTTGGGAGTTCTAGAATACCAAAATAGAATGTTGGGAGTTCTAGAATTCCAAAATAGAATGTTTGGAGTTCTAGAATTCCAAAATAGAATGTTTGGATTTCTAGAATGCCAAAATAGAATGTTTGGAGTTCTAGAATGCCAAAATAGAATGTTGGGAGTTCTAGAATGCCAAAATAGAATGTTGGGAGTTCTAGAATGCCAAAATAGAATGTTGGGAATTCTAGAATGCCAAAATAGAATGTTGGGAGTTCTAGAATGCCAAAATAGAATGTTGGTAGTTCTAGAATGCCAAAATAGAATGTTGGGAGTTCTAGAATGCCAAAATAGAATGTTGGGAGTTCTAGAATGCCAAAATAGAATGTTTGGAGTTCTAGAATTCCAAAATAGAATGTTTGGAGTTCTAGAATGCCAAAATCGAATGTTTGGAGTTCTAGAATGCCAAAATCGAATGTTTGGAGTTCTAGAATGCCAAAATAGAATGTTGGGAGTTCTAGAATGCCAAAATAGAATGTTGCTAGTTCTAGAATTCCAAAATAGAATGTTGGGAGTTCTAGAATTCCAAAATAGAATGTTGGGAGTTCAAGAATGCCAAAATAGAATGTTGGGAGTTCTAGAATTCCAAAATAGAATGTTGGGAGTTCTAGAATGCCAAAATAGAATGTTGGGAATTCTAGAATGCCAAAATAGAATGTTGGGAGTTCTAGAATGCCAAAATAGAATGTTGGTAGTTCTAGAATGCCAAAATAGAATGTTGGGAGTTCTAGAATGCCAAAATAGAATGTTGGGAGTTCTAGAATGCCAAAATAGAATGTTGGGAGTTCAAGAATGCCAAAATAGAATGTTGGGAGTTCTAGAATTCCAAAATAGAATGTTGGGAGTTCTAGAATGCCAAAATAGAATGTTGGTAGTTCTAGAATTCCACAATAGAATGTTGGGAGTTCTAGAATGCCAAAATAGAATGTTGGTGTTGCTGAATTCCAAAATAGAATGTTGGGAGTTCTAGAATTCCAAAATAGAATGTTGGTGTTGCAGAATTCCAAAATAGAATGTTTGGAGTTCTAGAATGCCAAAATAGAATGTTGGGAGTTCTAGAATTCCAAAATAGAATGTTTGGAGTTCTAGAATTCCAAAATAGAATGTTTGGAGTTCTAGAATGCCAAAATAGAATGTTTGGAGTTCTAGAATGCCAAAATAGAATGTTGGGAGTTCTAGAATGCCAAAATAGAATGTTGCTAGTTCTAGAATTCCAAAATAGAATGTTGGGAGTTCTAGAATTCCAAAATAGAATGTTGGGAGTTCAAGAATGCCAAAATAGAATGTTGGGAGTTCTAGAATGCCAAAATAGAATGTTTGGATTTCTAGAATGCCAAAATAGAATGTTTGGAGTTCTAGAATGCCAAAATAGAATGTTGGGAGTTCTAGAATGCCAAAATAGAATGTTGGGAGTTCTAGAATGCCAAAATAGAATGTTGGGAATTCTAGAATGCCAAAATAGAATGTTGGGAGTTCTAGAATGCCAAAATAGAATGTTGGTAGTTCTAGAATGCCAAAATAGAATGTTGGGAGTTCTAGAATGCCAAAATAGAATGTTGGGAGTTCTAGAATGCCAAAATAGAATGTTTGGAGTTCTAGAATTCCAAAATAGAATGTTTGGAGTTCTAGAATGCCAAAATCGAATGTTTGGAGTTCTAGAATGCCAAAATCGAATGTTTGGAGTTCT
Source organism: Pseudophryne corroboree (assembly GCF_028390025.1). Classification (NCBI taxonomy): domain Eukaryota; kingdom Metazoa; phylum Chordata; class Amphibia; order Anura; family Myobatrachidae; genus Pseudophryne; species Pseudophryne corroboree. Next base: position 740,856 of record NW_026967466.1, read on the forward strand.
AGAATGCCAAAATAGAATGTTGGGAGTTCTAGAATGCCAAAATAGAATGTTGCTAGTTCTAGAATTCCAAAATAGAATGTTGGGAGTTCTAGAATTCCAAAATAGAATGTTGGGAGTTCAAGAATGCCAAAATAGAATGTTGGGAGTTCTAGAATTCCAAAATAGAATGTTGGGAGTTCTAGAATGCCAAAATAGAATGTTGGGAATTCTAGAATGCCAAAATAGAATGTTGGGAGTTCTAGAATGCCAAAATAGAATGTTGGTAGTTCTAGAATGCCAAAATAGAATGTTGGGAGTTCTAGAATGCCAAAATAGAATGTTGGGAGTTCTAGAATGCCAAAATAGAATGTTGGGAGTTCTAGAATGCCAAAATAGAATGTTGGGAGTTCTAGAATGCCACAATAGAATGTTGGGAGTTCTAGAATGACAAAATAGAATGTTGGGAGTTCTAGAATTCCAAAATAGAATGTTGGTGTTGCAGAATTCCAAAATAGAATGTTTGGAGTTCTAGAATGCCAAAATAGAATGTTGGTAGTTCTAGAATTCCAAAATAGATTGTTGGGAGTTCTAGAATGCCAAAATAGAATGTTGGGAGTTCTAGAAATCCAAAATAGATTGTTGGGAGTTCTAGAATGCCAAAATAGAATGTTGGGAGTTCTAGAAATCCAAAATAGAATGTTGGTGTTGCAGAATTCCAAAATAGAATGTTGGGAGTTCTAGAATGCCAAAATAGAATGTTGGTATTTCTAGAATTCCAAAATAGAATGTTGGGAGTTCTAGAATGCCAAAATAGAATGTTGGTAGTTCTAGAATTCCACAATAGAATGTTGGGAGTTCTAGAATGCCAAAATAGAATGTTGGTGTTGCTGAATTCCAAAATAGAATGTTGGGAGTTCTAGAATTCCAAAATAGAATGTTGGTGTTGCAGAATTCCAAAATAGAATGTTTGGAGTTCTAGAATGCCAAAATAGAATGTTGGGAGTTCTAGAATTCCAAAATAGAATGTTTGGAGTTCTAGAATTCCAAAATAGAATGTTTGGAGTTCTAGAATGCCAAAATAGAATGTTTGGAGTTCTAGAATGCCAAAATAGAATGTTGGGAGTTCTAGAATGCCAAAATAGAATGTTGCTAGTTCTAGAATTCCAAAATAGAATGTTGGGAGTTCTAGAATTCCAAAATAGAATGTTGGGAGTTCAAGAATGCCAAAATAGAATGTTGGGAGTTCTAGAATTCCAAAATAGAATGTTGGGAGTTCTAGAATGCCAAAATAGAATGTTGGTAGTTCTAGAATTCCACAATAGAATGTTGGGAGTTCTAGAATGCCAAAATAGAATGTTGGTGTTGCTGAATTCCAAAATAGAATGTTGGGAGTTCTAGAATTCCAAAATAGAATGTTGGTGTTGCAGAATTCCAAAATAGAATGTTTGGAGTTCTAGAATGCCAAAATAGAATGTTGGGAGTTCTAGAATTCCAAAATAGAATGTTTGGAGTTCTAGAATTCCAAAATAGAATGTTTGGAGTTCTAGAATGCCAAAATAGAATGTTTGGAGTTCTAGAATGCCAAAATAGAATGTTGGGAGTTCTAGAATGCCAAAATAGAATGTTGCTAGTTCTAGAATTCCAAAATAGAATGTTGGGAGTTCTAGAATTCCAAAATAGAATGTTGGGAGTTCAAGAATGCCAAAATAGAATGTTGGGAGTTCTAGAATGCCAAAATAGAATGTTGGGAGTTCTAGAATGCCAAAATAGAATGTTGGGAGTTCTAGAATGCCAAAATAGAATGTTGGGAATTCTAGAATGCCAAAATAGAATGTTGGGAGTTCTAGAATGCCAAAATAGAATGTTGGTAGTTCTAGAATGCCAAAATAGAATGTTGGGAGTTCTAGAATGCCAAAATAGAATGTTGGGAGTTCTAGAATGCCAAAATAGAATGTTTGGAGTTCTAGAATTCCAAAATAGAATGTTTGGAGTTCTAGAATGCCAAAATCGAATGTTTGGAGTTCTAGAATGCCAAAATCGAATGTTTGGAGTTCTAGAATGCCAAAATAGAATGTTGGGAGTTCTAGAATGCCAAAATAGAATGTTGCTAGTTCTAGAATTCCAAAATAGAATGTTGGGAGTTCTAGAATTCCAAAATAGAATGTTGGGAGTTCTAGAATGCCAAAATAGAATGTTGGGAATTCTAGAATGCCAAAATAGAATGTTGGGAGTTCTAGAATGCCAAAATAGAATGTTGGTAGTTCTAGAATGCCAAAATAGAATGTTGGGAGTTCTAGAATGCCAAAATAGAATGTTGGGAGTTCTAGAATGCCAAAATAGAATGTTGGGAGTTCTAGAATGCCAAAATAGAATGTTGGGAGTTCTAGAATGCCACAATAGAATGTTGGGAGTTCTAGAATGACAAAATAGAATGTTGGGAGTTCTAGAATTCCAAAATAGAATGTTGGTGTTGCAGAATTCCAAAATAGAATGTTTGGAGTTCTAGAATGCCAAAATAGAATGTTGGTAGTTCTAGAATTCCAAAATAGATTGTTGGGAGTTCTAGAATGCCAAAATAGAATGTTGGGAGTTCTAGAAATCCAAAATAGATTGTTGGGAGTTCTAGAATGCCAAAATAGAATGTTGGGAGTTCTAGAAATCCAAAATAGAATGTTGGTGTTGCAGAATTCCAAAATAGAATGTTGGGAGTTCTAGAATGCCAAAATAGAATGTTGGTATTTCTAGAATTCCAAAATAGAATGTTGGGAGTTCTAGAATGCCAAAATAGAATGTTGGTAGTTCTAGAATTCCACAATAGAATGTTGGGAGTTCTAGAATGCCAAAATAGAATGTTGGTGTTGCAGAATTCCAAAATAGAATGTTGGGAGTTCTAGAATTCCAAAATAGAATGTTGGTGTTGCAGAATTCCAAAATAGAATGTTTGGAGTTCTAGAATGCCAAAATAGAATGTTGGTAGTTCTAGAATTCCAAAATAGAATGTTGGGAGTTCTAGAATGCCAAAATAGAATGTTGGGAGTTCTAGAAATCCAAAATAGAATGTTGGTGTTGCAGAATTCCAAAATAGAATGTTGGGAGTTCTAGAATGCCAAAATAGAATGTTGGGAGTTCTAGAATGCCAAAATAGAATGTTGGTGTTGCAGAATTCCAAAATAGAATGTTGGGAGTTCTAGAATTCCAAAATAGATTGTTGGGAGTTCTAGAATGCCAAAATAGAATGTTGGGAGTTCTAGAATGCCAAAATAGAATGTTGGGAGTTCTAGAATGCCAAAATAGAATGTTGCTAGTTCTAGAATTCCAAAATAGAATGTTGGGAGTTCTAGAATTCCAAAATAGAATGTTGGGAGTTCAAGAATGCCAAAATAGAATGTTGGGAGTTCTAGAATTCCAAAATAGAATGTTGGGAGTTCTAGAATGCCAAAATAGAATGTTTGGAGTTCTAGAATGCCAACATAGAATGTTGGGAGTTCTAGAATGCCAAAAATAGAATGTTGCTAGTTCTAGAATTCCAAAATAGAATGTTGGGAGTTCTAGAATTCCAAAATAGAATGTTGGGAGTTCTAGAATGCCAAAATAGAATGTTGGGAGTTCTAGAATGCCATAATAGAATGTTGGGAGTTCTAGAATTCCAAAATAGAATGTTGGGAGTTCTAGAATTCCAAAATAGAATGTTTGGAGTTCTAGAATTCCAAAATAGAATGTTTGGAGTTCTAGAATGCCAAAATAGAATGTTTGGAGTTCTAGAATGCCAAAATAGAATGTTGGGAGTTCTAGAATGCCAAAATAGAATGTTGGGAGTTCTAGAATGCCAAAATAGAATGTTGGGAATTCTAGAATGCCAAAATAGAATGTTGGGAGTTCTAGAATGCCAAAATAGAATGTTGGTAGTTCTAGAATGCCAAAATAGAATGTTGGGAGTTCTAGAATGCCAAAATAGAATGTTGGGAGTTCTAGAATGCCAAAATAGAATGTTGGGAGTTCTAGAATGCCAAAATAGAATGTTGGGAGTTCTAGAATGCCACAATAGAATGTTGGGAGTTCTAGAATGACAAAATAGAATGTTGGGAGTTCTAGAATTCCAAAATAGAATGTTGGTGTTGCAGAATTCCAAAATAGAATGTTTGGAGTTCTAGAATGCCAAAATAGAATGTTGGTAGTTCTAGAATTCCAAAATAGAATGTTGGGAGTTCTAGAATGCCAAAATAGAATGTTGGGAGTTCTAGAAATCCAAAATAGAATGTTGGTGTTGCAGAATTCCAAAATAGAATGTTGGGAGTTCTAGAATGCCAAAATAGAATGTTGGGAGTTCTAGAATGCCAAAATAGAATGTTGGTGTTGCAGAATTCCAAAATAGAATGTTGGTGTTGCAGAATTCCAAAATAGAATGTTGGGAGTTCTAGAATTCCAAAATAGATTGTTGGGAGTTCTAGAATGCCAAAATAGAATGTTGGGAGTTCTAGAAATCCAAAATAGAATGTTGGTGTTGCAGAATTCCAAAATAGAATTTTGGGAGTTCTAGAATGCCAAAATAGAATGTTGGTATTTCTAGAATTCCAAAATAGAATGTTGGGAGTTCTAGAATGCCAAAATAGAATGTTGGTAGTTCTAGAATTCCACAATAGAATGTTGGGAGTTCTAGAATGCCAAAATAGAATGTTTGGAGTTCTAGAATGCCAAAATAGAATGTTTGGAGTTCTAGAATGCCAAAATAGAATGTTGGGAGTTCTAGAATTCCAAAATAGAATGTTGGTGTTGCAGAATTCCAAAATAGAATGTTTGGAGTTCTAGAATGCCAAAATAGAATGTTGGTAGTTCTAGAATTCCAAAATAGAATGTTGGGAGTTCTAGAATTCCAAAATAGAATGTTGGTGTTGCAGAATTCCAAAATAGAATGTTTGGAGTTCTAGAATGCCAAAATAGAATGTTGGTAGTTCTAGAATTCCAAAATAGAATGTTGGGAGTTCTAGAATGCCAAAATAGAATGTTGGGAGTTCTAGAAATCCAAAATAGAATGTTGTTGTTGCAGAATTCCAAAATAGAATGTTGGGAGTTCTAGAATGCCAAAATAGAATGTTGGGAGTTCTAGAATGCCAAAATAGAATGTTGGTGTTGCAGAATTCCAAAATAGAATGTTGGGAGTTCTAGAATTCCAAATAGAATGTTGGGAGTTCTAGAATGCCAAAATAGAATGTTGGGAGGTCTAGAATGCCAAAATAGAATGTTGGGAGTTCTAGAATGCCAAAATAGAATGTTGGTGTTGCAGAATTCCAAAATAGAATGTTGGGAGTTCTAGAATTCCAAATAGAATGTTGGGAGTTCTAGAATGCCAAAATAGAATGTTGGGAGTTCTAGAATTCCAAAATAGAATGTTGGGAGTTCTAAAATTCCAAAATAGAATGTTTGGAGTTCTAGAATTCCAAAATAGAATGTTTGGAGTTCTAGAATGCCAAAATAGAATGTTTGGAGTTCTAGAATGCCAAAATAGAATGTTGGGAGTTCTAGAATGCCAAAATAGAATGTTGGGAGTTCTAGAATGCCAAAATAGAATGTTGGGAGTTCTAGAATGCCAAAATAGAATGTTGGGAGTTCTAGAATGCCAAAATAGAATGTTGGGAGTTCTAGAATGCCAAAATAGAATGTTGGGAGTTCTAGAATGCCACAATAGAATGTTGGGAGTTCTAGAATGACAAAATAGAATGTTGGGAGTTCTAGAATTCCAAAATAGAATGTTGGTGTTGCAGAATTCCAAAATAGAATGTTTGGAGTTCTAGAATGCCAAAATAGAATGTTGGTAGTTCTAGAATTCCAAAATAGAATGTTGGGAGTTCTAGAATGCCAAAATAGAATGTTGGGAGTTCTAGAAATCCAAAATAGAATGTTGGTGTTGCAGAATTCCAAAATAGAATGTTGGGAGTTCTAGAATGCCAAAATAGAATGTTGGGAGTTCTAGAATGCCAAAATAGAATGTTGGTGTTGCAGAATTCCAAAATAGAATGTTGGTGTTGCAGAATTCCAAAATAGAATGTTGGGAGTTCTAGAATTCCAAAATAGATTGTTGGGAGTTCTAGAATGCCAAAATAGAATGTTGGGAGTTCTAGAAATCCAAAATAGAATGTTGGTGTTGCAGAATTCCAAAATAGAATGTTGGGAGTTCTAGAATGCCAAAATAGAATGTTGGTATTTCTAGAATTCCAAAAAAGAATGTTGGGAGTTCTAGAATGCCAAAATAGAATGTTGGTAGTTCTAGAATTCCACAATAGAATGTTGGGAGTTCTAGAATGCCAAAATAGAATGTTGGTGTTGCAGAATTCCAAAATAGAATGTTTGGAGTTCTAGAATGCCAAAATAGAATGTTAAGAGTTATAGAATGCCAAAATATAATGTTGGGAGTTCTAGAATGCCAAAATAGAATGTTGGGAGTTCTAGAATGCCAAAATAGAATGTTGGTAATTCTAGATTTCCAAAATAGAATGTTGGGAGTTCTAGAATTCCAAAATAGAATGTTGGTGTTGCAGAATTCCAAAATAGAATGTTGGGAGTTCTAGAATGCCAAAATCGAATGTTGGTAGTTCTAGAATTCCAAAATAGAATGTTGGGAGTTCTAGAATGCCAAAATAGAATGTTCGGAGTTCAAGAATGCCAAAATAGAATGTTGGGAGTTCTAGAATGCCAAAATAGAATGTTGGTAGTTCTAGAATTCCAAAATAGAATGTTGGGAGTTCTAGAATGCCAAAATAGAATGTTGGGAGTTCTAGAATGCCAAAATAGAATGTTGGTAGTTCTAGAATTCCAAAATAAAATGTTGGGAGTTCTAGAATGCCAACATAGAATGTTGGTAGTTCTAGAATTCCAAAATAGAATGTTGGGAGTTCTAGAATGCCAAAATAGAATGTTGGGAGTTCTAGAATTCCAAAATAGAATGTTGGGAGTTCTAGAATGCCAAAATAGAATGTTAAGAGTTATAGAATGCCAAAATATAATTTTGGGAGTTCTAGAATGCCAAAATAGAATGTTGGGAGTTCTAGAATGCCAAAATAGAATGTTGGGAGTTCTAGAATTCCAAAATAGAATGTTGGTGTTGCAGAATTCCAAAATAGAATGTTGGGAGTTCTAGAATGCCAAAATAGAATGTTCGGAGTTCTAGAATTCCAAAATAGAATGTTGGGAGTTCTAGAATGCCAAAATAGAATGTTAAGAGTTATAGAATGCCAAAATATAATGTTGGGAGTTCTAGAATGCCAAAATAGAATGTTGGGAGTTCTAGAATGCCAAAATAGAATGTTGGTAATTCTAGATTTCCAAAATAGAATGTTGGGAGTTCTAGAATGCCAAAATAGAATGTTGGTAGTTCTAGAATTCCAAAATAGAATGTTGGGAGTTCTAGAATGCCAAAATAGAATGTTCGGAGTTCTAGAATGCCAAAATAGAATGTTGGGAGTTCTAGAATGCCAAAATAGAATGTTGGTAGTTCTAGAATTCCAAAATAGAATGTTGGGAGTTCTAGAATGCCAAAATAGAATGTTGGTAGTTCTAGAATTCCAAAATAGAATGTTGGTAGTTCTAGAATTCCAAAATAAAATGTTGGGAGTTCTAGAATGCCAACATAGAATGTTGGTAGTTCTAGAATTCCAAAATAGAATGTTGGGAGTTCTAGAATGCCAAAATAGAATGTTGGGAGTTCTAGAATTCCAAAATAGAATGTTGGGAGTTCTAGAATGCCAAAATAGAATGTTAAGAGTTATAGAATGCCAAAATATAATTTTGGGAGTTCTAGAATGCCAAAATAGAATGTTGGGAGTTCTAGAATGCCAAAATAGAATGTTGGGAGTTCTAGAATTCCAAAATAGAATGTTGGTGTTGCAGAATTCCAAAATAGAATGTTGGGAGTTCTAGAATGCCAAAATAGAATGTTCGGAGTTCTAGAATTCCAAAATAGAATGTTGGGAGTTCTAGAATGCCAAAATAGAATGTTTGGAGTTCTAGAATGCCAAAATAGAATGTTGGGAGTTCTAGAATGCCAAAATAGAATGTTGCTAGTTCTAGAATTCCAAAATAGAATGTTGGGAGTTCTAGAATGCCAAAATAGAATGTTGGGAGTTCTAGAATGCCAAAATAGAATGTTGGGAGTTCTAGAATGCCAAAATAGAATGTTGGGAGTTCTAGAATGCCAAAATAGAATGTTGCTAGTTCTAGAATTCCAAAATAGAATGTTGGGAGTTCTAGAATGCCAAAATAGAATGTTGGGAGTTCTAGAATGCCAAAATAGAATGTTGGGAGTTCTAGAATGCCAAAATAGAATGTTGGGAATTCTAGAATGCCAAAATAGAATGTTGGGAGTTCTAGAATGCCAAAATAGAATGTTGGTAGTTCTAGAATGCCAAAATAGAATGTTGGGAGTTCTAGAATGCCAAAATAGAATGTTGGGAGTTCTAGAATGCCAAAATAGAATGTTGGGAGTTCTAGAATGCCAAAATAGAATGTTGGGAGTTCTAGAATGCCACAATAGAATGTTGGGAGTTCTAGAATGACAAAATAGAATGTTGGGAGTTCTAGAATTCCAAAATAGAATGTTGGTGTTGCAGAATTCCAAAATAGAATGTTTGGAGTTCTAGAATGCCAAAATAGAATGTTGGTAGTTCTAGAATTCCAAAATAGAATGTTGGGAGTTCTAGAATGCCAAAATAGAATGTTGGGAGTTCTAGAAATCCAAAATAGAATGTTGGTGTTGCAGAATTCCAAAATAGAATGTTGGTGTTGCAGAATTCCAAAATAGAATGTTGGGAGTTCTAGAATTCCAAAATAGATTGTTGGGAGTTCTAGAATGCCAAAATAGAATGTTGGGAGTTCTAGAATGCCACAATAGAATGTTGGGAGTTCTAGAATGACAAAATAGAATGTTGGGAGTTCTAGAATTCCAAAATAGAATGTTGGTGTTGCAGAATTCCAAAATAGAATGTTTGGAGTTCTAGAATGCCAAAATAGAATGTTGGTAGTTCTAGAATTCCAAAATAGAATGTTGGGAGTTCTAGAATGCCAAAATAGAATGTTGGGAGTTCTAGAAATCCAAAATAGAATGTTGGTGTTGCAGAATTCCAAAATAGAATGTTGGTGTTGCAGAATTCCAAAATAGAATGTTGGGAGTTCTAGAATTCCAAAATAGATTGTTGGGAGTTCTAGAATGCCAAAATAGAATGTTGGGAGTTCTAGAATGCCACAATAGAATGTTGGGAGTTCTAGAATTCCAAAATAGAATGTTGGGAGTTCTAGAATGCCAAAATAGAATGTTTGGAGTTCTAGAATGCCAAAATAGAATGTTGGGAGTTCTAGAATGCCAAAATAGAATGTTGGGAGTTCTAGAATGCCAAAATAGAATGTTGGGAATTCTAGAATGCCAAAATAGAATGTTGGGAGTTCTAGAATGCCAAAATAGAATGTTGGTAGTTCTAGAATGCCAAAATAGAATGTTGGGAGTTCTAGAATGCCAAAATAGAATGTTGGGAGTTCTAGAATGCCAAAATAGAATGTTGGGAGTTCTAGAATGCCAAAATAGAATGTTGGGAGTTCTAGAATGCCACAATAGAATGTTGGGAGTTCTAGAATGACAAAATAGAATGTTGGGAGTTCTAGAAATCCAAAATAGAATGTTGGTGTTGCAGAATTCCAAAATAGAATGTTGGGAGTTCTAGAATGCCAAAATAGAATGTTAAGAGTTATAGAATGCCAAAATATAATGTTGGGAGTTCTAGAATGCCAAAATAGAATGTTGGGAGTTCTAGAATGCCAAAATAGAATGTTGGTAATTCTAGATTTCCAAAATAGAATGTTGGGAGTTCTAGAATTCCAAAATAGAATGTTGGTGTTGCAGAATTCCAAAATAGAATGTTGGGAGTTCTAGAATGCCAAATTAGAATGTTGGTAGTTCTAGAATTCCAAAATAGAATGTTGGGAGTTCTAGAATGCCAAAATAGAATGTTCGGAGTTCTAGAATGCCAAAATAGAATGTTGGGAGTTCTAGAATGCCAAAATAGAATGTTGGTAGTTCTAGAATTCCAAAATAGAATGTTGGGAGTTCTAGAATGCCAAAATAGAATGTTGGGAGTTCTAGAATGCCAAAATAGAATGTTGGGAGTTCTAGAATGCCAAAATAGAATGTTGGGAGTTCTAGAATGCCACAATAGAATGTTGGGAGTTCTAGAATGACAAAATAGAATGTTGGGAGTTCTAGAAATCCAAAATAGAATGTTGGTGTTGCAGAATTCCAAAATAGAATGTTGGGAGTTCTAGAATGCCAAAATAGAATGTTAAGAGTTATAGAATGCCAAAATATAATGTTGGGAGTTCTAGAATGCCAAAATAGAATGTTGGGAGTTCTAGAATTCCAAAATAGATTGTTGGGAGTTCTAGAATGCCAAAATAGAATGTTGGGAGTTCTAGAAATCCAAAATAGAATGTTGGTGTTGCAGAATTCCAAAATAGAATGTTGGGAGTTCTAGAATGCCAAAATAGAATGTTGGTATTTCTAGAATTCCAAAATAGAATGTTGGGAGTTCTAGAATGCCAAAATAGAATGTTGGTAGTTCTAGAATTCCACAATAGAATGTTGGGAGTTCTAGAATGCCAAAATAGAATGTTGGTGTTGCAGAATTCCAAAATAGAATGTTGGGAGTTCTAGAATTCCAAAATAGAATGTTGGTGTTGCAGAATTCCAAAATAGAATGTTTGGAGTTCTAGAATGCCAAAATAGAATGTTGGTAGTTCTAGAATTCCAAAATAGAATGTTGGGAGTTCTAGAATGCCAAAATAGAATGTTGGGAGTTCTAGAAATCCAAAATAGAATGTTGGTGTTGCAGAATTCCAAAATAGAATGTTGGGAGTTCTAGAATGCCAAAATAGAATGTTGGGAGTTCTAGAATGCCAAAATAGAATGTTGGTGTTGCAGAATTCCAAAATAGAATGTTGGGAGTTCTAGAATTCCAAATAGAATGTTGGGAGTTCTAGAATGCCAAAATAGAATGTTGGGAGTTCTAGAATGCCATAATAGAATGTTGGGAGTTCTAGAATTCCAAAATAGAATGTTGGGAGTTCTAGAATTCCAAAATAGAATGTTTGGAGTTCTAGAATTCCAAAATAGAATGTTTGGAGTTCTAGAATGCCAAAATAGAATGTTTGGAGTTCTAGAATGCCAAAATAGAATGTTGGGAGTTCTAGAATGCCAAAATAGAATGTTGGGAGTTCTAGAATGCCAAAATAGAATGTTGGGAATTCTAGAATGCCAAAATAGAATGTTGGGAGTTCTAGAATGCCAAAATAGAATGTTGGTAGTTCTAGAATGCCAAAATAGAATGTTGGGAGTTCTAGAATGCCAAAATAGAATGTTGGGAGTTCTAGAATGCCAAAATAGAATGTTGGGAGTTCTAGAATTCCACAATAGAATGTTGGGAGTTCTAGAATGCCAAAATAGAATGTTGGTGTTGCAGAATTCCAAAATAGAATGTTGGGAGTTCTAGAATTCCAAAATAGAATGTTGGTGTTGCAGAATTCCAAAATAGAATGTTTGGAGTTCTAGAATGCCAAAATAGAATGTTAAGAGTTATAGAATGCCAAAATATAATGTTGGGAGTTCTAGAATGCCAAAATAGAATGTTGGGAGTTCTAGAATTCCAAAATAGAATGTTTGGAGTTCTAGAATTCCAAAATAGAATGTTTGGAGTTCTAGAATGCCAAAATAGAATGTTTGGAGTTCTAGAATGCCAAAATAGAATGTTGGGAGTTCTAGAATGCCAAAATAGAATGTTGGGAGTTCTAGAATGCCAAAATAGAATGTTGGGAATTCTAGAATGCCAAAATAGAATGTTGGGAGTTCTAGAATTCCAAAATAGAATGTTGGGAGTTCTAGAATGCCAAAATAGAATGTTGGGAGTTCTAGAATTCCAAAATAGAATGTTGGTGTTGCAGAATTCCAAAATAGAATGTTGGGAGTTCTAGAATTCCAAAATAGATTGTTGGGAGTTCTAGAATGCCAAAATAGAATGTTGGGAGTTCTAGAAATCCAAAATAGAATGTTGGTGTTGCAGAATTCCAAAATAGAATGTTGGGAGTTCTAGAATGCCAAAATAGAATGTTGGTATTTCTAGAATTCCAAAATAGAATGTTGGGAGTTCTAGAATGCCAAAATAGAATGTTGGTAGTTCTAGAATTCCACAATAGAATGTTGGGAGTTCTAGAATGCCAAAATAGAATGTTGGTGTTGCAGAATTCCAAAATAGAATGTTGGGAGTTCTAGAATTCCAAAATAGAATGTTGGTGTTGCAGAATTCCAAAATAGAATGTTTGGAGTTCTAGAATGCCAAAATAGAATGTTAAGAGTTATAGAATGCCAAAATATAATGTTGGGAGTTCTAGAATGCCAAAATAGAATGTTGGGAGTTCTAGAATGCCAAAATAGAATGTTGGTAATTCTAGATTTCCAAAATAGAATGTTGGGAGTTCTAGAATTCCAAAATAGAATGTTGGTGTTGCAGAATTCCAAAATAGAATGTTGGGAGTTCTAGAATGCCAAAATAGAATGTTGGTAGTTCTAGAATGCCAAAATAGAATGTTCGGAGTTCTAGAATGCCAAAATAGAATGTTGGGAGTTCTAGAATGCCAAAATAGAATGTTGGTAGTTCTAGAATTCCAAAATAGAATGTTGGGAGTTCTAGAATGCCAAAATAGAATGTTGGGAGTTCTAGAATGCCAAAATAGAATGTTGGTAGTTCTAGAATTCCAAAATAAAATGTTGGGAGTTCTAGAATGCCAACATAGAATGTTGGTAGTTCTAGAATTCCAAAATAGAATGTTGGGAGTTCTAGAATGCCAAAATAGAATGTTAAGAGTTATAGAATGCCAAAATATAATTTTGGGAGTTCTAGAATGCCAAAATAGAATGTTGGGAGTTCTAGAATGCCAAAATAGAATGTTGGTAATTCTAGATTTCCAAAATAGAATGTTGGGAGTTCTAGAATTCCAAAATAGAATGTTGGTGTTGCAGAATTCCAAAATAGAATGTTGGGAGTTCTAGAATGCCAAAATAGAATGTTCGGAGTTCTAGAATTCCAAAATAGAATGTTGGGAGTTCTAGAATGCCAAAATAGAATGTTTGGAGTTCTAGAATGCCAAAATAGAATGTTGGGAGTTCTAGAATGCCAAAATAGAATGTTGCTAGTTCTAGAATTCCAAAATAGAATGTTGGGAGTTCTAGAATTCCAAAATAGAATGTTGGGAGTTCAAGAATGCCAAAATAGAATGTTGGGAGTTCTAGCATTCCAAAATAGAATGTTGGGAGTTCTAGAATGCCAAAATAGAATGTTGGGAATTCTAGAATGCCAAAATAGAATGTTGGGAGTTCTAGAATGCCAAAATAGAATGTTGGGAGTTCTAGAATGCCATAATAGAATGTTGGGAGTTCTAGAATTCCAAAATAGAATGTTGGGAGTTCTAGAATTCCAAAATAGAATGTTTGGAGTTCTAGAATTCCAAAATAGAATGTTTGGAGTTCTAGAATGCCAAAATAGAATGTTTGGAGTTCTAGAATGCCAAAATAGAATGTTGGGAGTTCTAGAATGCCAAAATAGAATGTTGGGAGTTCTAGAATGCCAAAATAGAATGTTGGGAATTCTAGAATGCCAAAATAGAATGTTGGGAGTTCTAGAATGCCAAAATAGAATGTTGGGAGTTCTAGAATGCCAAAATAGAATGTTGGGAGTTCTAGAATGCCAAAATAGAATGTTGGGAGTTCTAGAATGCCACAATAGAATGTTGGGAGTTCTAGAATGACAAAATAGAATGTTGGGAGTTCTAGAATTCCAAAATAGAATGTTGGTGTTGCAGAATTCCAAAATAGAATGTTTGGAGTTCTAGAATGCCAAAATAGAATGTTGGTAGTTCTAGAATTCCAAAATAGAATGTTGGGAGTTCTAGAATGCCAAAATAGAATGTTGGTAGTTCTAGAATGCCAAAATAGAATGTTGGTATTTCTAGAATTCCAAAATAGAATGTTGGGAGTTCTAGAATGCCAAAATAGAATGTTGGTAGTTCTAGAATTCCACAATAGAATGTTGGGAGTTCTAGAATGCCAAAATAGAATGTTGGGAGTTCTAGAATGCCAAAATAGAATGTTGGGAATTCTAGAATGCCAAAATAGAATGTTGGGAGTTCTAGAATGCCAAAATAGAATGTTGGTAGTTCTAGAATGCCAAAATAGAATGTTGGGAGTTCTAGAATGCCAAAATAGAATGTTGGGAGTTCTAGAATGCCAAAATAGAATGTTGGGAGTTCTAGAATGCCAAAATAGAATGTTGGGAGTTCTAGAATGCCACAATAGAATGTTGGGAGTTCTAGAATGACAAAATAGAATGTTGGGAGTTCTAGAAATCCAAAATAGAATGTTGGTGTTGCAGAATTCCAAAATAGAATGTTGGGAGTTCTAGAATGCCAAAATAGAATGTTAAGAGTTATAGAATGCCAAAATATAATGTTGGGAGTTCTAGAATGCCAAAATAGAATGTTGGGAGTTCTAGAATGCCAAAATAGAATGTTGGTAATTCTAGATTTCCAAAATAGAATGTTGGGAGTTCTAGAATTCCAAAATAGAATGTTGGTGTTGCAGAATTCCAAAATAGAATGTTGGGAGTTCTAGAATGCCAAAATAGAATGTTGGTAGTTCTAGAATTCCAAAATAGAATGTTGGGAGTTCTAGAATGCCAAAATAGAATGTTCGGAGTTCTAGAATGCCAAAATAGAATGTTGGGAGTTCTAGAATGCCAAAATAGAATGTTGGTAGTTCTAGAATTCCAAAATAGAATGTTGGGAGTTCTAGAATGCCAAAATAGAATGTTGGGAGTTCTAGAATGCCAAAATAGAATGTTGGGAGTTCTAGAATGCCACAATAGAATGTTGGGAGTTCTAGAATGCCAAAATAGAATGTTGGGAGTTCTAGAATGCCACAATAGAATGTTGGGAGTTCTAGAATGACAAAATAGAATGTTGGGAGTTCTAGAAATCCAAAATAGAATGTTGGTGTTGCAGAATTCCAAAATAGAATGTTGGGAGTTCTAGAATGCCAAAATAGAATGTTAAGAGTTATAGAATGCCAAAATATAATGTTGGGAGTTCTAGAATGCCAAAATAGAATGTTGGGAGTTCTAGAATTCCAAAATAGATTGTTGGGAGTTCTAGAATGCCAAAATAGAATGTTGGGAGTTCTAGAAATCCAAAATAGAATGTTGGTGTTGCAGAATTCCAAAATAGAATGTTGGGAGTTCTAGAATGCCAAAATAGAATGTTGGTATTTCTAGAATTCCAAAATAGAATGTTGGGAGTTCTAGAATGCCAAAATAGAATGTTGGTAGTTCTAGAATTCCACAATAGAATGTTGGGAGTTCTAGAATGCCAAAATAGAATGTTGGTGTTGCAGAATTCCAAAATAGAATGTTGGGAGTTCTAGAATTCCAAAATAGAATGTTGGTGTTGCAGAATTCCAAAATAGAATGTTTGGAGTTCTAGAATGCCAAAATAGAATGTTGGTAGTTCTAGAATTCCAAAATAGAATGTTGGGAGTTCTAGAATGCCAAAATAGAATGTTGGGAGTTCTAGAATGCCAAAATAGAATGTTGGTGTTGCAGAATTCCAAAATAGAATGTTGGGAGTTCTAGAATGCCAAAATAGAATGTTAAGAGTTATAGAATGCCAAAATATAATGTTGGGAGTTCTAGAATGCCAAAATAGAATGTTGGGAGTTCTAGAATGCCAAAATAGAATGTTGGTAATTCTAGATTTCCAAAATAGAATGTTGGGAGTTCTAGAATTCCAAAATAGAATGTTGGTGTTGCAGAATTCCAAAATAGAATGTTGGGAGTTCTAGAATGCCAAAATAGAATGTTGGTAGTTCTAGAATTCCAAAATAGAATGTTGGGAGTTCTAGAATGCCAAAATAGAATGTTCAGAGTTCTAGAATGCCAAAATAGAATGTTGGGAGTTCTAGAATGCCAAAATAGAATGTTGGTAATTCTAGATTTCCAAAATAGAATGTTTTGAGTTCTAGAATGCCAAAATAGAATGTTAAGAGTTATAGAATGCCAAAATATAATGTTGGGAGTTCTAGAATGCCAAAATAGAATGTTGGGAGTTCTAGAATGCCAAAATAGAATGTTGGTGTTGCAGAATTCCAAAATATAATGTTGGGAGTTCTAGAATGCCAAAATAGAATGTTCGGAGTTCTAGAATGCCAAAATAGAATGTTGGGAGTTCTAGAATGCCAAAATAGAATGTTGGTAGTTCTAGAATTCCAAAATAGAATGTTGGGAGTTCTAGAATGCCAAAATAGAATGTTGGGAGTTCTAGAATGCCAAAATAGAATGTTGGTAGTTCTAGAATTCCAAAATAAAATGTTGGGAGTTCTAGAATGCCAACATAGAATGTTGGTAGTTCTAGAATTCCAAAATAGAATGTTGGGAGTTCTAGAATGCCAAAATAGAATGTTGGGAGTTCTAGAATTCCAAAATAGAATGTTGGGAGTTCTAGAATGCCAAAATAGAATGTTAAGAGTTATAGAATGCCAAAATATAATTTTGGGAGTTCTAGAATGCCAAAATAGAATGTTGGGAGTTCTAGAATGCCAAAATAGAATGTTGGTAATTCTAGATTTCCAAAATAGAATGTTGGGAGTTCTAGAATTCCAAAATAGAATGTTGGTGTTGCAGAATTCCAAAATAGAATGTTGGGAGTTCTAGAATGCCAAAATAGAATGTTCGGAGTTCTAGAATTCCAAAATAGAATGTTGGGAGTTCTAGAATGCCAAAATAGAATGTTTGGAGTTCTAGAATGCCAAAATAGAATGTTGGGAGTTCTAGAATGCCAAAATAGAATGTTGCTAGTTCTAGAATTCCAAAATAGAATGTTGGGAGTTCTAGAATTCCAAAATAGAATGTTGGGAGTTCAAGAATGCCAAAATAGAATGTTGGGAGTTCTAGCATTCCAAAATAGAATGTTGGGAGTTCTAGAATGCCAAAATAGAATGTTGGGAATTCTAGAATGCCAAAATAGAATGTTGGGAGTTCTAGAATGCCAAAATAGAATGTTGGGAGTTCTAGAATGCCAAAATAGAATGTTGGTGTTGCAGAATTCCAAAATATAATGTTGGGAGTTCTAGAATGCCAAAATAGAATGTTCGGAGTTCTAGAATGCCAAAATAGAATGTTGGGAGTTCTAGAATGCCAAAATAGAATGTTGGTAGTTCTAGAATTCCAAAATAGAATGTTGGGAGTTCTAGAATGCCAAAATAGAATGTTGGGAGTTCTAGAATGCCAAAATAGAATGTTGGTAGTTCTAGAATTCCAAAATAAAATGTTGGGAGTTCTAGAATGCCAACATAGAATGTTGGTAGTTCTAGAATTCCAAAATAGAATGTTGGGAGTTCTAGAATGCCAAAATAGAATGTTGGGAGTTCTAGAATTCCAAAATAGAATGTTGGGAGTTCTAGAATGCCAAAATAGAATGTTAAGAGTTATAGAATGCCAAAATATAATTTTGGGAGTTCTAGAATGCCAAAATAGAATGTTGGGAGTTCTAGAATGCCAAAATAGAATGTTGGTAATTCTAGATTTCCAAAATAGAATGTTGGGAGTTCTAGAATTCCAAAATAGAATGTTGGTGTTGCAGAATTCCAAAATAGAATGTTGGGAGTTCTAGAATGCCAAAATAGAATGTTCGGAGTTCTAGAATTCCAAAATAGAATGTTGGGAGTTCTAGAATGCCAAAATAGAATGTTTGGAGTTCTAGAATGCCAAAATAGAATGTTGGGAGTTCTAGAATGCCAAAATAGAATGTTGCTAGTTCTAGAATTCCAAAATAGAATGTTGGGAGTTCTAGAATTCCAAAATAGAATGTTGGGAGTTCAAGAATGCCAAAATAGAATGTTGGGAGTTCTAGCATTCCAAAATAGAATGTTGGGAGTTCTAGAATGCCAAAATAGAATGTTGGGAATTCTAGAATGCCAAAATAGAATGTTGGGAGTTCTAGAATGCCAAAATAGAATGTTGGGAGTTCTAGAATGCCATAATAGAATGTTGGGAGTTCTAGAATTCCAAAATAGAATGTTGGGAGTTCTAGAATTCCAAAATAGAATGTTTGGAGTTCTAGAATTCCAAAATAGAATGTTTGGAGTTCTAGAATGCCAAAATAGAATGTTTGGAGTTCTAGAATGCCAAAATAGAATGTTGGGAGTTCTAGAATGCCAAAATAGAATGTTGGGAGTTCTAGAATGCCAAAATAGAATGTTGGGAATTCTAGAATGCCAAAATAGAATGTTGGGAGTTCTAGAATGCCAAAATAGAATGTTGGTAGTTCTAGAATGCCAAAATAGAATGTTGGTAGTTCTAGAATGCCAAAATAGAATGTTGGGAGTTCTAGAATGCCAAAATAGAATGTTGGGAGTTCTAGAATGCCAAAATAGAATGTTGGGAGTTCTAGAATGCCACAATAGAATGTTGGGAGTTCTAGAATGACAAAATAGAATGTTGGGAGTTCTAGAATTCCAAAATAGAATGTTGGGAGTTCTAGAATGCCAAAATAGAATGTTGGTAGTTCTAGAATGCCAAAATAGAATGTTGGTAGTTCTAGAATGCCAAAATAGAATGTTGGGAGTTCTAGAATTCCAAAATAGAATGTTTGGAGTTCTAGAATTCCAAAATAGAATGTTTGGAGTTCTAGAATGCCAAAATAGAATGTTGGGAGTTCTAGAATGCCAAAATAGAATGTTGGTATTTCTAGAATTCCAAAATAGAATGTTGGGAGTTCTAGAATGCCAAAATAGAATGTTGGTAGTTCTAGAATTCCACAATAGAATGTTGGGAGTTCTAGAATGCCAAAATAGAATGTTGGTGTTGCAGAATTCCAAAATAGAATGTTGGGAGTTCTAGAATTCCAAAATAGAATGTTGGTGTTGCAGAATTCCAAAATAGAATGTTTGGAGTTCTAGAATGCCAAAATAGAATGTTGGTAGTTCTAGAATTCCAAAATAGAATGTTGGGAGTTCTAGAATGCCAAAATAGAATGTTGGGAGTTCTAGAATGCCAAAATAGAATGTTGGGAATTCTAGAATGCCAAAATAGAATGTTGGTAGTTCTAGAATGCCAAAATAGAATGTTGGGAGTTCTAGAATGCCAAAATAGAATGTTGGGAGTTCTAGAATGCCAAAATAGAATGTTGGGAGTTCTAGAATGCCATAATAGAATGTTGGGAGTTCTAGAATTCCAAAATAGAATGTTGGGAGTTCTAGAATTCCAAAATAGAATGTTGGGAGTTCTAGAATGCCAAAATAGAATGTTAAGAGTTATAGAATGCCAAAATAGAATGTTAAGAGTTATAGAATGCCAAAATATAATGTTGGGAGTTCTAGAATGCCAAAATAGAATGTTGGGAGTTCTAGAATGCCAAAATAGAATGTTGGTAATTCTAGATTTCCAAAATAGAATGTTGGGAGTTCTAGAATTCCAAAATAGAATGTTGGTGTTGCAGAATTCCAAAATAGAATGTTGGGAGTTCTAGAATGCCAAAATAGAATGTTGGTAGTTCTAGAATTCCAAAATAGAATGTTGGGAGTTCTAGAATGCCAAAATAGAATGTTCGGAGTTCTAGAATGCCAAAATAGAATGTTGGGAGTTCTAGAATGCCAAAATAGAATGTTGGTAGTTCTAGAATTCCAAAATAGAATGTTGGGAGTTCTAGAATGCCAAAATAGAATGTTGGTAATTCTAGATTTCCAAAATAGAATGTTGGGAGTTCTAGAATTCCAAAATAGAATGTTGGTGTTGCAGAATTCCAAAATAGAATGTTGGGAGTTCTAGAATGCCAAAATAGAATGTTGGTAGTTCTAGAATTCCAAAATAGAATGTTGGGAGTTCTAGAATGCCAAAATAGAATGTTCGGAGTTCTAGAATGCCAAAATAGAATGTTGGGAGTTCTAGAATGCCAAAATAGAATGTTGGTAGTTCTAGAATTCCAAAATAGAATGTTGGGAGTTCTAGAATGCCAAAATAGAATGTTGGGAGTTCTAGAATGCCAAAATAGAATGTTGGGAGTTCTAGAATGCCAAAATAGAATGTTGGGAGTTCTAGAATGCCAAAATAGAATGTTGGTAGTTCTAGAATTCCACAATAGAATGTTGGGAGTTCTAGAATGCCAAAATAGAATGTTGGTAGTTCTAGAATTCCACAATAGAATGTTGGGAGTTCTAGAATGCCAAAATAGAATGTTGGTGTTGCAGAATTCCAAAATAGAATGTTGGGAGTTCTAGAATTCCAAAATAGAATGTTGGGAGTTCTAGAGTTCCAAAATAGAATGTTGGGAGTTCTAGAATGCCAAAATAGAATGTTGGTAGTTCTAGAATTCCACAATAGAATGTTGGGAGTTCTAGAATGCCAAAATAGAATGTTAAGAGTTATAGAATGCCAAAATATAATGTTGGGAGTTCTAGAATGCCAAAATAGAATGTTGGGAGTTCTAGAATGCCAAAATAGAATGTTGGTAATTCTAGATTTCCAAAATAGAATGTTGGGAGTTCTAGAATTCCAAAATAGAATGTTGGTGTTGCAGAATTCCAAAATAGAATGTTGGGAGTTCTAGAATGCCAAAATAGAATGTTGGTAGTTCTAGAATTCCAAAATAGAATGTTGGGAGTTCTAGAATGCCAAAATAGAATGTTCGGAGTTCTAGAATGCCAAAATAGAATGTTGGGAGTTCTAGAATGCCAAAATAGAATGTTGGTAGTTCTAGAATTCCACAATAGAATGTTGGGAGTTCTAGAATGCCAAAATAGAATGTTGGTAGTTCTAGAATTCCACAATAGAATGTTGGGAGTTCTAGAATGCCAAAATAGAATGTTGGGAGTTCTAGAATGCCAAAATAGAATGTTGGGAGTTCTAGAATGCCAAAATAGAATGTTGGTAGTTCTAGAATTCCACAATAGAATGTTGGGAGTTCTAGAATGCCAAAATAGAATGTTGGTAGTTCTAGAATTCCACAATAGAATGTTGGGAGTTCTAGAATGCCAAAATAGAATGTTGGTGTTGCAGAATTCCAAAATAGAATGTTGGGAGTTCTAGAATTCCAAAATAGAATGTTGGGAGTTCTAGAGTTCCAAAATAGAATGTTGGGAGTTCTAGAATGCCAAAATAGAATGTTGGTAGTTCTAGAATTCCACAATAGAATGTTGGGAGTTCTAGAATGCCAAAATAGAATGTTAAGAGTTATAGAATGCCAAAATATAATGTTGGGAGTTCTAGAATGCCAAAATAGAATGTTGGGAGTTCTAGAATGCCAAAATAGAATGTTGGTAATTCTAGATTTCCAAAATAGAATGTTGGGAGTTCTAGAATTCCAAAATAGAATGTTGGTGTTGCAGAATTCCAAAATAGAATGTTGGGAGTTCTAGAATGCCAAAATAGAATGTTGGTAGTTCTAGAATTCCAAAATAGAATGTTGGGAGTTCTAGAATGCCAAAATAGAATGTTCGGAGTTCTAGAATGCCAAAATAGAATGTTGGGAGTTCTAGAATGCCAAAATAGAATGTTGGTAGTTCTAGAATTCCACAATAGAATGTTGGGAGTTCTAGAATGCCAAAATAGAATGTTGGTAGTTCTAGAATTCCACAATAGAATGTTGGGAGTTCTAGAATGCCAAAATAGAATGTTGGGAGTTCTAGAATGCCAAAATAGAATGTTGGTAGTTCTAGAATTCCACAATAGAATGTTGGGAGTTCTAGAATGCCAAAATAGAATGTTGGTAGTTCTAGAATTCCACAATAGAATGTTGGGAGTTCTAGAATGCCAAAATAGAATGTTGGTGTTGCAGAATTCCAAAATAGAATGTTGGGAGTTCTATAATTCCAAAATAGAATGTTGGTGTTGCAGAATTCCAAAATAGAATGTTTGGAGTTCTAGAATGCCAAAATAGAATGTTGGTAGTTCTAGAATTCCAAAATAGAATGTTGGGAGTTCTAGAATGCCAAAATAGAATGTTGGGAGTTCTAGAAATCCAAAATAGAATGTTGGTGTTGCAGAATTCCAAAATAGAATGTTGGGAGTTCTAGAATGCCAAAATAGAATGTTAAGAGTTATAGAATGCCAAAATAGAATGTTGGGAGTTCTAGAATGCCAAAATAGAATGTTGGTGTTGCAGAATTCCAAAATAGAATGTTGGGAGTTCTAGAATTCCAAATAGAATGTTGGGAGTTCTAGAATGCCAAAATAGAATGTTGGGGGTTCTAGAATGCCATAATAGAATGTTGGTGTTGCAGAATTCCAAAATAGAATGTTGGGAGTTCTAGAATGCCAAAATAGAATGTTAAGAGTTATAGAATGCCAAAATATAATGTTGGGAGTTCTAGAATGCCAAAATAGAATGTTGGGAGTTCTAGAATTCCAAAATAGATTGTTGGGAGTTCTAGAATGCCAAAATAGAATGTTGGGAGTTCTAGAAATCCAAAATAGAATGTTGGTGTTGCAGAATTCCAAAATAGAATGTTGGGAGTTCTAGAATGCCAAAATAGAATGTTGGTATTTCTAGAATTCCAAAATAGAATGTTGGGAGTTCTAGAATGCCAAAATAGAATGTTGGTAGTTCTAGAATTCCACAATAGAATGTTGGGAGTTCTAGAATGCCAAAATAGAATGTTGGTGTTGCAGAATTCCAAAATAGAATGTTGGGAGTTCTAGAATTCCAAAATAGAATGTTGGTGTTGCAGAATTCCAAAATAGAATGTTTGGAGTTCTAGAATGCCAAAATAGAATGTTGGTAGTTCTAGAATTCCAAAATAGAATGTTGGGAGTTCTAGAATGCCAAAATAGAATGTTGGGAGTTCTAGAAATCCAAAATAGAATGTTGGTGTTGCAGAATTCCAAAATAGAATGTTGGGAGTTCTAGAATGCCAAAATAGAATGTTGGGAGTTCTAGAATGCCAAAATAGAATGTTGGTGTTGCAGAATTCCAAAATAGAATGTTGGGAGTTCTAGAATTCCAAATAGAATGTTGGGAGTTCTAGAATGCCAAAATAGAATGTTGGGAGTTCTAGAATGCCATAATAGAATGTTGGGAGTTCTAGAATTCCAAAATAGAATGTTGGGAGTTCTAGAATTCCAAAATAGAATGTTTGGAGTTCTAGAATTCCAAAATAGAATGTTTGGAGTTCTAGAATGCCAAAATAGAATGTTTGGAGTTCTAGAATGCCAAAATAGAATGTTGGGAGTTCTAGAATGCCAAAATAGAATGTTGGGAGTTCTAGAATGCCAAAATAGAATGTTGGGAATTCTAGAATGCCAAAATAGAATGTTGGGAGTTCTAGAATGCCAAAATAGAATGTTGGTAGTTCTAGAATGCCAAAATAGAATGTTGGGAGTTCTAGAATGCCAAAATAGAATGTTGGGAGTTCTAGAATGCCAAAATAGAATGTTGGGAGTTCTAGAATTCCACAATAGAATGTTGGGAGTTCTAGAATGCCAAAATAGAATGTTGGTGTTGCAGAATTCCAAAATAGAATGTTGGGAGTTCTAGAATTCCAAAATAGAATGTTGGTGTTGCAGAATTCCAAAATAGAATGTTTGGAGTTCTAGAATGCCAAAATAGAATGTTAAGAGTTATAGAATGCCAAAATATAATGTTGGGAGTTCTAGAATGCCAAAATAGAATGTTGGGAGTTCTAGAATTCCAAAATAGAATGTTTGGAGTTCTAGAATTCCAAAATAGAATGTTTGGAGTTCTAGAATGCCAAAATAGAATGTTTGGAGTTCTAGAATGCCAAAATAGAATGTTTGGAGTTCTAGAATGCCAAAATAGAATGTTGGGAGTTCTAGAATGCCAAAATAGAATGTTGGGAATTCTAGAATGCCAAAATAGAATGTTGGGAGTTCTAGAATGCCAAAATAGAATGTTGGTAGTTCTAGAATGCCAAAATAGAATGTTGGGAGTTCTAGAATGCCAAAATAGAATGTTGGGAGTTCTAGAATGCCAAAATAGAATGTTGGGAGTTCTAGAATGCCAAAATAGAATGTTGGGAGTTCTAGAATGCCACAATAGAATGTTGGGAGTTCTAGAATGACAAAATAGAATGTTGGGAGTTCTAGAATTCCAAAATAGAATGTTGGTGTTGCAGAATTCCAAAATAGAATGTTTGGAGTTCTAGAATGCCAAAATAGAATGTTGGTAGTTCTAGAATTCCAAAATAGAATGTTGGGAGTTCTAGAATGCCAAAATAGAATGTTGGGAGTTCTAGAATTCCAAAATAGAATGTTGGTGTTGCAGAATTCCAAAATAGAATGTTGGGAGTTCTAGAATTCCAAAATAGATTGTTGGGAGTTCTAGAATGCCAAAATAGAATGTTGGGAGTTCTAGAAATCCAAAATAGAATGTTGGTGTTGCAGAATTCCAAAATAGAATGTTGGGAGTTCTAGAATGCCAAAATAGAATGTTGGTATTTCTAGAATTCCAAAATAGAATGTTGGGAGTTCTAGAATGCCAAAATAGAATGTTGGTAGTTCTAGAATTCCACAATAGAATGTTGGGAGTTCTAGAATGCCAAAATAGAATGTTGGTGTTGCAGAATTCCAAAATAGAATGTTGGGAGTTCTAGAATTCCAAAATAGAATGTTGGTGTTGCAGAATTCCAAAATAGAATGTTTGGAGTTCTAGAATGCCAAAATAGAATGTTAAGAGTTATAGAATGCCAAAATATAATGTTGGGAGTTCTAGAATGCCAAAATAGAATGTTGGGAGTTCTAGAATGCCAAAATAGAATGTTGGTAATTCTAGATTTCCAAAATAGAATGTTGGGAGTTCTAGAATTCCAAAATAGAATGTTGGTGTTGCAGAATTCCAAAATAGAATGTTGGGAGTTCTAGAATGCCAAAATAGAATGTTGGTAGTTCTAGAATGCCAAAATAGAATGTTCGGAGTTCTAGAATGCCAAAATAGAATGTTGGGAGTTCTAGAATGCCAAAATAGAATGTTGGTAGTTCTAGAATTCCAAAATAGAATGTTGGGAGTTCTAGAATGCCAAAATAGAATGTTGGGAGTTCTAGAATGCCAAAATAGAATGTTGGTAGTTCTAGAATTCCAAAATAAAATGTTGGGAGTTCTAGAATGCCAACATAGAATGTTGGTAGTTCTAGAATTCCAAAATAGAATGTTGGGAGTTCTAGAATGCCAAAATAGAATGTTAAGAGTTATAGAATGCCAAAATATAATTTTGGGAGTTCTAGAATGCCAAAATAGAATGTTGGGAGTTCTAGAATGCCAAAATAGAATGTTGGTAATTCTAGATTTCCAAAATAGAATGTTGGGAGTTCTAGAATTCCAAAATAGAATGTTGGTGTTGCAGAATTCCAAAATAGAATGTTGGGAGTTCTAGAATGCCAAAATAGAATGTTCGGAGTTCTAGAATTCCAAAATAGAATGTTGGGAGTTCTAGAATGCCAAAATAGAATGTTTGGAGTTCTAGAATGCCAAAATAGAATGTTGGGAGTTCTAGAATGCCAAAATAGAATGTTGCTAGTTCTAGAATTCCAAAATAGAATGTTGGGAGTTCTAGAATTCCAAAATAGAATGTTGGGAGTTCAAGAATGCCAAAATAGAATGTTGGGAGTTCTAGCATTCCAAAATAGAATGTTGGGAGTTCTAGAATGCCAAAATAGAATGTTGGGAATTCTAGAATGCCAAAATAGAATGTTGGGAGTTCTAGAATGCCAAAATAGAATGTTGGGAGTTCTAGAATGCCATAATAGAATGTTGGGAGTTCTAGAATTCCAAAATAGAATGTTGGGAGTTCTAGAATTCCAAAATAGAATGTTTGGAGTTCTAGAATTCCAAAATAGAATGTTTGGAGTTCTAGAATGCCAAAATAGAATGTTTGGAGTTCTAGAATGCCAAAATAGAATGTTGGGAGTTCTAGAATGCCAAAATAGAATGTTGGGAGTTCTAGAATGCCAAAATAGAATGTTGGGAATTCTAGAATGCCAAAATAGAATGTTGGGAGTTCTAGAATGCCAAAATAGAATGTTGGGAGTTCTAGAATGCCAAAATAGAATGTTGGGAGTTCTAGAATGCCAAAATAGAATGTTGGGAGTTCTAGAATGCCACAATAGAATGTTGGGAGTTCTAGAATGACAAAATAGAATGTTGGGAGTTCTAGAATTCCAAAATAGAATGTTGGTGTTGCAGAATTCCAAAATAGAATGTTTGGAGTTCTAGAATGCCAAAATAGAATGTTGGTAGTTCTAGAATTCCAAAATAGAATGTTGGGAGTTCTAGAATGCCAAAATAGAATGTTGGTAGTTCTAGAATGCCAAAATAGAATGTTGGTATTTCTAGAATTCCAAAATAGAATGTTGGGAGTTCTAGAATGCCAAAATAGAATGTTGGTAGTTCTAGAATTCCACAATAGAATGTTGGGAGTTCTAGAATGCCAAAATAGAATGTTGGGAGTTCTAGAATGCCAAAATAGAATGTTGGGAATTCTAGAATGCCAAAATAGAATGTTGGGAGTTCTAGAATGCCAAAATAGAATGTTGGTAGTTCTAGAATGCCAAAATAGAATGTTGGGAGTTCTAGAATGCCAAAATAGAATGTTGGGAGTTCTAGAATGCCAAAATAGAATGTTGGGAGTTCTAGAATGCCAAAATAGAATGTTGGGAGTTCTAGAATGCCACAATAGAATGTTGGGAGTTCTAGAATGACAAAATAGAATGTTGGGAGTTCTAGAAATCCAAAATAGAATGTTGGTGTTGCAGAATTCCAAAATAGAATGTTGGGAGTTCTAGAATGCCAAAATAGAATGTTAAGAGTTATAGAATGCCAAAATATAATGTTGGGAGTTCTAGAATGCCAAAATAGAATGTTGGGAGTTCTAGAATGCCAAAATAGAATGTTGGTAATTCTAGATTTCCAAAATAGAATGTTGGGAGTTCTAGAATTCCAAAATAGAATGTTGGTGTTGCAGAATTCCAAAATAGAATGTTGGGAGTTCTAGAATGCCAAAATAGAATGTTGGTAGTTCTAGAATTCCAAAATAGAATGTTGGGAGTTCTAGAATGCCAAAATAGAATGTTCGGAGTTCTAGAATGCCAAAATAGAATGTTGGGAGTTCTAGAATGCCAAAATAGAATGTTGGTAGTTCTAGAATTCCAAAATAGAATGTTGGGAGTTCTAGAATGCCAAAATAGAATGTTGGGAGTTCTAGAATGCCAAAATAGAATGTTGGGAGTTCTAGAATGCCACAATAGAATGTTGGGAGTTCTAGAATGCCAAAATAGAATGTTGGGAGTTCTAGAATGCCACAATAGAATGTTGGGAGTTCTAGAATGACAAAATAGAATGTTGGGAGTTCTAGAAATCCAAAATAGAATGTTGGTGTTGCAGAATTCCAAAATAGAATGTTGGGAGTTCTAGAATGCCAAAATAGAATGTTAAGAGTTATAGAATGCCAAAATATAATGTTGGGAGTTCTAGAATGCCAAAATAGAATGTTGGGAGTTCTAGAATTCCAAAATAGATTGTTGGGAGTTCTAGAATGCCAAAATAGAATGTTGGGAGTTCTAGAAATCCAAAATAGAATGTTGGTGTTGCAGAATTCCAAAATAGAATGTTGGGAGTTCTAGAATGCCAAAATAGAATGTTGGTATTTCTAGAATTCCAAAATAGAATGTTGGGAGTTCTAGAATGCCAAAATAGAATGTTGGTAGTTCTAGAATTCCACAATAGAATGTTGGGAGTTCTAGAATGCCAAAATAGAATGTTGGTGTTGCAGAATTCCAAAATAGAATGTTGGGAGTTCTAGAATTCCAAAATAGAATGTTGGTGTTGCAGAATTCCAAAATAGAATGTTTGGAGTTCTAGAATGCCAAAATAGAATGTTGGTAGTTCTAGAATTCCAAAATAGAATGTTGGGAGTTCTAGAATGCCAAAATAGAATGTTGGGAGTTCTAGAATGCCAAAATAGAATGTTGGTGTTGCAGAATTCCAAAATAGAATGTTGGGAGTTCTAGAATGCCAAAATAGAATGTTAAGAGTTATAGAATGCCAAAATATAATGTTGGGAGTTCTAGAATGCCAAAATAGAATGTTGGGAGTTCTAGAATGCCAAAATAGAATGTTGGTAATTCTAGATTTCCAAAATAGAATGTTGGGAGTTCTAGAATTCCAAAATAGAATGTTGGTGTTGCAGAATTCCAAAATAGAATGTTGGGAGTTCTAGAATGCCAAAATAGAATGTTGGTAGTTCTAGAATTCCAAAATAGAATGTTGGGAGTTCTAGAATGCCAAAATAGAATGTTCGGAGTTCTAGAATGCCAAAATAGAATGTTGGGAGTTCTAGAATGCCAAAATAGAATGTTGGTAATTCTAGATTTCCAAAATAGAATGTTTTGAGTTCTAGAATGCCAAAATAGAATGTTAAGAGTTATAGAATGCCAAAATATAATGTTGGGAGTTCTAGAATGCCAAAATAGAATGTTGGGAGTTCTAGAATGCCAAAATAGAATGTTGGTGTTGCAGAATTCCAAAATATAATGTTGGGAGTTCTAGAATGCCAAAATAGAATGTTCGGAGTTCTAGAATGCCAAAATAGAATGTTGGGAGTTCTAGAATGCCAAAATAGAATGTTGGTAGTTCTAGAATTCCAAAATAGAATGTTGGGAGTTCTAGAATGCCAAAATAGAATGTTGGGAGTTCTAGAATGCCAAAATAGAATGTTGGTAGTTCTAGAATTCCAAAATAAAATGTTGGGAGTTCTAGAATGCCAACATAGAATGTTGGTAGTTCTAGAATTCCAAAATAGAATGTTGGGAGTTCTAGAATGCCAAAATAGAATGTTGGGAGTTCTAGAATTCCAAAATAGAATGTTGGGAGTTCTAGAATGCCAAAATAGAATGTTAAGAGTTATAGAATGCCAAAATATAATTTTGGGAGTTCTAGAATGCCAAAATAGAATGTTGGGAGTTCTAGAATGCCAAAATAGAATGTTGGTAATTCTAGATTTCCAAAATAGAATGTTGGGAGTTCTAGAATTCCAAAATAGAATGTTGGTGTTGCAGAATTCCAAAATAGAATGTTGGGAGTTCTAGAATGCCAAAATAGAATGTTCGGAGTTCTAGAATTCCAAAATAGAATGTTGGGAGTTCTAGAATGCCAAAATAGAATGTTTGGAGTTCTAGAATGCCAAAATAGAATGTTGGGAGTTCTAGAATGCCAAAATAGAATGTTGCTAGTTCTAGAATTCCAAAATAGAATGTTGGGAGTTCTAGAATTCCAAAATAGAATGTTGGGAGTTCAAGAATGCCAAAATAGAATGTTGGGAGTTCTAGCATTCCAAAATAGAATGTTGGGAGTTCTAGAATGCCAAAATAGAATGTTGGGAATTCTAGAATGCCAAAATAGAATGTTGGGAGTTCTAGAATGCCAAAATAGAATGTTGGGAGTTCTAGAATGCCAAAATAGAATGTTGGTGTTGCAGAATTCCAAAATATAATGTTGGGAGTTCTAGAATGCCAAAATAGAATGTTCGGAGTTCTAGAATGCCAAAATAGAATGTTGGGAGTTCTAGAATGCCAAAATAGAATGTTGGTAGTTCTAGAATTCCAAAATAGAATGTTGGGAGTTCTAGAATGCCAAAATAGAATGTTGGGAGTTCTAGAATGCCAAAATAGAATGTTGGTAGTTCTAGAATTCCAAAATAAAATGTTGGGAGTTCTAGAATGCCAACATAGAATGTTGGTAGTTCTAGAATTCCAAAATAGAATGTTGGGAGTTCTAGAATGCCAAAATAGAATGTTGGGAGTTCTAGAATTCCAAAATAGAATGTTGGGAGTTCTAGAATGCCAAAATAGAATGTTAAGAGTTATAGAATGCCAAAATATAATTTTGGGAGTTCTAGAATGCCAAAATAGAATGTTGGGAGTTCTAGAATGCCAAAATAGAATGTTGGTAATTCTAGATTTCCAAAATAGAATGTTGGGAGTTCTAGAATTCCAAAATAGAATGTTGGTGTTGCAGAATTCCAAAATAGAATGTTGGGAGTTCTAGAATGCCAAAATAGAATGTTCGGAGTTCTAGAATTCCAAAATAGAATGTTGGGAGTTCTAGAATGCCAAAATAGAATGTTTGGAGTTCTAGAATGCCAAAATAGAATGTTGGGAGTTCTAGAATGCCAAAATAGAATGTTGCTAGTTCTAGAATTCCAAAATAGAATGTTGGGAGTTCTAGAATTCCAAAATAGAATGTTGGGAGTTCAAGAATGCCAAAATAGAATGTTGGGAGTTCTAGCATTCCAAAATAGAATGTTGGGAGTTCTAGAATGCCAAAATAGAATGTTGGGAATTCTAGAATGCCAAAATAGAATGTTGGGAGTTCTAGAATGCCAAAATAGAATGTTGGGAGTTCTAGAATGCCATAATAGAATGTTGGGAGTTCTAGAATTCCAAAATAGAATGTTGGGAGTTCTAGAATTCCAAAATAGAATGTTTGGAGTTCTAGAATTCCAAAATAGAATGTTTGGAGTTCTAGAATGCCAAAATAGAATGTTTGGAGTTCTAGAATGCCAAAATAGAATGTTGGGAGTTCTAGAATGCCAAAATAGAATGTTGGGAGTTCTAGAATGCCAAAATAGAATGTTGGGAATTCTAGAATGCCAAAATAGAATGTTGGGAGTTCTAGAATGCCAAAATAGAATGTTGGTAGTTCTAGAATGCCAAAATAGAATGTTGGGAGTTCTAGAATGCCAAAATAGAATGTTGGGAGTTCTAGAATGCCAAAATAGAATGTTGGGAGTTCTAGAATGCCAAAATAGAATGTTGGGAGTTCTAGAATGCCACAATAGAATGTTGGGAGTTCTAGAATGACAAAATAGAATGTTGGGAGTTCTAGAATTCCAAAATAGAATGTTGGGAGTTCTAGAATGCCAAAATAGAATGTTGGTAGTTCTAGAATGCCAAAATAGAATGTTTGGAGTTCTAGAATTCCAAAATAGAATGTTTGGAGTTCTAGAATGCCAAAATAGAATGTTTGGAGTTCTAGAATGCCAAAATAGAATGTTGGGAGTTCTAGAATGCCAAAATAGAATGTTGGGAGTTCTAGAATGCCAAAATAGAATGTTGGGAATTCTAGAATGCCAAAATAGAATGTTGGGAGTTCTAGAATGCCAAAATAGAATGTTGGTAGTTCTAGAATGCCAAAATAGAATGTTGGGAGTTCTAGAATGCCAAAATAGAATGTTGGGAGTTCTAGAATGCCAAAATAGAATGTTGGGAGTTCTAGAATGCCATAATAGAATGTTGGGAGTTCTAGAATTCCAAAATAGAATGTTGGGAGTTCTAGAATTCCAAAATAGAATGTTGGGATTTCTAGAATGCCAAAATAGAATGTTAAGAGTTATAGAATGCCAAAATAGAATGTTAAGAGTTATAGAATGCCAAAATATAATGTTGGGAGTTCTAGAATGCCAAAATAGAATGTTGGGAGTTCTAGAATGCCAAAATAGAATGTTGGTAATTCTAGATTTCCAAAATAGAATGTTGGGAGTTCTAGAATTCCAAAATAGAATGTTGGTGTTGCAGAATTCCAAAATAGAATGTTGGGAGTTCTAGAATGCCAAAATAGAATGTTGGTAGTTCTAGAATTCCAAAATAGAATGTTGGGAGTTCTAGAATGCCAAAATAGAATGTTCGGAGTTCTAGAATGCCAAAATAGAATGTTGGGAGTTCTAGAATGCCAAAATAGAATGTTGGTAGTTCTAGAATTCCAAAATAGAATGTTGGGAGTTCTAGAATGCCAAAATAGAATGTTGGGAGTTCTAGAATGCCAAAATAGAATGTTGGGAGTTCTAGAATGCCAAAATAGAATGTTGGGAGTTCTAGAATGCCAAAATAGAATGTTGGTAGTTCTAGAATTCCACAATAGAATGTTGGGAGTTCTAGAATGCCAAAATAGAATGTTGGTAGTTCTAGAATTCCACAATAGAATGTTGGGAGTTCTAGAATGCCAAAATAGAATGTTGGTGTTGCAGAATTCCAAAATAGAATGTTGGGAGTTCTAGAATTCCAAAATAGAATGTTGGTGTTGCAGAATTCCAAAATAGAATGTTTGGAGTTCTAGAATGCCAAAATAGAATGTTGGTAGTTCTAGAATTCCAAAATAGAATGTTGGGAGTTCTAGAATGCCAAAATAGAATGTTGGGAGTTCTAGAAATCCAAAATAGAATGTTGGTGTTGCAGAATTCCAAAATAGAATGTTGGGAGTTCTAGAATGCCAAAATAGAATGTTGGGAGTTCTAGAATGCCAAAATAGAATGTTGGTGTTGCAGAATTCCAAAATAGAATGTTGGGAGTTCTAGAATTCCAAATAGAATGTTGGGAGTTCTAGAATGCCAAAATAGAATGTTGGGAGTTCTAGAATGCCATAATAGAATGTTGGGAGTTCTAGAATTCCAAAATAGAATGTTGGGAGTTCTAGAATTCCAAAATAGAATGTTGGGAGTTCTAGAATGCCAAAATAGAATGTTGGTAGTTCTAGAATTCCACAATAGAATGTTGGGAGTTCTAGAATGCCAAAATAGAATGTTGGTGTTGCAGAATTCCAAAATAGAATGTTGGGAGTTCTAGAATTCCAAAATAGAATGTTGGTGTTGCAGAATTCCAAAATAGAATGTTTGGAGTTCTAGAATGCCAAAATAGAATGTTGGTAGTTCTAGAATTCCAAAATAGAATGTTGGGAGTTCTAGAATGCCAAAATAGAATGTTGGTAGTTCTAGAATTCCAAAATAGAATGTTGGTGTTGCAGAATTCCAAAATAGAATGTTGGGAGTTCTAGAATGCCAAAATAGAATGTTCGGAGTTCTAGAATTCCAAAATAGAATGTTGGGAGTTCTAGAATGCCAAAATAGAATGTTTGGAGTTCTAGAATGCCAAAATAGAATGTTGGGAGTTCTAGAATGCCAAAATAGAATGTTGCTAGTTCTAGAATTCCAAAATAGAATGTTGGGAGTTCTAGAATTCCAAAATAGAATGTTGGGAGTTCAAGAATGCCAAAATAGAATGTTGGGAGTTCTAGCATTCCAAAATAGAATGTTGGGAGTTCTAGAATGCCAAAATAGAATGTTGGGAATTCTAGAATGCCAAAATAGAATGTTGGGAGTTCTAGAATTCCAAAATAGAATGTTGGTGTTGCAGAATTCCAAAATAGAATGTTTGGAGTTCTAGAATGCCAAAATAGAATGTTGGTAGTTCTAGAATTCCAAAATAGAATGTTGGGAGTTCTAGAATGCCAAAATAGAATGTTGGTAGTTCTAGAATTCCAAAATAGAATGTTGGTGTTGCAGAATTCCAAAATAGAATGTTGGGAGTTCTAGAATTCCAAAATAGAATGTTGGTGTTGCAGAATTCCAAAATAGAATGTTTGGAGTTCTAGAATGCCAAAATAGAATGTTGGTAGTTCTAGAATTCCAAAATAGAATGTTGGGAGTTCTAGAATGCCAAAATAGAATGTTGGTAGTTCTAGAATTCCAAAATAGAATGTTGGTGTTGCAGAATTCCAAAATAGAATGTTGGGAGTTCTAGAATGCCAAAATAGAATGTTCGGAGTTCTAGAATTCCAAAATAGAATGTTGGGAGTTCTAGAATGCCAAAATAGAATGTTTGGAGTTCTAGAATGCCAAAATAGAATGTTGGGAGTTCTAGAATGCCAAAATAGAATGTTGCTAGTTCTAGAATTCCAAAATAGAATGTTGGGAGTTCTAGAATTCCACAATAGAATGTTGGGAGTTCTAGAATGCCAAAATAGAATGTTGGTGTTGCAGAATTCCAAAATAGAATGTTGGGAGTTCTAGAATTCCAAAATAGAATGTTGGGAGTTCTAGAATTCCAAAATAGAATGTTGGGAGTTCTAGAATGCCAAAATAGAATGTTGGTAGTTCTAGAATTCCACAATAGAATGTTGGGAGTTCTAGAATGCCAAAATAGAATGTTAAGAGTTATAGAATGCCAAAATATAATGTTGGGAGTTCTAGAATGCCAAAATAGAATGTTGGGAGTTCTAGAATGCCAAAATAGAATGTTGGTAATTCTAGATTTCCAAAATAGAATGTTGGGAGTTCTAGAATTCCAAAATAGAATGTTGGTGTTGCAGAATTCCAAAATAGAATGTTGGGAGTTCTAGAATGCCAAAATAGAATGTTGGTAGTTCTAGAATTCCAAAATAGAATGTTGGGAGTTCTAGAATGCCAAAATAGAATGTTCGGAGTTCTAGAATGCCAAAATAGAATGTTGGGAGTTCTAGAATGCCAAAATAGAATGTTGGTAGTTCTAGAATTCCAAAATAGAATGTTGGGAGTTCTAGAATGCCAAAATAGAATGTTGGGAGTTATAGAATGTCAAAATAGAATGTTGGGAGTTCTAGAATGCCAAAATAGAATGTTGGGAGTTCTAGAATGCCAAAATAGAATGTTGGTAGTTCTAGAATTCCACAATAGAATGTTGGGAGTTCTAGAATGCCAAAATAGAATGTTGGGAGTTCTAGAATGCCATAATAGAATGTTGGGAGTTCTAGAATTCCAAAATAGAATGTTGGGAGTTCTAGAATTCCAAAATAGAATGTTGGGAGTTCTAGAATGCCAAAATAGAATGTTAAGAGTTATAGAATGCCAAAATAGAATGTTAAGAGTTATAGAATGCCAAAATATAATGTTGGGAGTTCTAGAATGCCAAAATAGAATGTTGGGAGTTCTAGAATGCCAAAATAGAATGTTGGTAATTCTAGATTTCCAAAATAGAATGTTGGGAGTTCTAGAATTCCAAAATAGAATGTTGGTGTTGCAGAATTCCAAAATAGAATGTTGGGAGTTCTAGAATGCCAAAATAGAATGTTGGTAGTTCTAGAATTCCAAAATAGAATGTTGGGAGTTCTAGAATGCCAAAATAGAATGTTCGGAGTTCTAGAATGCCAAAATAGAATGTTGGGAGTTCTAGAATGCCAAAATAGAATGTTGGTAGTTCTAGAATTCCAAAATAGAATGTTGGGAGTTCTAGAATGCCAAAATAGAATGTTGGGAGTTCTAGAATGCCAAAATAGAATGTTGGGAGTTCTAGAATGCCAAAATAGAATGTTGGGAGTTCTAGAATGCCAAAATAGAATGTTGGTAGTTCTAGAATTCCACAATAGAATGTTGGGAGTTCTAGAATGCCAAAATAGAATGTTGGTAGTTCTAGAATTCCACAATAGAATGTTGGGAGTTCTAGAATGCCAAAATAGAATGTTGGTGTTGCAGAATTCCAAAATAGAATGTTGGGAGTTCTAGAATTCCAAAATAGAATGTTGGGAGTTCTAGAATTCCAAAATAGAATGTTGGGAGTTCTAGAATGCCAAAATAGAATGTTGGTAGTTCTAGAATTCCACAATAGAATGTTGGGAGTTCTAGAATGCCAAAATAGAATGTTAAGAGTTATAGAATGCCAAAATATAATGTTGGGAGTTCTAGAATGCCAAAATAGAATGTTGGGAGTTCTAGAATGCCAAAATAGAATGTTGGTAATTCTAGATTTCCAAAATAGAATGTTGGGAGTTCTAGAATGCCAAAATAGAATGTTGGGAGTTATAGAATGCCAAAATAGAATGTTGGGAGTTCTAGAATGCCAAAATAGAATGTTGGGAGTTCTAGAATGCCAAAATAGAATGTTGGTAGTTCTAGAATTCCACAATAGAATGTTGGGAGTTCTAGAATGCCAACATAGAATGTTGGTAGTTCTAGAATTCCACAATAGAATGTTGGGAGTTCTAGAATGCCAAAATAGAATGTTGGTGTTGCAGAATTCCAAAATAGAATGTTGGGAGTTCTATAATTCCAAAATAGAATGTTGGTGTTGCAGAATTCCAAAATAGAATGTTTGGAGTTCTAGAATGCCAAAATAGAATGTTGGTAGTTCTAGAATTCCAAAATAGAATGTTGGGAGTTCTAGAATGCCAAAATAGAATGTTGGGAGTTCTAGAATTCCAAAATAGAATGTTGGGAGTTCTAGAATGCCAAAATAGAATGTTGGTAGTTCTAGAATTCCACAATAGAATGTTGGGAGTTCTAGAATGCCAAAATAGAATGTTAAGAGTTATAGAATGCCAAAATATAATGTTGGGAGTTCTAGAATGCCAAAATAGAATGTTGGGAGTTCTAGAATGCCAAAATAGAATGTTGGTAATTCTAGATTTCCAAAATAGAATGTTGGGAGTTCTAGAATTCCAAAATAGAATGTTGGTGTTGCAGAATTCCAAAATAGAATGTTGGGAGTTCTAGAATGCCAAAATAGAATGTTAAGAGTTATAGAATGCCAAAATAGAATGTTGGGAGTTCTAGAATGCCAAAATAGAATGTTGGTGTTGCAGAATTCCAAAATAGAATGTTGGGAGTTCTAGAATTCCAAATAGAATGTTGGGAGTTCTAGAATGCCAAAATAGAATGTTGGGAGTTCTAGAATTCCAAATAGAATGTTGGGAGTTCTAGAATGCCATAATAGAATGTTGGGAGTTCTAGAATTCCAAATAGAATGTTGGGAGTTCTAGAATGCCATAATAGAATGTTGGGAGTTCTAGAATTCCAAAATAGAATGTTGGGAGTTCTAGAATTCCAAAATAGAATGTTTGGAGTTCTAGAATTCCAAAATAGAATGTTGGTAGTTCTAGAATGCCAAAATAGAATGTTGGGAGTTCTAGAATGCCAAAATAGAATGTTGGGAGTTCTAGAATGCCAAAATAGAATGTTGGGAGTTCTAGAATGCCATAATAGAATGTTGGGAGTTCTAGAATTCCAAAATAGAATGTTGGGAGTTCTAGAATTCCAAAATAGAATGTTGGGAGTTCTAGAATGCCAAAATAGAATGTTAAGAGTTATAGAATGCCAAAATATAATGTTGGGAGTTCTAGAATGCCAAAATAGAATGTTGGGAGTTCTAGAATGCCAAAATAGAATGTTGGTAATTCTAGATTTCCAAAATAGAATGTTGGGAGTTCTAGAATTCCAAAATAGAATGTTGGTGTTGCAGAATTCCAAAATAGAATGTTGGGAGTTCTAGAATGCCAAAATAGAATGTTGGTAGTTCTAGAATTCCAAAATAGAATGTTGGGAGTTCTAGAATGCCAAAATAGAATGTTCGGAGTTCTAGAATGCCAAAATAGAATGTTGGGAGTTCTAGAATGCCAAAATAGAATGTTGGTAGTTCTAGAATTCCAAAATAGAATGTTGGGAGTTCTAGAATGCCAAAATAGAATGTTGGGAGTTATAGAATGCCAAAATAGAATGTTGGGAGTTCTAGAATGCCAAAATAGAATGTTGGGAGTTCTAGAATGCCAAAATAGAATGTTGGTAGTTCTAGAATTCCACAATAGAATGTTGGGAGTTCTAGAATGCCAAAATAGAATGTTGGTAGTTCTAGAATTCCACAATAGAATGTTGGGAGTTCTAGAATGCCAAAATAGAATGTTGGTGTTGCAGAATTCCAAAATAGAATGTTGGGAGTTCTATAATTCCAAAATAGAATGTTGGTGTTGCAGAATTCCAAAATAGAATGTTTGGAGTTCTAGAATGCCAAAATAGAATGTTGGTAGTTCTAGAATTCCAAAATAGAATGTTGGGAGTTCTAGAATGCCAAAATAGAATGTTGGGAGTTCTAGAAATCCAAAATAGAATGTTGGTGTTGCAGAATTCCAAAATAGAATGTTGGGAGTTCTAGAATGCCAAAATAGAATGTTAAGAGTTATAGAATGCCAAAATAGAATGTTGGGAGTTCTAGAATGCCAAAATAGAATGTTGGTGTTGCAGAATTCCAAAATAGAATGTTGGGAGTTCTAGAATTCCAAATAGAATGTTGGGAGTTCTAGAATGCCAAAATAGAATGTTGGGAGTTCTAGAATGCCATAATAGAATGTTGGGAGTTCTAGAATTCCAAAATAGAATGTTGGGAGTTCTAGAATTCCAAAATAGAATGTTTGGAGTTCTAGAATTCCAAAATAGAATGTTTGGAGTTCTAGAATGCCAAAATAGAATGTTTGGAGTTCTAGAATGCCAAAATAGAATGTTGGGAGTTCTAGAATGCCAAAATAGAATGTTGGGAGTTCTAGAATGCCAAAATAGAATGTTGGGAATTCTAGAATGCCAAAATAGAATGTTGGGAGTTCTAGAATGCCAAAATAGAATGTTGGTAGTTCTAGAATTCCAAAATAGAATGTTGGTGTTGCAGAATTCCAAAATAGAATGTTGGGAGTTCTAGAATGCCAAAATAGAATGTTAAGAGTTATAGAATGCCAAAATAGAATGTTGGGAGTTCTAGAATGCCAAAATAGAATGTTGGTGTTGCAGAATTCCAAAATAGAATGTTGGGAGTTCTAGAATTCCAAATAGAATGTTGGGAGTTCTAGAATGCCAAAATAGAATGTTGGGGGTTCTAGAATGCCATAATAGAATGTTGGGAGTTCTAGAATTCCAAAATAGAATGTTGGGAGTTCTAGAATTCCAAAATAGAATGTTTGGAGTTCTAGAATTCCAAAATAGAATGTTTGGAGTTCTAGAATGCCAAAATAGAATGTTTGGAGTTCTAGAATGCCAAAATAGAATGTTGGGAGTTCTAGAATGCCAAAATAGAATGTTGGGAGTTCTAGAATGCCAAAATAGAATGTTGGGAATTCTAGAATGCCAAAATAGAATGTTGGGAGTTCTAGAATGCCAAAATAGAATGTTGGTAGTTCTAGAATGCCAAAATAGAATGTTGGGAGTTCTAGAATGCCAAAATAGAATGTTGGGAGTTCTAGAAATCCAAAATAGAATGTTGGTGTTGCAGAATTCCAAAATAGAATGTTGGGAGTTCTAGAATGCCAAAATAGAATGTTAAGAGTTATAGAATGCCAAAATAGAATGTTGGGAGTTCTAGAATGCCAAAATAGAATGTTGGTGTTGCAGAATTCCAAAATAGAATGTTGGGAGTTCTAGAATTCCAAATAGAATGTTGGGAGTTCTAGAATGCCAAAATAGAATGTTGGGGGTTCTAGAATGCCATAATAGAATGTTGGGAGTTCTAGAATTCCAAAATAGAATGTTGGGAGTTCTAGAATTCCAAAATAGAATGTTTGGAGTTCTAGAATTCCAAAATAGAATGTTTGGAGTTCTAGAATGCCAAAATAGAATGTTTGGAGTTCTAGAATGCCAAAATAGAATGTTGGGAGTTCTAGAATGCCAAAATAGAATGTTGGGAGTTCTAGAATGCCAAAATAGAATGTTGGGAATTCTAGAATGCCAAAATAGAATGTTGGGAGTTCTAGAATGCCAAAATAGAATGTTGGTAGTTCTAGAATGCCAAAATAGAATGTTGGGAGTTCTAGAATGCCAAAATAGAATGTTGGGAGTTCTAGAATGCCAAAATAGAATGTTGGGAGTTCTAGAATGCCATAATAGAATGTTGGGAGTTCTAGAATTCCAAAATAGAATGTTGGGAGTTCTAGAATTCCAAAATAGAATGTTGGGATTTCTAGAATGCCAAAATAGAATGTTAAGAGTTATAGAATGCCAAAATAGAATGTTAAGAGTTATAGAATGCCAAAATATAATGTTGGGAGTTCTAGAATGCCAAAATAGAATGTTGGGAGTTCTAGAATGCCAAAATAGAATGTTGGTAATTCTAGATTTCCAAAATAGAATGTTGGGAGTTCTAGAATTCCAAAATAGAATGTTGGTGTTGCAGAATTCCAAAATAGAATGTTGGGAGTTCTAGAATGCCAAAATAGAATGTTGGTAGTTCTAGAATTCCAAAATAGAATGTTGGGAGTTCTAGAATGCCAAAATAGAATGTTCGGAGTTCTAGAATGCCAAAATAGAATGTTGGGAGTTCTAGAATGCCAAAATAGAATGTTGGTAGTTCTAGAATTCCAAAATAGAATGTTGGGAGTTCTAGAATGCCAAAATAGAATGTTGGGAGTTCTAGAATGCCAAAATAGAATGTTGGGAGTTCTAGAATGCCAAAATAGAATGTTGGGAGTTCTAGAATGCCAAAATAGAATGTTGGTAGTTCTAGAATTCCACAATAGAATGTTGGGAGTTCTAGAATGCCAAAATAGAATGTTGGTAGTTCTAGAATTCCACAATAGAATGTTGGGAGTTCTAGAATGCCAAAATAGAATGTTGGTGTTGCAGAATTCCAAAATAGAATGTTGGGAGTTCTAGAATTCCAAAATAGAATGTTGGTGTTGCAGAATTCCAAAAGAGAATGTTTGGAGTTCTAGAATGCCAAAATAGAATGTTGGTAGTTCTAGAATTCCAAAATAGAATGTTGGGAGTTCTAGAATGCCAAAATAGAATGTTGGGAGTTCTAGAAATCCAAAATAGAATGTTGGTGTTGCAGAATTCCAAAATAGAATGTTGGGAGTTCTAGAATGCCAAAATAGAATGTTGGGAGTTCTAGAATGCCAAAATAGAATGTTGGTGTTGCAGAATTCCAAAATAGAATGTTGGGAGTTCTAGAATTCCAAATAGAATGTTGGGAGTTCTAGAATGCCAAAATAGAATGTTGGGAGTTCTAGAATGCCATAATAGAATGTTGGGAGTTCTAGAATTCCAAAATAGAATGTTGGGAGTTCTAGAATTCCAAAATAGAATGTTGGGAGTTCTAGAATGCCAAAATAGAATGTTGGTAGTTCTAGAATTCCACAATAGAATGTTGGGAGTTCTAGAATGCCAAAATAGAATGTTGGTGTTGCAGAATTCCAAAATAGAATGTTGGTGTTGCAGAATTCCAAAATAGAATGTTTGGAGTTCTAGAATGCCAAAATAGAATGTTGGTAGTTCTAGAATTCCAAAATAGAATGTTGGGAGTTCTAGAATGCCAAAATAGAATGTTGGTAGTTCTAGAATTCCAAAATAGAATGTTGGTGTTGCAGAATTCCAAAATAGAATGTTGGGAGTTCTAGAATGCCAAAATAGAATGTTCGGAGTTCTAGAATTCCAAAATAGAATGTTGGGAGTTCTAGAATGCCAAAATAGAATGTTTGGAGTTCTAGAATGCCAAAATAGAATGTTGGGAGTTCTAGAATGCCAAAATAGAATGTTGCTAGTTCTAGAATTCCAAAATAGAATGTTGGGAGTTCTAGAATTCCAAAATAGAATGTTGGGAGTTCAAGAATGCCAAAATAGAATGTTGGGAGTTCTAGCATTCCAAAATAGAATGTTGGGAGTTCTAGAATGCCAAAATAGAATGTTGGGAATTCTAGAATGCCAAAATAGAATGTTGGGAGTTCTAGAATTCCAAAATAGAATGTTGGTGTTGCAGAATTCCAAAATAGAATGTTTGGAGTTCTAGAATGCCAAAATAGAATGTTGGTAGTTCTAGAATTCCAAAATAGAATGTTGGGAGTTCTAGAATGCCAAAATAGAATGTTGGTAGTTCTAGAATTCCAAAATAGAATGTTGGTGTTGCAGAATTCCAAAATAGAATGTTGGGAGTTCTAGAATTCCAAAATAGAATGTTGGTGTTGCAGAATTCCAAAATAGAATGTTTGGAGTTCTAGAATGCCAAAATAGAATGTTGGTAGTTCTAGAATTCCAAAATAGAATGTTGGGAGTTCTAGAATGCCAAAATAGAATGTTGGTAGTTCTAGAATTCCAAAATAGAATGTTGGTGTTGCAGAATTCCAAAATAGAATGTTGGGAGTTCTAGAATGCCAAAATAGAATGTTCGGAGTTCTAGAATTCCAAAATAGAATGTTGGGAGTTCTAGAATGCCAAAATAGAATGTTTGGAGTTCTAGAATGCCAAAATAGAATGTTGGGAGTTCTAGAATGCCAAAATAGAATGTTGCTAGTTCTAGAATTCCAAAATAGAATGTTGGGAGTTCTAGAATTCCACAATAGAATGTTGGGAGTTCTAGAATGCCAAAATAGAATGTTGGTAGTTCTAGAATTCCACAATAGAATGTTGGGAGTTCTAGAATGCCAAAATAGAATGTTAAGAGTTATAGAATGCCAAAATATAATGTTGGGAGTTCTAGAATGCCAAAATAGAATGTTGGGAGTTCTAGAATGCCAAAATAGAATGTTGGTAATTCTAGATTTCCAAAATAGAATGTTGGGAGTTCTAGAATTCCAAAATAGAATGTTGGTGTTGCAGAATTCCAAAATAGAATGTTGGGAGTTCTAGAATGCCAAAATAGAATGTTGGTAGTTCTAGAATTCCAAAATAGAATGTTGGGAGTTCTAGAATGCCAAAATAGAATGTTCGGAGTTCTAGAATGCCAAAATAGAATGTTGGGAGTTCTAGAATGCCAAAATAGAATGTTGGTAGTTCTAGAATTCCAAAATAGAATGTTGGGAGTTCTAGAATGCCAAAATAGAATGTTGGGAGTTATAGAATGTCAAAATAGAATGTTGGGAGTTCTAGAATGCCAAAATAGAATGTTGGGAGTTCTAGAATGCCAAAATAGAATGTTGGTAGTTCTAGAATTCCACAATAGAATGTTGGGAGTTCTAGAATGCCAAAATAGAATGTTGGGAGTTCTAGAATGCCATAATAGAATGTTGGGAGTTCTAGAATTCCAAAATAGAATGTTGGGAGTTCTAGAATTCCAAAATAGAATGTTGGGAGTTCTAGAATGCCAAAATAGAATGTTAAGAGTTATAGAATGCCAAAATAGAATGTTAAGAGTTATAGAATGCCAAAATATAATGTTGGGAGTTCTAGAATGCCAAAATAGAATGTTGGGAGTTCTAGAATGCCAAAATAGAATGTTGGTAATTCTAGATTTCCAAAATAGAATGTTGGGAGTTCTAAAATTCCAAAATAGAATGTTGGTAGTTCTAGAATTCCAAAATAGAATGTTGGGAGTTCTAGAATGCCAAAATAGAATGTTCGGAGTTCTAGAATGCCAAAATAGAATGTTGGGAGTTCTAGAATGCCAAAATAGAATGTTGGTAGTTCTAGAATTCCAAAATAGAATGTTGGGAGTTCTAGAATGCCAAAATAGAATGTTGGGAGTTCTAGAATGCCAAAATAGAATGTTGGGAGTTCTAGAATGCCAAAATAGAATGTTGGGAGTTCTAGAATGCCAAAATAGAATGTTGGTAGTTCTAGAATTCCACAATAGAATGTTGGGAGTTCTAGAATGCCAAAATAGAATGTTGGTAGTTCTAGAATTCCACAATAGAATGTTGGGAGTTCTAGAATGCCAAAATAGAATGTTGGTGTTGCAGAATTCCAAAATAGAATGTTGGGAGTTCTAGAATTCCAAAATAGAATGTTGGGAGTTCTAGAATTCCAAAATAGAATGTTGGGAGTTCTAGAATGCCAAAATAGAATGTTGGTAGTTCTAGAATTCCACAATAGAATGTTGGGAGTTCTAGAATGCCAAAATAGAATGTTAAGAGTTATAGAATGCCAAAATATAATGTTGGGAGTTCTAGAATGCCAAAATAGAATGTTGGGAGTTCTAGAATGCCAAAATAGAATGTTGGTAATTCTAGATTTCCAAAATAGAATGTTGGGAGTTCTAGAATGCCAAAATAGAATGTTGGGAGTTATAGAATGCCAAAATAGAATGTTGGGAGTTCTAGAATGCCAAAATAGAATGTTGGGAGTTCTAGAATGCCAAAATAGAATGTTGGTAGTTCTAGAATTCCACAATAGAATGTTGGGAGTTCTAGAATGCCAACATAGAATGTTGGTAGTTCTAGAATTCCACAATAGAATGTTGGGAGTTCTAGAATGCCAAAATAGAATGTTGGTGTTGCAGAATTCCAAAATAGAATGTTGGGAGTTCTATAATTCCAAAATAGAATGTTGGTGTTGCAGAATTCCAAAATAGAATGTTTGGAGTTCTAGAATGCCAAAATAGAATGTTGGTAGTTCTAGAATTCCAAAATAGAATGTTGGGAGTTCTAGAATGCCAAAATAGAATGTTGGGAGTTCTAGAAATCCAAAATAGAATGTTGGTGTTGCAGAATTCCAAAATAGAATGTTGGGAGTTCTAGAATGCCAAAATAGAATGTTAAGAGTTATAGAATGCCAAAATAGAATGTTGGGAGTTCTAGAATGCCAAAATAGAATGTTGGTGTTGCAGAATTCCAAAATAGAATGTTGGGAGTTCTAGAATTCCAAATAGAATGTTGGGAGTTCTAGAATGCCAAAATAGAATGTTGGGAGTTCTAGAATGCCATAATAGAATGTTGGGAGTTCTAGAATTCCAAAATAGAATGTTGGGAGTTCTAGAATTCCAAAATAGAATGTTTGGAGTTCTAGAATTCCAAAATAGAATGTTTGGAGTTCTAGAATGCCAAAATAGAATGTTGGGAGTTCTAGAATGCCAAAATAGAATGTTGGGAGTTCTAGAATGCCAAAATAGAATGTTGGTAGTTCTAGAATTCCACAATAGAATGTTGGGAGTTCTAGAATGCCAAAATAGAATGTTGGTAGTTCTAGAATTCCACAATAGAATGTTGGGAGTTCTAGAATGCCAAAATAGA
Source organism: Pseudophryne corroboree (assembly GCF_028390025.1). Classification (NCBI taxonomy): domain Eukaryota; kingdom Metazoa; phylum Chordata; class Amphibia; order Anura; family Myobatrachidae; genus Pseudophryne; species Pseudophryne corroboree. The sequence goes on from NW_026967466.1 coordinate 785,406, forward strand.
ATGTTGGTGTTGCAGAATTCCAAAATAGAATGTTGGGAGTTCTAGAATTCCAAAATAGAATGTTGGGAGTTCTAGAATTCCAAAATAGAATGTTGGGAGTTCTAGAATGCCAAAATAGAATGTTGGTAGTTCTAGAATTCCACAATAGAATGTTGGGAGTTCTAGAATGCCAAAATAGAATGTTAAGAGTTATAGAATGCCAAAATATAATGTTGGGAGTTCTAGAATGCCAAAATAGAATGTTGGGAGTTCTAGAATGCCAAAATAGAATGTTGGTAATTCTAGATTTCCAAAATAGAATGTTGGGAGTTCTAGAATTCCAAAATAGAATGTTGGTGTTGCAGAATTCCAAAATAGAATGTTGGGAGTTCTAGAATGCCAAAATAGAATGTTGGTAGTTCTAGAATTCCAAAATAGAATGTTGGGAGTTCTAGAATGCCAAAATAGAATGTTCGGAGTTCTAGAATGCCAAAATAGAATGTTGGGAGTTCTAGAATAGCAAAATAGAATGTTGGTAGTTCTAGAATTCCAAAATAGAATGTTGGGAGTTCTAGAATGCCAAAATAGAATGTTGGGAGTTGTAGAATGCCAAAATAGAATGTTGGGAGTTCTAGAATGCCAAAATAGAATGTTGGGAGTTCTAGAATGCCAAAATAGAATGTTGGTAGTTCTAGAATTCCACAATAGAATGTTGGGAGTTCTAGAATGCCAAAATAGAATGTTGGTAGTTCTAGAATTCCACAATAGAATGTTGGGAGTTCTAGAATGCCAAAATAGAATGTTGGTGTTGCAGAATTCCAAAATAGAATGTTGGGAGTTCTATAATTCCAAAATAGAATGTTGGTGTTGCAGAATTCCAAAATAGAATGTTTGGAGTTCTAGAATGCCAAAATAGAATGTTGGTAGTTCTAGAATTCCAAAATAGAATGTTGGGAGTTCTAGAATGCCAAAATAGAATGTTGGGAGTTCTAGAAATCCAAAATAGAATGTTGGTGTTGCAGAATTCCAAAATAGAATGTTGGGAGTTCTAGAATGCCAAAATAGAATGTTAAGAGTTATAGAATGCCAAAATAGAATGTTGGGAGTTCTAGAATGCCAAAATAGAATGTTGGTGTTGCAGAATTCCAAAATAGAATGTTGGGAGTTCTAGAATTCCAAATAGAATGTTGGGAGTTCTAGAATGCCAAAATAGAATGTTGGGAGTTCTAGAATTCCAAATAGAATGTTGGGAGTTCTAGAATGCCATAATAGAATGTTGGGAGTTCTAGAATTCCAAATAGAATGTTGGGAGTTCTAGAATGCCATAATAGAATGTTGGGAGTTCTAGAATTCCAAAATAGAATGTTGGGAGTTCTAGAATTCCAAAATAGAATGTTTGGAGTTCTAGAATTCCAAAATAGAATGTTGGTAGTTCTAGAATGCCAAAATAGAATGTTGGGAGTTCTAGAATGCCAAAATAGAATGTTGGGAGTTCTAGAATGCCAAAATAGAATGTTGGGAGTTCTAGAATGCCATAATAGAATGTTGGGAGTTCTAGAATTCCAAAATAGAATGTTGGGAGTTCTAGAATTCCAAAATAGAATGTTGGGAGTTCTAGAATGCCAAAATAGAATGTTAAGAGTTATAGAATGCCAAAATATAATGTTGGGAGTTCTAGAATGCCAAAATAGAATGTTGGGAGTTCTAGAATGCCAAAATAGAATGTTGGTAATTCTAGATTTCCAAAATAGAATGTTGGGAGTTCTAGAATTCCAAAATAGAATGTTGGTGTTGCAGAATTCCAAAATAGAATGTTGGGAGTTCTAGAATGCCAAAATAGAATGTTGGTAGTTCTAGAATTCCAAAATAGAATGTTGGGAGTTCTAGAATGCCAAAATAGAATGTTCGGAGTTCTAGAATGCCAAAATAGAATGTTGGGAGTTCTAGAATGCCAAAATAGAATGTTGGTAGTTCTAGAATTCCAAAATAGAATGTTGGGAGTTCTAGAATGCCAAAATAGAATGTTGGGAGTTATAGAATGCCAAAATAGAATGTTGGGAGTTCTAGAATGCCAAAATAGAATGTTGGGAGTTCTAGAATGCCAAAATAGAATGTTGGTAGTTCTAGAATTCCACAATAGAATGTTGGGAGTTCTAGAATGCCAAAATAGAATGTTGGTAGTTCTAGAATTCCACAATAGAATGTTGGGAGTTCTAGAATGCCAAAATAGAATGTTGGTGTTGCAGAATTCCAAAATAGAATGTTTGGAGTTCTAGAATGCCAAAATAGAATGTTGGTAGTTCTAGAATTCCAAAATAGAATGTTGGGAGTTCTAGAATGCCAAAATAGAATGTTGGGAGTTCTAGAAATCCAAAATAGAATGTTGGTGTTGCAGAATTCCAAAATAGAATGTTGGGAGTTCTAGAATGCCAAAATAGAATGTTAAGAGTTATAGAATGCCAAAATAGAATGTTGGGAGTTCTAGAATGCCAAAATAGAATGTTGGTGTTGCAGAATTCCAAAATAGAATGTTGGGAGTTCTAGAATTCAAAATAGAATGTTGGGAGTTCTAGAATGCCAAAATAGAATGTTGGGAGTTCTAGAATGCCATAATAGAATGTTGGGAGTTCTAGAATTCCAAAATAGAATGTTGGGAGTTCTAGAATTCCAAAATAGAATGTTTGGAGTTCTAGAATTCCAAAATAGAATGTTTGGAGTTCTAGAATGCCAAAATAGAATGTTTGGAGTTCTAGAATGCCAAAATAGAATGTTGGGAGTTCTAGAATGCCAAAATAGAATGTTGGGAGTTCTAGAATGCCAAAATAGAATGTTGGGAATTCTAGAATGCCAAAATAGAATGTTGGGAGTTCTAGAATGCCAAAATAGAATGTTGGTAGTTCTAGAATGCCAAAATAGAATGTTGGGAGTTCTAGAATGCCAAAATAGAATGTTGGGAGTTCTAGAATGCCAAAATAGAATGTTGGGAGTTCTAGAATGCCATAATAGAATGTTGGGAGTTCTAGAATTCCAAAATAGAATGTTGGGAGTTCTAGAATTCCAAAATAGAATGTTGGGAGTTCTAGAATGCCAAAATAGAATGTTAAGAGTTATAGAATGCCAAAATAGAATGTTAAGAGTTATAGAATGCCAAAATATAATGTTGGGAGTTCTAGAATGCCAAAATAGAATGTTGGGAGTTCTAGAATGCCAAAATAGAATGTTGGTAATTCTAGATTTCCAAAATAGAATGTTGGGAGTTCTAGAATTCCAAAATAGAATGTTGGTGTTGCAGAATTCCAAAATAGAATGTTGGGAGTTCTAGAATGCCAAAATAGAATGTTGGTAGTTCTAGAATTCCAAAATAGAATGTTGGGAGTTCTAGAATGCCAAAATAGAATGTTCGGAGTTCTAGAATGCCAAAATAGAATGTTGGGAGTTCTAGAATGCCAAAATAGAATGTTGGTAGTTCTAGAATTCCAAAATAGAATGTTGGGAGTTCTAGAATGCCAAAATAGAATGTTGGGAGTTCTAGAATGCCAAAATAGAATGTTGGGAGTTCTAGAATGCCAAAATAGAATGTTGGGAGTTCTAGAATGCCAAAATAGAATGTTGGTAGTTCTAGAATTCCACAATAGAATGTTGGGAGTTCTAGAATGCCAAAATAGAATGTTGGTAGTTCTAGAATTCCACAATAGAATGTTGGGAGTTCTAGAATGCCAAAATAGAATGTTGGTGTTGCAGAATTCCAAAATAGAATGTTGGGAGTTCTAGAATTCCAAAATAGAATGTTGGGAGTTCTAGAATTCCAAAATAGAATGTTGGGAGTTCTAGAATGCCAAAATAGAATGTTGGTAGTTCTAGAATTCCACAATAGAATGTTGGGAGTTCTAGAATGCCAAAATAGAATGTTAAGAGTTATAGAATGCCAAAATATAATGTTGGGAGTTCTAGAATGCCAAAATAGAATGTTGGGAGTTCTAGAATGCCAAAATAGAATGTTGGTAATTCTAGATTTCCAAAATAGAATGTTGGGAGTTCTAGAATGCCAAAATAGAATGTTGGGAGTTATAGAATGCCAAAATAGAATGTTGGGAGTTCTAGAATGCCAAAATAGAATGTTGGGAGTTCTAGAATGCCAAAATAGAATGTTGGTAGTTCTAGAATTCCACAATAGAATGTTGGGAGTTCTAGAATGCCAACATAGAATGTTGGTAGTTCTAGAATTCCACAATAGAATGTTGGGAGTTCTAGAATGCCAAAATAGAATGTTGGTGTTGCAGAATTCCAAAATAGAATGTTGGGAGTTCTATAATTCCAAAATAGAATGTTGGTGTTGCAGAATTCCAAAATAGAATGTTTGGAGTTCTAGAATGCCAAAATAGAATGTTGGTAGTTCTAGAATTCCAAAATAGAATGTTGGGAGTTCTAGAATGCCAAAATAGAATGTTGGGAGTTCTAGAAATCCAAAATAGAATGTTGGTGTTGCAGAATTCCAAAATAGAATGTTGGGAGTTCTAGAATGCCAAAATAGAATGTTAAGAGTTATAGAATGCCAAAATAGAATGTTGGGAGTTCTAGAATGCCAAAATAGAATGTTGGTGTTGCAGAATTCCAAAATATAATGTTGGGAGTTCTAGAATTCCAAATAGAATGTTGGGAGTTCTAGAATGCCAAAATAGAATGTTGGGAGTTCTAGAATGCCATAATAGAATGTTGGGAGTTCTAGAATTCCAAAATAGAATGTTGGGAGTTCTAGAATTCCAAAATAGAATGTTTGGAGTTCTAGAATTCCAAAATAGAATGTTTGGAGTTCTAGAATGCCAAAATAGAATGTTGGGAGTTCTAGAATGCCAAAATAGAATGTTGGGAGTTCTAGAATGCCAAAATAGAATGTTGGTAGTTCTAGAATTCCACAATAGAATGTTGGGAGTTCTAGAATGCCAAAATAGAATGTTGGTAGTTCTAGAATTCCACAATAGAATGTTGGGAGTTCTAGAATGCCAAAATAGAATGTTGGTGTTGCAGAATTCCAAAATAGAATGTTGGGAGTTCTAGAATTCCAAAATAGAATGTTGGGAGTTCTAGAATTCCAAAATAGAATGTTGGGAGTTCTAGAATGCCAAAATAGAATGTTGGTAGTTCTAGAATTCCACAATAGAATGTTGGGAGTTCTAGAATGCCAAAATAGAATGTTAAGAGTTATAGAATGCCAAAATATAATGTTGGGAGTTCTAGAATGCCAAAATAGAATGTTGGGAGTTCTAGAATGCCAAAATAGAATGTTGGTAATTCTAGATTTCCAAAATAGAATGTTGGGAGTTCTAGAATTCCAAAATAGAATGTTGGTGTTGCAGAATTCCAAAATAGAATGTTGGGAGTTCTAGAATGCCAAAATAGAATGTTGGTAGTTCTAGAATTCCAAAATAGAATGTTGGGAGTTCTAGAATGCCAAAATAGAATGTTCGGAGTTCTAGAATGCCAAAATAGAATGTTGGGAGTTCTAGAATAGCAAAATAGAATGTTGGTAGTTCTAGAATTCCAAAATAGAATGTTGGGAGTTCTAGAATGCCAAAATAGAATGTTGGGAGTTATAGAATGCCAAAATAGAATGTTGGGAGTTCTAGAATGCCAAAATAGAATGTTGGGAGTTCTAGAATGCCAAAATAGAATGTTGGGAGTTCTAGAATGCCAAAATAGAATGTTGGTAGTTCTAGAATTCCACAATAGAATGTTGGGAGTTCTAGAATGCCAAAATAGAATGTTGGTAGTTCTAGAATTCCACAATAGAATGTTGGGAGTTCTAGAATGCCAAAATAGAATGTTGGTGTTGCAGAATTCCAAAATAGAATGTTGGGAGTTCTATAATTCCAAAATAGAATGTTGGTGTTGCAGAATTCCAAAATAGAATGTTTGGAGTTCTAGAATGCCAAAATAGAATGTTGGTAGTTCTAGAATTCCAAAATAGAATGTTGGGAGTTCTAGAATGCCAAAATAGAATGTTGGGAGTTCTAGAAATCCAAAATAGAATGTTGGTGTTGCAGAATTCCAAAATAGAATGTTGGGAGTTCTAGAATGCCAAAATAGAATGTTAAGAGTTATAGAATGCCAAAATAGAATGTTGGGAGTTCTAGAATGCCAAAATAGAATGTTGGTGTTGCAGAATTCCAAAATAGAATGTTGGGAGTTCTAGAATTCCAAATAGAATGTTGGGAGTTCTAGAATGCCAAAATAGAATGTTGGGAGTTCTAGAATGCCATAATAGAATGTTGGGAGTTCTAGAATTCCAAAATAGAATGTTGGGAGTTCTAGAATTCCAAAATAGAATGTTTGGAGTTCTAGAATTCCAAAATAGAATGTTTGGAGTTCTAGAATGCCAAAATAGAATGTTGGGAGTTCTAGAATGCCAAAATAGAATGTTGGGAGTTCTAGAATGCCAAAATAGAATGTTGGTAGTTCTAGAATTCCACAATAGAATGTTGGGAGTTCTAGAATGCCAAAATAGAATGTTGGTAGTTCTAGAATTCCACAATAGAATGTTGGGAGTTCTAGAATGCCAAAATAGAATGTTGGTGTTGCAGAATTCCAAAATAGAATGTTGGGAGTTCTAGAATTCCAAAATAGAATGTTGGGAGTTCTAGAATTCCAAAATAGAATGTTGGGAGTTCTAGAATGCCAAAATAGAATGTTGGTAGTTCTAGAATTCCACAATAGAATGTTGGGAGTTCTAGAATGCCAAAATAGAATGTTAAGAGTTATAGAATGCCAAAATATAATGTTGGGAGTTCTAGAATGCCAAAATAGAATGTTGGGAGTTCTAGAATGCCAAAATAGAATGTTGGTAATTCTAGATTTCCAAAATAGAATGTTGGGAGTTCTAGAATTCCAAAATAGAATGTTGGTGTTGCAGAATTCCAAAATAGAATGTTGGGAGTTCTAGAATGCCAAAATAGAATGTTGGTAGTTCTAGAATTCCAAAATAGAATGTTGGGAGTTCTAGAATGCCAAAATAGAATGTTCGGAGTTCTAGAATGCCAAAATAGAATGTTGGGAGTTCTAGAATAGCAAAATAGAATGTTGGTAGTTCTAGAATTCCAAAATAGAATGTTGGGAGTTCTAGAATGCCAAAATAGAATGTTGGGAGTTATAGAATGCCAAAATAGAATGTTGGGAGTTCTAGAATGCCAAAATAGAATGTTGGGAGTTCTAGAATGCCAAAATAGAATGTTGGGAGTTCTAGAATGCCAAAATAGAATGTTGGTAGTTCTAGAATTCCACAATAGAATGTTGGGAGTTCTAGAATGCCAAAATAGAATGTTGGTAGTTCTAGAATTCCACAATAGAATGTTGGGAGTTCTAGAATGCCAAAATAGAATGTTGGTGTTGCAGAATTCCAAAATAGAATGTTGGGAGTTCTATAATTCCAAAATAGAATGTTGGTGTTGCAGAATTCCAAAATAGAATGTTTGGAGTTCTAGAATGCCAAAATAGAATGTTGGTAGTTCTAGAATTCCAAAATAGAATGTTGGGAGTTCTAGAATGCCAAAATAGAATGTTGGGAGTTCTAGAAATCCAAAATAGAATGTTGGTGTTGCAGAATTCCAAAATAGAATGTTGGGAGTTCTAGAATGCCAAAATAGAATGTTAAGAGTTATAGAATGCCAAAATAGAATGTTGGGAGTTCTAGAATGCCAAAATAGAATGTTGGTGTTGCAGAATTCCAAAATAGAATGTTGGGAGTTCTATAATTCCAAAATAGAATGTTGGTGTTGCAGAATTCCAAAATAGAATGTTTGGAGTTCTAGAATGCCAAAATAGAATGTTGGTAGTTCTAGAATTCCAAAATAGAATGTTGGGAGTTCTAGAATGCCAAAATAGAATGTTGGGAGTTCTAGAAATCCAAAATAGAATGTTGGTGTTGCAGAATTCCAAAATAGAATGTTGGGAGTTCTAGAATGCCAAAATAGAATGTTAAGAGTTATAGAATGCCAAAATAGAATGTTGGGAGTTCTAGAATGCCAAAATAGAATGTTGGTGTTGCAGAATTCCAAAATAGAATGTTGGGAGTTCTAGAATTCCAAATAGAATGTTGGGAGTTCTAGAATGCCAAAATAGAATGTTGGGAGTTCTAGAATTCCAAATAGAATGTTGGGAGTTCTAGAATGCCATAATAGAATGTTGGGAGTTCTAGAATTCCAAATAGAATGTTGGGAGTTCTAGAATGCCATAATAGAATGTTGGGAGTTCTAGAATTCCAAAATAGAATGTTGGGAGTTCTAGAATTCCAAAATAGAATGTTTGGAGTTCTAGAATTCCAAAATAGAATGTTGGTAGTTCTAGAATGCCAAAATAGAATGTTGGGAGTTCTAGAATGCCAAAATAGAATGTTGGGAGTTCTAGAATGCCAAAATAGAATGTTGGGAGTTCTAGAATGCCATAATAGAATGTTGGGAGTTCTAGAATTCCAAAATAGAATGTTGGGAGTTCTAGAATTCCAAAATAGAATGTTGGGAGTTCTAGAATGCCAAAATAGAATGTTAAGAGTTATAGAATGCCAAAATATAATGTTGGGAGTTCTAGAATGCCAAAATAGAATGTTGGGAGTTCTAGAATGCCAAAATAGAATGTTGGTAATTCTAGATTTCCAAAATAGAATGTTGGGAGTTCTAGAATTCCAAAATAGAATGTTGGTGTTGCAGAATTCCAAAATAGAATGTTGGGAGTTCTAGAATGCCAAAATAGAATGTTCGGAGTTCTAGAATGCCAAAATAGAATGTTGGGAGTTCTAGAATGCCAAAATAGAATGTTGGTAGTTCTAGAATTCCAAAATAGAATGTTGGGAGTTCTAGAATGCCAAAATAGAATGTTGGGAGTTATAGAATGCCAAAATAGAATGTTGGGAGTTCTAGAATGCCAAAATAGAATGTTGGGAGTTCTAGAATGCCAAAATAGAATGTTGGTAGTTCTAGAATTCCACAATAGAATGTTGGGAGTTCTAGAATGCCAAAATAGAATGTTGGTAGTTCTAGAATTCCAAAATAGAATGTTGGGAGTTCTAGAATGCCAAAATAGAATGTTGGGAGTTCTAGAATGCCAAAATAGAATGTTGGGAGTTCTAGAATGCCAAAATAGAATGTTGGGAGTTCTAGAATGCCAAAATAGAATGTTGGTAGTTCTAGAATTCCACAATAGAATGTTGGGAGTTCTAGAATGCCAAAATAGAATGTTGGTAGTTCTAGAATTCCACAATAGAATGTTGGGAGTTCTAGAATGCCAAAATAGAATGTTGGTGTTGCAGAATTCCAAAATAGAATGTTGGGAGTTCTAGAATTCCAAAATAGAATGTTTGGAGTTCTAGAATGCCAAAATAGAATGTTTGGAGTTCTAGAATGCCAAAATAGAATGTTGGGAGTTCTAGAATGCCAAAATAGAATGTTGGGAGTTCTAGAATGCCAAAATAGAATGTTGGTAGTTCTAGAATTCCAAAATAGAATGTTGGGAGTTCTAGAATGCCAAAATAGAATGTTCGGAGTTCTAGAATGCCAAAATAGAATGTTGGGAGTTCTAGAATGCCAAAATAGAATGTTGGTAGTTCTAGAATTCCAAAATAGAATGTTGGGAGTTCTAGAATGCCAAAATAGAATGTTGGGAGTTATAGAATGCCAAAATAGAATGTTGGGAGTTCTAGAATGCCAAAATAGAATGTTGGGAGTTCTAGAATGCCAAAATAGAATGTTGGTAGTTCTAGAATTCCACAATAGAATGTTGGGAGTTCTAGAATGCCAAAATAGAATGTTGGTAGTTCTAGAATTCCAAAATAGAATGTTGGGAGTTCTAGAATGCCAAAATAGAATGTTGGGAGTTCTAGAATGCCAAAATAGAATGTTGGGAGTTCTAGAATGCCAAAATAGAATGTTGGGAGTTCTAGAATGCCAAAATAGAATGTTGGTAGTTCTAGAATTCCACAATAGAATGTTGGGAGTTCTAGAATGCCAAAATAGAATGTTGGTAGTTCTAGAATTCCACAATAGAATGTTGGGAGTTCTAGAATGCCAAAATAGAATGTTGGTGTTGCAGAATTCCAAAATAGAATGTTGGGAGTTCTAGAATTCCAAAATAGAATGTTTGGAGTTCTAGAATGCCAAAATAGAATGTTTGGAGTTCTAGAATGCCAAAATAGAATGTTGGGAGTTCTAGAATGCCAAAATAGAATGTTGGGAGTTCTAGAATGCCAAAATAGAATGTTGGGAATTCTAGAATGCCAAAATAGAATGTTGGGAGTTCTAGAATGCCAAAATAGAATGTTGGTAGTTCTAGAATGCCAAAATAGAATGTTGGGAGTTCTAGAATGCCAAAATAGAATGTTGGGAGTTCTAGAATGCCAAAATAGAATGTTGGGAGTTCTAGAATGCCAAAATAGAATGTTGGGAGTTCTAGAATGCCACAATAGAATGTTGGGAGTTCTAGAATGACAAAATAGAATGTTGGGAGTTCTAGAATTCCAAAATAGAATGTTGGTGTTGCAGAATTCCAAAATAGAATGTTTGGAGTTCTAGAATGCCAAAATAGAATGTTGGTAGTTCTAGAATTCCAAAATAGAATGTTGGGAGTTCTAGAATTCCAAAATAGAATGTTTGGAGTTCTAGAATTCCAAAATAGAATGTTTGGAGTTCTAGAATGCCAAAATAGAATGTTGGGAGTTCTAGAATGCCAAAATAGAATGTTGGTATTTCTAGAATTCCAAAATAGAATGTTGGGAGTTCTAGAATGCCAAAATAGAATGTTGGTAGTTCTAGAATTCCACAATAGAATGTTGGGAGTTCTAGAATGCCAAAATATAATGTTGGTGTTGCAGAATTCCAAAATAGAATGTTGGGAGTTCTAGAATTCCAAAATAGAATGTTGGTGTTGCAGAATTCCAAAATAGAATGTTTGGAGTTCTAGAATGCCAAAATAGAATGTTGGTAGTTCTAGAATTCCAAAATAGAATGTTGGGAGTTCTAGAATGCCAAAATAGAATGTTGGGAGTTCTAGAAATCCAAAATAGAATGTCGGTGTTGCAGAATTCCAAAATAGAATGTTGGGAGTTCTAGAATTCCAAATAGAATGTTGGGAGTTCTAGAATGCCAAAATAGAATGTTGGGAGTTCTAGAATGCCATAATAGAATGTTGGGAGTTCTAGAATTCCAAAATAGAATGTTGGGAGTTCTAGAATTCCAAAATAGAATGTTGGTGTTGCAGAATTCCAAAATAGAATGTTTGGAGTTCTAGAATGCCAAAATAGAATGTTGGTAGTTCTAGAATTCCAAAATAGAATGTTGGGAGTTCTAGAATGCCAAAATAGAATGTTGGTAGTTCTAGAATTCCAAAATAGAATGTTGGTGTTGCAGAATTCCAAAATAGAATGTTGGGAGTTCTAGAATGCCAAAATAGAATGTTCGGAGTTCTAGAATTCCAAAATAGAATGTTGGGAGTTCTAGAATGCCAAAATAGAATGTTTGGAGTTCTAGAATGCCAAAATAGAATGTTGGGAGTTCTAGAATGCCAAAATAGAATGTTGCTAGTTCTAGAATTCCAAAATAGAATGTTGGGAGTTCTAGAATTCCAAAATAGAATGTTGGGAGTTCAAGAATGCCAAAATAGAATGTTGGGAGTTCTAGCATTCCAAAATAGAATGTTGGGAGTTCTAGAATGCCAAAATAGAATGTTGGGAATTCTAGAATGCCAAAATAGAATGTTGGGAGTTCTAGAATGCCAAAATAGAATGTTGGGAGTTCTAGAATGCCATAATAGAATGTTGGGAGTTCTAGAATTCCAAAATAGAATGTTGGGAGTTCTAGAATTCCAAAATAGAATGTTGGTGTTGCAGAATTCCAAAATAGAATGTTTGGAGTTCTAGAATGCCAAAATAGAATGTTGGTAGTTCTAGAATTCCAAAATAGAATGTTGGGAGTTCTAGAATTCCAAAATAGAATGTTTGGAGTTCTAGAATTCCAAAATAGAATGTTTGGAGTTCTAGAATGCCAAAATAGAATGTTGGGAGTTCTAGAATGCCAAAATAGAATGTTGGTATTTCTAGAATTCCAAAATAGAATGTTGGGAGTTCTAGAATGCCAAAATAGAATGTTGGTAGTTCTAGAATTCCACAATAGAATGTTGGGAGTTCTAGAATGCCAAAATAGAATGTTGGTGTTGCAGAATTCCAAAATAGAATGTTGGGAGTTCTAGAATTCCAAAATAGAATGTTGGTGTTGCAGAATTCCAAAATAGAATGTTTGGAGTTCTAGAATGCCAAAATAGAATGTTGGTAGTTCTAGAATTCCAAAATAGAATGTTGGGAGTTCTAGAATGCCAAAATAGAATGTTGGGAGTTCTAGAAATCCAAAATAGAATGTTGGTGTTGCAGAATTCCAAAATAGAATGTTGGGAGTTCTAGAATTCCAAATAGAATGTTGGGAGTTCTAGAATGCCAAAATAGAATGTTGGGAGTTCTAGAATGCCATAATAGAATGTTGGGAGTTCTAGAATTCCAAAATAGAATGTTGGGAGTTCTAGAATTCCAAAATAAAATGTTTGGAGTTCTAGAATTCCAAAATAGAATGTTTGGAGTTCTAGAATGCCAAAATAGAATGTTTGGAGTTCTAGAATGCCAAAATAGAATGTTGGGAGTTCTAGAATGCCAAAATAGAATGTTGGGAATTCTAGAATGCCAAAATAGAATGTTGGGAGTTCTGGAATGCCAAAATAGAATGTTGGTAGTTCTAGAATGCCAAAATAGAATGTTGGGAGTTCTAGAATGCCAAAATAGAATGTTGGGAGTTCTAGAATGCCAAAATAGAATGTTGGTAATTCTAGATTTCCAAAATAGAATGTTGGGAGTTCTAGAATTCCAAAATAGAATGTTGGTGTTGCAGAATTCCAAAATAGAATGTTGGGAGTTCTAGAATGCCAAAATAGAATGTTGGTAGTTCTAGAATTCCAAAATAGAATGTTGGGAGTTCTAGAATGCCAAAATAGAATGTTCGGAGTTCTAGAATGCCAAAATAGAATGTTGGGAGTTCTAGAATGCCAAAATAGAATGTTGGTAGTTCTAGAATTCCAAAATAGAATGTTGGGAGTTCTAGAATGCCAAAATAGAATGTTGGGAGTTCTAGAATGCCAAAATAGAATGTTGGGAGTTCTAGAATGCCAAAATAGAATGTTGGGAGTTCTAGAATGCCAAAATAGAATGTTGGTAGTTCTAGAATTCCACAATAGAATGTTGGGAGTTCTAGAATGCCAAAATAGAATGTTGGTAGTTCTAGAATTCCACAATAGAATGTTGGGAGTTCTAGAATGCCAAAATAGAATGTTGGTGTTGCAGAATTCCAAAATAGAATGTTGGGAGTTCTAGAATTCCAAAATAGAATGTTGGTGTTGCAGAATTCCAAAATAGAATGTTTGGAGTTCTAGAATGCCAAAATAGAATGTTGGTAGTTCTAGAATTCCAAAATAGAATGTTGGGAGTTCTAGAATGCCAAAATAGAATGTTGGGAGTTCTAGAAATCCAAAATAGAATGTTGGTGTTGCAGAATTCCAAAATAGAATGTTGGGAGTTCTAGAATGCCAAAATAGAATGTTAAGAGTTATAGAATGCCAAAATAGAATGTTGGGAGTTCTAGAATGCCAAAATAGAATGTTGGTGTTGCAGAATTCCAAAATAGAATGTTGGGAGTTCTAGAATTCCAAATAGAATGTTGGGAGTTCTAGAATGCCAAAATAGAATGTTGGGAGTTCTAGAATGCCATAATAGAATGTTGGGAGTTCTAGAATTCCAAAATAGAATGTTGGGAGTTCTAGAATTCCAAAATAGAATGTTTGGAGTTCTAGAATTCCAAAATAGAATGTTTGGAGTTCTAGAATGCCAAAATAGAATGTTTGGAGTTCTAGAATGCCAAAATAGAATGTTGGGAGTTCTAGAATGCCAAAATAGAATGTTGGGAGTTCTAGAATGCCAAAATAGAATGTTGGGAATTCTAGAATGCCAAAATAGAATGTTGGGAGTTCTAGAATGCCAAAATAGAATGTTGGTAGTTCTAGAATTCCACAATAGAATGTTGGGAGTTCTAGAATGCCAAAATAGAATGTTGGGAGTTCTAGAATGCCAAAATAGAATGTTGGTAATTCTAGATTTCCAAAATAGAATGTTGGGAGTTCTAGAATTCCAAAATAGAATGTTGGTGTTGCAGAATTCCAAAATAGAATGTTGGGAGTTCTAGAATGCCAAAATAGAATGTTGGTAGTTCTAGAATTCCAAAATAGAATGTTGGGAGTTCTAGAATGCCAAAATAGAATGTTCGGAGTTCTAGAATGCCAAAATAGAATGTTGGGAGTTCTAGAATGCCAAAATAGAATGTTGGTAGTTCTAGAATTCCAAAATAGAATGTTGGGAGTTCTAGAATGCCAAAATAGAATGTTGGGAGTTCTAGAATGCCAAAATAGAATGTTGGGAGTTCTAGAATGCCAAAATAGAATGTTGGGAGTTCTAGAATGCCAAAATAGAATGTTGGTAGTTCTAGAATTCCACAATAGAATGTTGGGAGTTCTAGAATGCCAAAATAGAATGTTGGTAGTTCTAGAATTCCACAATAGAATGTTGGGAGTTCTAGAATGCCAAAATAGAATGTTGGTGTTGCAGAATTCCAAAATAGAATGTTGGGAGTTCTAGAATTCCAAAATAGAATGTTGGTGTTGCAGAATTCCAAAATAGAATGTTTGGAGTTCTAGAATGCCAAAATAGAATGTTGGTAGTTCTAGAATTCCAAAATAGAATGTTGGGAGTTCTAGAATGCCAAAATAGAATGTTGGGAGTTCTAGAAATCCAAAATAGAATGTTGGTGTTGCAGAATTCCAAAATAGAATGTTGGGAGTTCTAGAATGCCAAAATAGAATGTTGGGAGTTCTAGAATGCCAAAATAGAATGTTGGTGTTGCAGAATTCCAAAATAGAATGTTGGGAGTTCTAGAATTCCAAATAGAATGTTGGGAGTTCTAGAATGCCAAAATAGAATGTTGGGAGTTCTAGAATGCCATAATAGAATGTTGGGAGTTCTAGAATTCCAAAATAGAATGTTGGTGTTGCAGAATTCCAAAATAGAATGTTGGGAGTTCTAGAATTCCAAAATAGAATGTTGGTGTTGCAGAATTCCAAAATAGAATGTTTGGAGTTCTAGAATGCCAAAATAGAATGTTGGGAGTTCTAGAATGCCAAAATAGAATGTTGGTGTTGCAGAATTCCAAAATAGAATGTTGGGAGTTCTAGAATTCCAAAATAGAATGTTGGTGTTGCAGAATTCCAAAATAGAATGTTTGGAGTTCTAGAATGCCAAAATAGAATGTTGGTAGTTCTAGAATTCCAAAATAGAATGTTGGGAGTTCTAGAATGCCAAAATAGAATGTTGGGAGTTCTAGAAATCCAAAATAGAATGTTGGTGTTGCAGAATTCCAAAATAGAATGTTGGGAGTTCTAGAATGCCAAAATAGAATGTTAAGAGTTATAGAATGCCAAAATAGAATGTTGGGAGTTCTAGAATGCCAAAATAGAATGTTGGTGTTGCAGAATTCCAAAATAGAATGTTGGGAGTTCTAGAATTCCAAATAGAATGTTGGGAGTTCTAGAATGCCAAAATAGAATGTTGGGAGTTCTAGAATGCCATAATAGAATGTTGGGAGTTCTAGAATTCCAAAATAGAATGTTGGGAGTTCTAGAATTCCAAAATAGAATGTTTGGAGTTCTAGAATTCCAAAATAGAATGTTTGGAGTTCTAGAATGCCAAAATAGAATGTTTGGAGTTCTAGAATGCCAAAATAGAATGTTGGGAGTTCTAGAATGCCAAAATAGAATGTTGGGAGTTCTAGAATGCCAAAATAGAATGTTGGGAGTTCTAGAATGCCATAATAGAATGTTGGGAGTTCTAGAATTCCAAAATAGAATGTTGGGAGTTCTAGAATGCCAAAATAGAATGTTGGTAATTCTAGATTTCCAAAATAGAATGTTGGGAGTTCTAGAATTCCAAAATAGAATGTTGGTGTTGCAGAATTCCAAAATAGAATGTTGGGAGTTCTAGAATGCCAAAATAGAATGTTGGTAGTTCTAGAATTCCAAAATAGAATGTTGGGAGTTCTAGAATGCCAAAATAGAATGTTGGGAGTTCTAGAATGCCAAAATAGAATGTTGGGAGTTCTAGAATGCCAAAATAGAATGTTGGGAGTTCTAGAATGCCAAAATAGAATGTTGGTAGTTCTAGAATTCCACAATAGAATGTTGGGAGTTCTAGAATGCCAAAATAGAATGTTGGTAGTTCTAGAATTCCACAATAGAATGTTGGGAGTTCTAGAATGCCAAAATAGAATGTTGGTGTTGCAGAATTCCAAAATAGAATGTTGGGAGTTCTAGAATTCCAAAATAGAATGTTGGTGTTGCAGAATTCCAAAATAGAATGTTTGGAGTTCTAGAATGCCAAAATAGAATGTTGGTAGTTCTAGAATTCCAAAATAGAATGTTGGGAGTTCTAGAATGCCAAAATAGAATGTTGGGAGTTCTAGAAATCCAAAATAGAATGTTGGTGTTGCAGAATTCCAAAATAGAATGTTGGGAGTTCTAGAATGCCAAAATAGAATGTTGGGAGTTCTAGAATGCCAAAATAGAATGTTGGTGTTGCAGAATTCCAAAATAGAATGTTGGGAGTTCTAGAATTCCAAATAGAATGTTGGGAGTTCTAGAATGCCAAAATAGAATGTTGGGAGTTCTAGAATGCCATAATAGAATGTTGGGAGTTCTAGAATTCCAAAATAGAATGTTGGTGTTGCAGAATTCCAAAATAGAATGTTGGGAGTTCTAGAATTCCAAAATAGAATGTTGGTGTTGCAGAATTCCAAAATAGAATGTTTGGAGTTCTAGAATGCCAAAATAGAATGTTGGGAGTTCTAGAATGCCATAATAGAATGTTGGGAGTTCTAGAATGCCAAAATAGAATGTTGGTGTTGCAGAATTCCAAAATAGAATGTTGGGAGTTCTAGAATTCCAAAATAGAATGTTGGTGTTGCAGAATTCCAAAATAGAATGTTTGGAGTTCTAGAATGCCAAAATAGAATGTTGGTAGTTCTAGAATTCCAAAATAGAATGTTGGGAGTTCTAGAATGCCAAAATAGAATGTTGGTAGTTCTAGAATTCCAAAATAGAATGTTGGTGTTGCAGAATTCCAAAATAGAATGTTGGGAGTTCTAGAATGCCAAAATAGAATGTTCGGAGTTCTAGAATTCCAAAATAGAATGTTGGGAGTTCTAGAATGCCAAAATAGAATGTTTGGAGTTCTAGAATGCCAAAATAGAATGTTGGGAGTTCTAGAATGCCAAAATAGAATGTTGCTAGTTCTAGAATTCCAAAATAGAATGTTGGGAGTTCTAGAATTCCAAAATAGAATGTTGGGAGTTCAAGAATGCCAAAATAGAATGTTGGGAGTTCTAGCATTCCAAAATAGAATGTTGGGAGTTCTAGAATGCCAAAATAGAATGTTGGGAATTCTAGAATGCCAAAATAGAATGTTGGGAGTTCTAGAATTCCAAAATAGAATGTTGGGAGTTCTAGAATTCCAAAATAGAATGTTTGGAGTTCTAGAATTCCAAAATAGAATGTTTGGAGTTCTAGAATGCCAAAATAGAATGTTTGGAGTTCTAGAATGCCAAAATAGAATGTTGGTGTTGCAGAATTCCAAAATAGAATGTTTGGAGTTCTAGAATGCCAAAATAGAATGTTGGTAGTTCTAGAATTCCAAAATAGAATGTTGGGAGTTCTAGAATGCCAAAATAGAATGTTGGTAGTTCTAGAATTCCAAAATAGAATGTTGGTGTTGCAGAATTCCAAAATAGAATGTTGGGAGTTCTAGAATGCCAAAATAGAATGTTCGGAGTTCTAGAATTCCAAAATAGAATGTTGGGAGTTCTAGAATGCCAAAATAGAATGTTTGGAGTTCTAGAATGCCAAAATAGAATGTTGGGAGTTCTAGAATGCCAAAATAGAATGTTGCTAGTTCTAGAATTCCAAAATAGAATGTTGGGAGTTCTAGAATTCCAAAATAGAATGTTGGGAGTTCAAGAATGCCAAAATAGAATGTTGGGAGTTCTAGCATTCCAAAATAGAATGTTGGGAGTTCTAGAATGCCAAAATAGAATGTTGGGAATTCTAGAATGCCAAAATAGAATGTTGGGAGTTCTAGAATTCCAAAATAGAATGTTGGGAGTTCTAGAATTCCAAAATAGAATGTTTGGAGTTCTAAAATTCCAAAATAGAATGTTTGGAGTTCTAGAATGCCAAAATAGAATGTTTGGAGTTCTAGAATGCCAAAATAGATTGTTGGGAGTTCTAGAATGCCAAAATAGAATGTTGGGAGTTCTAGAATGCCAAAATAGAATGTTGGGAATTCTAGAATGCCAAAATAGAATGTTGGGAGTTCTAGAATGCCAAAATAGAATGTTGGTAGTTCTAGAATGCCAAAATAGAATGTTGGGAGTTCTAGAATGCCAAAATAGAATGTTGGGAGTTCTAGAATGCCAAAATAGAATGTTGGGAGTTCTAGAATGCCAAAATAGAATGTTGGGAGTTCTAGAATGCCACAATAGAATGTTGGGAGTTCTAGAATGACAAAATAGAATGTTGGGAGTTCTAGAATTCCAAAATAGAATGTTGGTGTTGCAGAATTCCAAAATAGAATGTTTGGAGTTCTAGAATGCCAAAATAGAATGTTGGTAGTTCTAGAATTCCAAAATAGAATGTTGGGAGTTCTAGAATGCCAAAATAGAATGTTGGTAGTTCTAGAATGCCAAAATAGAATGTTGGGAGTTCTAGAATTCCAAAATAGAATGTTTGGAGTTCTAGAATTCCAAAATAGAATGTTTGGAGTTCTAGAATGCCAAAATAGAATGTTGGGAGTTCTAGAATGCCAAAATAGAATGTTGGTATTTCTAGAATTCCAAAATAGAATGTTGGGAGTTCTAGAATGCCAAAATAGAATGTTGGTAGTTCTAGAATTCCACAATAGAATGTTGGGAGTTCTAGAATGCCAAAATAGAATGTTGGTGTTGCAGAATTCCAAAATAGAATGTTGGGAGTTCTAGAATTCCAAAATAGAATGTTGGTGTTGCAGAATTCCAAAATAGAATGTTTGGAGTTCTAGAATGCCAAAATAGAATGTTGGTAGTTCTAGAATTCCAAAATAGAATGTTGGGAGTTCTAGAATGCCAAAATAGAATGTTGGGAGTTCTAGAAATCCAAAATAGAATGTTGGTGTTGCAGAATTCCAAAATAGAATGTTGGGAGTTCTAGAATTCCAAATAGAATGTTGGGAGTTCTAGAATGCCAAAATAGAATGTTGGGAGTTCTAGAATGCCATAATAGAATGTTGGGAGTTCTAGAATTCCAAAATAGAATGTTGGGAGTTCTAGAATTCCAAAATAAAATGTTTGGAGTTCTAGAATTCCAAAATAGAATGTTTGGAGTTCTAGAATGCCAAAATAGAATGTTTGGAGTTCTAGAATGCCAAAATAGAATGTTGGGAGTTCTAGAATGCCAAAATAGAATGTTGGGAGTTCTAAAATGCCAAAATAGAATGTTGGGAATTCTAGAATGCCAAAATAGAATGTTGGGAGTTCTGGAATGCCAAAATAGAATGTTGGTAGTTCTAGAATGCCAAAATAGAATGTTGGGAGTTCTAGAATGCCAAAATAGAATGTTGGGAGTTCTAGAATGCCAAAATAGAATGTTGGGAGTTCTAGAATGCCAAAATAGAATGTTGGGAGTTCTAGAATGCCACAATAGAATGTTGGGAGTTCTAGAATGCCAAAATAGAATGTTGGGAGTTCTAGAATGCCATAATAGAATGTTGGGAGTTCTAGAATTCCAAAATAGAATGTTGGGAGTTCTAGAATTCCAAAATAGAATGTTGGGAGTTCTAGAATGCCAAAATAGAATGTTGGTAGTTCTAGAATTCCACAATAGAATGTTGGGAGTTCTAGAATGCCAAAATAGAATGTTAAGAGTTATAGAATGCCAAAATATAATGTTGGGAGTTCTAGAATGCCAAAATAGAATGTTGGGAGTTCTAGAATGCCAAAATAGAATGTTGGTAATTCTAGATTTCCAAAATAGAATGTTGGGAGTTCTAGAATTCCAAAATAGAATGTTGGTGTTGCAGAATTCCAAAATAGAATGTTGGGAGTTCTAGAATGCCAAAATAGAATGTTGGTAGTTCTAGAATTCCAAAATAGAATGTTGGGAGTTCTAGAATGCCAAAATAGAATGTTCGGAGTTCTAGAATGCCAAAATAGAATGTTGGGAGTTCTAGAATGCCAAAATAGAATGTTGGTAGTTCTAGAATTCCAAAATAGAATGTTGGGAGTTCTAGAATGCCAAAATAGAATGTTGGGAGTTCTAGAATGCCAAAATAGAATGTTGGGAGTTCTAGAATGCCAAAATAGAATGTTGGGAGTTCTAGAATGCCAAAATAGAATGTTGGTAGTTCTAGAATTCCACAATAGAATGTTGGGAGTTCTAGAATGCCAAAATAGAATGTTGGTAGTTCTAGAATTCCACAATAGAATGTTGGGAGTTCTAGAATGCCAAAATAGAATGTTGGTGTTGCAGAATTCCAAAATAGAATGTTGGGAGTTCTAGAATTCCAAAATAGAATGTTGGTGTTGCAGAATTCCAAAATAGAATGTTTGGAGTTCTAGAATGCCAAAATAGAATGTTGGTAGTTCTAGAATTCCAAAATAGAATGTTGGGAGTTCTAGAATGCCAAAATAGAATGTTGGGAGTTCTAGAAATCCAAAATAGAATGTTGGTGTTGCAGAATTCCAAAATAGAATGTTGGGAGTTCTAGAATGCCAAAATAGAATGTTAAGAGTTATAGAATGCCAAAATAGAATGTTGGGAGTTCTAGAATGCCAAAATAGAATGTTGGTGTTGCAGAATTCCAAAATAGAATGTTGGGAGTTCTAGAATTCCAAATAGAATGTTGGGAGTTCTAGAATGCCAAAATAGAATGTTGGGAGTTCTAGAATGCCATAATAGAATGTTGGGAGTTCTAGAATTCCAAAATAGGATGTTGGGAGTTCTAGAATTCCAAAATAGAATGTTTGGAGTTCTAGAATTCCAAAATAGAATGTTTGGAGTTCTAGAATGCCAAAATAGAATGTTGGGAATTCTAGAATGCCAAAATAGAATGTTTGGAGTTCTAGAATGCCAAAATAGAATGTTGGGAGTTCTAGAATGCCAAAATAGAATGTTGGGAGTTCTAGAATGCCAAAATAGAATGTTGGGAATTCTAGAATGCCAAAATAGAATGTTGGGAGTTCTAGAATGCCAAAATAGAATGTTGGTAGTTCTAGAATGCCAAAATAGAATGTTGGGAGTTCTAGAATGCCAAAATAGAATGTTGGGAGTTCTAGAATGCCAAAATAGAATGTTGGGAGTTCTAGAATGCCATAATAGAATGTTGGGAGTTCTAGAATTCCAAAATAGAATGTTGGGAGTTCTAGAATTCCAAAATAGAATGTTGGGAGTTCTAGAATTCCAAAATAGAATGTTGGGAGTTCTAGAATGCCAAAATAGAATGTTGGTAGTTCTAGAATTCCACAATAGAATGTTGGGAGTTCTAGAATGCCAAAATAGAATGTTAAGAGTTATAGAATGCCAAAATATAATGTTGGGAGTTCTAGAATGCCAAAATAGAATGTTGGGAGTTCTAGAATGCCAAAATAGAATGTTGGGAGTTCTAGAATGCCAAAATAGAATGTTGGTAATTCTAGATTTCCAAAATAGAATGTTGGGAGTTCTAGAATTCCAAAATAGAATGTTGGTGTTGCAGAATTCCAAAATAGAATGTTGGGAGTTCTAGAATGCCAAAATAGAATGTTGGTAGTTCTAGAATTCCAAAATAGAATGTTGGGAGTTCTAGAATGCCAAAATAGAATGTTCGGAGTTCTAGAATGCCAAAATAGAATGTTGGGAGTTCTAGAATTCCAAAATAGAATGTTGGTGTTGCAGAATTCCAAAATAGAATGTTTGGAGTTCTAGAATGCCAAAATAGAATGTTGGTAGTTCTAGAATTCCAAAATAGAATGTTGGGAGTTCTAGAATGCCAAAATAGAATGTTGGTAGTTCTAGAATGCCAAAATAGAATGTTGGGAGTTCTAGAATTCCAAAATAGAATGTTTGGAGTTCTAGAATTCCAAAATAGAATGTTTGGAGTTCTAGAATGCCAAAATAGAATGTTGGGAGTTCTAGAATGCCAAAATAGAATGTTGGTATTTCTAGAATTCCAAAATAGAATGTTGGGAGTTCTAGAATGCCAAAATAGAATGTTGGTAGTTCTAGAATTCCACAATAGAATGTTGGGAGTTCTAGAATGCCAAAATAGAATGTTGGTGTTGCAGAATTCCAAAATAGAATGTTGGGAGTTCTAGAATTCCAAAATAGAATGTTGGTGTTGCAGAATTCCAAAATAGAATGTTTGGAGTTCTAGAATGCCAAAATAGAATGTTGGTAGTTCTAGAATTCCAAAATAGAATGTTGGGAGTTCTAGAATGCCAAAATAGAATGTTGGGAGTTCTAGAAATCCAAAATAGAATGTTGGTGTTGCAGAATTCCAAAATAGAATGTTGGGAGTTCTAGAATTCCAAATAGAATGTTGGGAGTTCTAGAATGCCAAAATAGAATGTTGGGAGTTCTAGAATGCCATAATAGAATGTTGGGAGTTCTAGAATTCCAAAATAGAATGTTGGGAGTTCTAGAATTCCAAAATAAAATGTTTGGAGTTCTAGAATTCCAAAATAGAATGTTTGGAGTTCTAGAATGCCAAAATAGAATGTTTGGAGTTCTAGAATGCCAAAATAGAATGTTGGGAGTTCTAGAATGCCAAAATAGAATGTTGGGAGTTCTAGAATGCCAAAATAGAATGTTGGGAATTCTAGAATGCCAAAATAGAATGTTGGGAGTTCTGGAATGCCAAAATAGAATGTTGGTAGTTCTAGAATGCCAAAATAGAATGTTGGGAGTTCTAGAATGCCAAAATAGAATGTTGGGAGTTCTAGAATGCCAAAATAGAATGTTGGGAGTTCTAGAATGCCAAAATAGAATGTTGGGAGTTCTAGAATGCCACAATAGAATGTTGGGAGTTCTAGAATGCCAAAATAGAATGTTGGGAGTTCTAGAATGCCATAATAGAATGTTGGGAGTTCTAGAATTCCAAAATAGAATGTTGGGAGTTCTAGAATTCCAAAATAGAATGTTGGGAGTTCTAGAATGCCAAAATAGAATGTTGGTAGTTCTAGAATTCCACAATAGAATGTTGGGAGTTCTAGAATGCCAAAATAGAATGTTAAGAGTTATAGAATGCCAAAATATAATGTTGGGAGTTCTAGAATGCCAAAATAGAATGTTGGGAGTTCTAGAATGCCAAAATAGAATGTTGGTAATTCTAGATTTCCAAAATAGAATGTTGGGAGTTCTAGAATTCCAAAATAGAATGTTGGTGTTGCAGAATTCCAAAATAGAATGTTGGGAGTTCTAGAATGCCAAAATATAATGTTGGTAGTTCTAGAATTCCAAAATAGAATGTTGGGAGTTCTAGAATGCCAAAATAGAATGTTCGGAGTTCTAGAATGCCAAAATAGAATGTTGGGAGTTCTAGAATGCCAAAATAGAATGTTGGTAGTTCTAGAATTCCAAAATAGAATGTTGGGAGTTCTAGAATGCCAAAATAGAATGTTGGGAGTTCTAGAATGCCAAAATAGAATGTTGGGAGTTCTAGAATGCCAAAATAGAATGTTGGGAGTTCTAGAATGCCAAAATAGAATGTTGGTAGTTCTAGAATTCCACAATAGAATGTTGGGAGTTCTAGAATGCCAAAATAGAATGTTGGTAGTTCTAGAATTCCACAATAGAATGTTGGGAGTTCTAGAATGCCAAAATAGAATGTTGGTGTTGCAGAATTCCAAAATAGAATGTTGGGAGTTCTAGAATTCCAAAATAGAATGTTGGTGTTGCAGAATTCCAAAATAGAATGTTTGGAGTTCTAGAATGCCAAAATAGAATGTTGGTAGTTCTAGAATTCCAAAATAGAATGTTGGGAGTTCTAGAATGCCAAAATAGAATGTTGGGAGTTCTAGAAATCCAAAATAGAATGTTGGTGTTGCAGAATTCCAAAATAGAATGTTGGGAGTTCTAGAATGCCAAAATAGAATGTTAAGAGTTATAGAATGCCAAAATAGAATGTTGGGAGTTCTAGAATGCCAAAATAGAATGTTGGTGTTGCAGAATTCCAAAATAGAATGTTGGGAGTTCTAGAATTCCAAATAGAATGTTGGGAGTTCTAGAATGCCAAAATAGAATGTTGGGAGTTCTAGAATGCCATAATAGAATGTTGGGAGTTCTAGAATTCCAAAATAGAATGTTGGGAGTTCTAGAATTCCAAAATAGAATGTTTGGAGTTCTAGAATTCCAAAATAGAATGTTTGGAGTTCTAGAATGCCAAAATAGAATGTTTGGAGTTCTAGAATGCCAAAATAGAATGTTGGGAGTTCTAGAATGCCAAAATAGAATGTTGGGAGTTCTAGAATGCCAAAATAGAATGTTGGGAATTCTAGAATGCCAAAATAGAATGTTGGGAGTTCTAGAATGCCAAAATAGAATGTTGGTAGTTCTAGAATGCCAAAATAGAATGTTGGGAGTTCTAGAATGCCAAAATAGAATGTTGGGAGTTCTAGAATGCCAAAATAGAATGTTGGGAGTTCTAGAATGCCATAATAGAATGTTGGGAGTTCTAGAATTCCAAAATAGAATGTTGGGAGTTCTAGAATTCCAAAATAGAATGTTGGGAGTTCTAGAATGCCAAAATAGAATGTTGGTAGTTCTAGAATTCCACAATAGAATGTTGGGAGTTCTAGAATGCCAAAATAGAATGTTAAGAGTTATAGAATGCCAAAATATAATGTTGGGAGTTCTAGAATGCCAAAATAGAATGTTGGGAGTTCTAGAATGCCAAAATAGAATGTTGGTAATTCTAGATTTCCAAAATAGAATGTTGGGAGTTCTAGAATTCCAAAATAGAATGTTGGTGTTGCAGAATTCCAAAATAGAATGTTGGGAGTTCTAGAATGCCAAAATAGAATGTTGATAGTTCTAGAATTCCAAAATAGAATGTTGGGAGTTCTAGAATGCCAAAATAGAATGTTCGGAGTTCTAGAATGCCAAAATAGAATGTTGGGAGTTCTAGAATGCCAAAATAGAATGTTGGTAGTTCTAGAATTCCAAAATAGAATGTTGGTGTTGCAGAATTCCAAAATAGAATGTTTGGAGTTCTAGAATGCCAAAATAGAATGTTGGTAGTTCTAGAATTCCAAAATAGAATGTTGGTATTTCTAGAATTCCAAAATAGAATGTTGGGAGTTCTAGAATGCCAAAATAGAATGTTGGTAGTTCTAGAATTCCACAATAGAATGTTGGGAGTTCTAGAATGCCAAAATAGAATGTTGGTGTTGCAGAATTCCAAAATAGAATGTTGGGAGTTCTAGAATTCCAAAATAGAATGTTGGTGTTGCAGAATTCCAAAATAGAATGTTTGGAGTTCTAGAATGCCAAAATAGAATGTTGGTAGTTCTAGAATTCCAAAATAGAATGTTGGGAGTTCTAGAATGCCAAAATAGAATGTTGGGAGTTCTAGAAATCCAAAATAGAATGTTGGTGTTGCAGAATTCCAAAATAGAATGTTGGGAGTTCTAGAATTCCAAATAGAATGTTGGGAGTTCTAGAATGCCAAAATAGAATGTTGGGAGTTCTAGAATGCCATAATAGAATGTTGGGAGTTCTAGAATTCCAAAATAGAATGTTGGGAGTTCTAGAATTCCAAAATAAAATGTTTGGAGTTCTAGAATTCCAAAATAGAATGTTTGGAGTTCTAGAATGCCAAAATAGAATGTTTGGAGTTCTAGAATGCCAAAATAGAATGTTGGGAGTTCTAGAATGCCAAAATAGAATGTTGGTGTTGCAGAATTCCAAAATAGAATGTTGGGAGTTCTAGAATTCCAAAATAGAATGTTGGTGTTGCAGAATTCCAAAATAGAATGTTTGGAGTTCTAGAATGCCAAAATAGAATGTTGGTAGTTCTAGAATTCCAAAATAGAATGTTGGGAGTTCTAGAATGCCAAAATAGAATGTTGGGAGTTCTAGAAATCCAAAATAGAATGTTGGTGTTGCAGAATTCCAAAATAGAATGTTGGGAGTTCTAGAATGCCAAAATAGAATGTTAAGAGTTATAGAATGCCAAAATAGAATGTTGGGAGTTCTAGAATGCCAAAATAGAATGTTGGTGTTGCAGAATTCCAAAATAGAATGTTGGGAGTTCTAGAATTCCAAATATAATGTTGGGAGTTCTAGAATGCCAAAATAGAATGTTGGGAGTTCTAGAATGCCATAATAGAATGTTGGGAGTTCTAGAATTCCAAAATAGAATGTTGGGAGTTCTAGAATTCCAAAATAGAATGTTTGGAGTTCTAGAATTCCAAAATAGAATGTTTGGAGTTCTAGAATGCCAAAATAGAATGTTTGGAGTTCTAGAATGCCAAAATAGAATGTTGGGAGTTCTAGAATGCCAAAATAGAATGTTGGGAGTTCTAGAATGCCAAAATAGAATGTTGGGAGTTCTAGAATGCCATAATAGAATGTTGGGAGTTCTAGAATTCCAAAATAGAATGTTGGGAGTTCTAGAATTCCAAAATAGAATGTTGGGAGTTCTAGAATGCCAAAATAGAATGTTGGTAGTTCTAGAATGCCAAAATAGAATGTTGGGAGTTCTAGAATGCCAAAATAGAATGTTGGGAGTTCTAGAATGCCAAAATAGAATGTTGGGAGTTCTAGAATGCCATAATAGAATGTTGGGAGTTCTAGAATTCCAAAATAGAATGTTGGGAGTTCTAGAATTCCAAAATAGAATGTTGGGAGTTCTAGAATGCCAAAATAGAATGTTGGTAGTTCTAGAATTCCACAATAGAATGTTGGGAGTTCTAGAATGCCAAAATAGAATGTTGGGAGTTCTAGAATGCCAAAATAGAATGTTGGTAATTCTAGATTTCCAAAATAGAATGTTGGGAGTTCTAGAATTCCAAAATAGAATGTTGGTGTTGCAGAATTCCAAAATAGAATGTTGGGAGTTCTAGAATGCCAAAATAGAATGTTGGTAGTTCTAGAATTCCAAAATAGAATGTTGGGAGTTCTAGAATGCCAAAATAGAATGTTCGGAGTTCTAGAATGCCAAAATAGAATGTTGGGAGTTCTAGAATGCCAAAATAGAATGTTGGTAGTTCTAGAATTCCAAAATAGAATGTTGGGAGTTCTAGAATGCCAAAATAGAATGTTGGGAGTTCTAGAATGCCAAAATAGAATGTTGGGAGTTCTAGAATGCCAAAATAGAATGTTGGGAGTTCTAGAATGCCAAAATAGAATGTTGGTAGTTCTAGAATTCCACAATAGAATGTTGGGAGTTCTAGAATGCCAAAATAGAATGTTGGTAGTTCTAGAATTCCACAATAGAATGTTGGGAGTTCTAGAATGCCAAAATAGAATGTTGGTGTTGCAGAATTCCAAAATAGAATGTTGGGAGTTCTAGAATTCCAAAATAGAATGTTGGTGTTGCAGAATTCCAAAATAGAATGTTTGGAGTTCTAGAATGCCAAAATAGAATGTTAAGAGTTATAGAATGCCAAAATAGAATGTTGGGAGTTCTAGAATGCCAAAATAGAATGTTGGTGTTGCAGAATTCCAAAATAGAATGTTGGGAGTTCTAGAATTCCAAATAGAATGTTGGGAGTTCTAGAATGCCAAAATAGAATGTTGGGAGTTCTAGAATGCCATAATAGAATGTTGGGAGTTCTAGAATTCCAAAATAGAATGTTGGGAGTTCTAGAATTCCAAAATAGAATGTTTGGAGTTCTAGAATTCCAAAATAGAATGTTTGGAGTTCTAGAATGCCAAAATAGAATGTTTGGAGTTCTAGAATGCCAAAATAGAATGTTGGGAGTTCTAGAATGCCAAAATAGAATGTTGGGAGTTCTAGAATGCCAAAATAGAATGTTGGGAGTTCTAGAATGCCATAATAGAATGTTGGGAGTTCTAGAATTCCAAAATAGAATGTTGGGAGTTCTAGAATTCCAAAATAGAATGTTGGGAGTTCTAGAATGCCAAAATAGAATGTTGGTAGTTCTAGAATGCCAAAATAGAATGTTGGGAGTTCTAGAATGCCAAAATAGAATGTTGGGAGTTCTAGAATGCCAAAATAGAATGTTGGGAGTTCTAGAATGCCATAATAGAATGTTGGGAGTTCTAGAATTCCAAAATAGAATGTTGGGAGTTCTAGAATTCCAAAATAGAATGTTGGGAGTTCTAGAATGCCAAAATAGAATGTTGGTAGTTCTAGAATTCCACAATAGAATGTTGGGAGTTCTAGAATGCCAAAATAGAATGTTGGGAGTTCTAGAATGCCAAAATAGAATGTTGGTAATTCTAGATTTCCAAAATAGAATGTTGGGAGTTCTAGAATTCCAAAATAGAATGTTGGTGTTGCAGAATTCCAAAATAGAATGTTGGGAGTTCTAGAATGCCAAAATAGAATGTTGGTAGTTCTAGAATTCCAAAATAGAATGTTGGGAGTTCTAGAATGCCAAAATAGAATGTTCGGAGTTCTAGAATGCCAAAATAGAATGTTGGGAGTTCTAGAATGCCAAAATAGAATGTTGGTAGTTCTAGAATTCCAAAATAGAATGTTGGGAGTTCTAGAATGCCAAAATAGAATGTTGGGAGTTCTAGAATGCCAAAATAGAATGTTGGGAGTTCTAGAATGCCAAAATAGAATGTTGGGAGTTTTAGAATGCCAAAATAGAATGTTGGTAGTTCTAGAATTCCACAATAGAATGTTGGGAGTTCTAGAATGCCAAAATAGAATGTTGGTAGTTCTAGAATTCCACAATAGAATGTTGGGAGTTCTAGAATGCCAAAATAGAATGTTGGTGTTGCAGAATTCCAAAATAGAATGTTGGGAGTTCTAGAATTCCAAAATAGAATGTTGGTGTTGCAGAATTCCAAAATAGAATGTTTGGAGTTCTAGAATGCCAAAATAGAATGTTGGTAGTTCTAGAATTCCAAAATAGAATGTTGGGAGTTCTAGAATGCCAAAATAGAATGTTGGGAGTTCTAGAAATCCAAAATAGAATGTTGGTGTTGCAGAATTCCAAAATAGAATGTTGGGAGTTCTAGAATGCCAAAATAGAATGTTGGGAGTTCTAGAATGCCAAAATAGAATGTTGGTGTTGCAGAATTCCAAAATAGAATGTTGGGAGTTCTAGAATTCCAAATAGAATGTTGGGAGTTCTAGAATGCCAAAATAGAATGTTGGGAGTTCTAGAATGCCATAATAGAATGTTGGGAGTTCTAGAATTCCAAAATAGAATGTTGGTGTTGCAGAATTCCAAAATAGAATGTTGGGAGTTCTAGAATTCCAAAATAGAATGTTGGTGTTGCAGAATTCCAAAATAGAATGTTTGGAGTTCTAGAATGCCAAAATAGAATGTTGGGAGTTCTAGAATGCCATAATAGAATGTTGGGAGTTCTAGAATGCCAAAATAGAATGTTGGTGTTGCAGAATTCCAAAATAGAATGTTGGGAGTTCTAGAATTCCAAAATAGAATGTTGGTGTTGCAGAATTCCAAAATAGAATGTTTGGAGTTCTAGAATGCCAAAATAGAATGTTGGTAGTTCTAGAATTCCAAAATAGAATGTTGGGAGTTCTAGAATGCCAAAATAGAATGTTGGTAGTTCTAGAATTCCAAAATAGAATGTTGGTGTTGCAGAATTCCAAAATAGAATGTTGGGAGTTCTAGAATGCCAAAATAGAATGTTCGGAGTTCTAGAATTCCAAAATAGAATGTTGGGAGTTCTAGAATGCCAAAATAGAATGTTTGGAGTTCTAGAATGCCAAAATAGAATGTTGGGAGTTCTAGAATGCCAAAATAGAATGTTGCTAGTTCTAGAATTCCAAAATAGAATGTTGGGAGTTCTAGAATTCCAAAATAGAATGTTGGGAGTTCAAGAATGCCAAAATAGAATGTTGGGAGTTCTAGCATTCCAAAATAGAATGTTGGGAGTTCTAGAATGCCAAAATAGAATGTTGGGAATTCTAGAATGCCAAAATAGAATGTTGGGAGTTCTAGAATTCCAAAATAGAATGTTGGGAGTTCTAGAATTCCAAAATAGAATGTTTGGAGTTCTAGAATTCCAAAATAGAATGTTTGGAGTTCTAGAATGCCAAAATAGAATGTTTGGAGTTCTAGAATGCCAAAATAGAATGTTGGTGTTGCAGAATTCCAAAATAGAATGTTTGGAGTTCTAGAATGCCAAAATAGAATGTTGGTAGTTCTAGAATTCCAAAATAGAATGTTGGGAGTTCTAGAATGCCAAAATAGAATGTTGGTAGTTCTAGAATTCCAAAATAGAATGTTGGTGTTGCAGAATTCCAAAATAGAATGTTGGGAGTTCTAGAATGCCAAAATAGAATGTTCGGAGTTCTAGAATTCCAAAATAGAATGTTGGGAGTTCTAGAATGCCAAAATAGAATGTTTGGAGTTCTAGAATGCCAAAATAGAATGTTGGGAGTTCTAGAATGCCAAAATAGAATGTTGCTAGTTCTAGAATTCCAAAATAGAATGTTGGGAGTTCTAGAATTCCAAAATAGAATGTTGGGAGTTCAAGAATGCCAAAATAGAATGTTGGGAGTTCTAGCATTCCAAAATAGAATGTTGGGAGTTCTAGAATGCCAAAATAGAATGTTGGGAATTCTAGAATGCCAAAATAGAATGTTGGGAGTTCTAGAATTCCAAAATAGAATGTTGGGAGTTCTAGAATTCCAAAATAGAATGTTTGGAGTTCTAAAATTCCAAAATAGAATGTTTGGAGTTCTAGAATGCCAAAATAGAATGTTTGGAGTTCTAGAATGCCAAAATAGATTGTTGGGAGTTCTAGAATGCCAAAATAGAATGTTGGGAGTTCTAGAATGCCAAAATAGAATGTTGGGAATTCTAGAATGCCAAAATAGAATGTTGGGAGTTCTAGAATGCCAAAATAGAATGTTGGTAGTTCTAGAATGCCAAAATAGAATGTTGGGAGTTCTAGAATGCCAAAATAGAATGTTGGGAGTTCTAGAATGCCAAAATAGAATGTTGGGAGTTCTAGAATGCCAAAATAGAATGTTGGGAGTTCTAGAATGCCACAATAGAATGTTGGGAGTTCTAGAATGACAAAATAGAATGTTGGGAGTTCTAGAATTCCAAAATAGAATGTTGGTGTTGCAGAATTCCAAAATAGAATGTTTGGAGTTCTAGAATGCCAAAATAGAATGTTGGTAGTTCTAGAATTCCAAAATAGAATGTTGGGAGTTCTAGAATGCCAAAATAGAATGTTGGTAGTTCTAGAATGCCAAAATAGAATGTTGGGAGTTCTAGAATTCCAAAATAGAATGTTTGGAGTTCTAGAATTCCAAAATAGAATGTTTGGAGTTCTAGAATGCCAAAATAGAATGTTGGGAGTTCTAGAATGCCAAAATAGAATGTTGGTATTTCTAGAATTCCAAAATAGAATGTTGGGAGTTCTAGAATGCCAAAATAGAATGTTGGTAGTTCTAGAATTCCACAATAGAATGTTGGGAGTTCTAGAATGCCAAAATAGAATGTTGGTGTTGCAGAATTCCAAAATAGAATGTTGGGAGTTCTAGAATTCCAAAATAGAATGTTGGTGTTGCAGAATTCCAAAATAGAATGTTTGGAGTTCTAGAATGCCAAAATAGAATGTTGGTAGTTCTAGAATTCCAAAATAGAATGTTGGGAGTTCTAGAATGCCAAAATAGAATGTTGGGAGTTCTAGAAATCCAAAATAGAATGTTGGTGTTGCAGAATTCCAAAATAGAATGTTGGGAGTTCTAGAATTCCAAATAGAATGTTGGGAGTTCTAGAATGCCAAAATAGAATGTTGGGAGTTCTAGAATGCCATAATAGAATGTTGGGAGTTCTAGAATTCCAAAATAGAATGTTGGGAGTTCTAGAATTCCAAAATAAAATGTTTGGAGTTCTAGAATTCCAAAATAGAATGTTTGGAGTTCTAGAATGCCAAAATAGAATGTTTGGAGTTCTAGAATGCCAAAATAGAATGTTGGGAGTTCTAGAATGCCAAAATAGAATGTTGGGAGTTCTAAAATGCCAAAATAGAATGTTGGGAATTCTAGAATGCCAAAATAGAATGTTGGGAGTTCTGGAATGCCAAAATAGAATGTTGGTAGTTCTAGAATGCCAAAATAGAATGTTGGGAGTTCTAGAATGCCAAAATAGAATGTTGGGAGTTCTAGAATGCCAAAATAGAATGTTGGGAGTTCTAGAATGCCAAAATAGAATGTTGGGAGTTCTAGAATGCCACAATAGAATGTTGGGAGTTCTAGAATGCCAAAATAGAATGTTGGGAGTTCTAGAATGCCATAATAGAATGTTGGGAGTTCTAGAATTCCAAAATAGAATGTTGGGAGTTCTAGAATTCCAAAATAGAATGTTGGGAGTTCTAGAATGCCAAAATAGAATGTTGGTAGTTCTAGAATTCCACAATAGAATGTTGGGAGTTCTAGAATGCCAAAATAGAATGTTAAGAGTTATAGAATGCCAAAATATAATGTTGGGAGTTCTAGAATGCCAAAATAGAATGTTGGGAGTTCTAGAATGCCAAAATAGAATGTTGGTAATTCTAGATTTCCAAAATAGAATGTTGGGAGTTCTAGAATTCCAAAATAGAATGTTGGTGTTGCAGAATTCCAAAATAGAATGTTGGGAGTTCTAGAATGCCAAAATAGAATGTTGGTAGTTCTAGAATTCCAAAATAGAATGTTGGGAGTTCTAGAATGCCAAAATAGAATGTTCGGAGTTCTAGAATGCCAAAATAGAATGTTGGGAGTTCTAGAATGCCAAAATAGAATGTTGGTAGTTCTAGAATTCCAAAATAGAATGTTGGGAGTTCTAGAATGCCAAAATAGAATGTTGGGAGTTCTAGAATGCCAAAATAGAATGTTGGGAGTTCTAGAATGCCAAAATAGAATGTTGGGAGTTCTAGAATGCCAAAATAGAATGTTGGTAGTTCTAGAATTCCACAATAGAATGTTGGGAGTTCTAGAATGCCAAAATAGAATGTTGGTAGTTCTAGAATTCCACAATAGAATGTTGGGAGTTCTAGAATGCCAAAATAGAATGTTGGTGTTGCAGAATTCCAAAATAGAATGTTGGGAGTTCTAGAATTCCAAAATAGAATGTTGGTGTTGCAGAATTCCAAAATAGAATGTTTGGAGTTCTAGAATGCCAAAATAGAATGTTGGTAGTTCTAGAATTCCAAAATAGAATGTTGGGAGTTCTAGAATGCCAAAATAGAATGTTGGGAGTTCTAGAAATCCAAAATAGAATGTTGGTGTTGCAGAATTCCAAAATAGAATGTTGGGAGTTCTAGAATGCCAAAATAGAATGTTAAGAGTTATAGAATGCCAAAATAGAATGTTGGGAGTTCTAGAATGCCAAAATAGAATGTTGGTGTTGCAGAATTCCAAAATAGAATGTTGGGAGTTCTAGAATTCCAAATAGAATGTTGGGAGTTCTAGAATGCCAAAATAGAATGTTGGGAGTTCTAGAATGCCATAATAGAATGTTGGGAGTTCTAGAATTCCAAAATAGGATGTTGGGAGTTCTAGAATTCCAAAATAGAATGTTTGGAGTTCTAGAATTCCAAAATAGAATGTTTGGAGTTCTAGAATGCCAAAATAGAATGTTGGGAATTCTAGAATGCCAAAATAGAATGTTTGGAGTTCTAGAATGCCAAAATAGAATGTTGGGAGTTCTAGAATGCCAAAATAGAATGTTGGGAGTTCTAGAATGCCAAAATAGAATGTTGGGAATTCTAGAATGCCAAAATAGAATGTTGGGAGTTCTAGAATGCCAAAATAGAATGTTGGTAGTTCTAGAATGCCAAAATAGAATGTTGGGAGTTCTAGAATGCCAAAATAGAATGTTGGGAGTTCTAGAATGCCAAAATAGAATGTTGGGAGTTCTAGAATGCCATAATAGAATGTTGGGAGTTCTAGAATTCCAAAATAGAATGTTGGGAGTTCTAGAATTCCAAAATAGAATGTTGGGAGTTCTAGAATTCCAAAATAGAATGTTGGGAGTTCTAGAATGCCAAAATAGAATGTTGGTAGTTCTAGAATTCCACAATAGAATGTTGGGAGTTCTAGAATGCCAAAATAGAATGTTAAGAGTTATAGAATGCCAAAATATAATGTTGGGAGTTCTAGAATGCCAAAATAGAATGTTGGGAGTTCTAGAATGCCAAAATAGAATGTTGGGAGTTCTAGAATGCCAAAATAGAATGTTGGTAATTCTAGATTTCCAAAATAGAATGTTGGGAGTTCTAGAATTCCAAAATAGAATGTTGGTGTTGCAGAATTCCAAAATAGAATGTTGGGAGTTCTAGAATGCCAAAATAGAATGTTGGTAGTTCTAGAATTCCAAAATAGAATGTTGGGAGTTCTAGAATGCCAAAATAGAATGTTCGGAGTTCTAGAATGCCAAAATAGAATGTTGGGAGTTCTAGAATTCCAAAATAGAATGTTGGTGTTGCAGAATTCCAAAATAGAATGTTTGGAGTTCTAGAATGCCAAAATAGAATGTTGGTAGTTCTAGAATTCCAAAATAGAATGTTGGGAGTTCTAGAATGCCAAAATAGAATGTTGGTAGTTCTAGAATGCCAAAATAGAATGTTGGGAGTTCTAGAATTCCAAAATAGAATGTTTGGAGTTCTAGAATTCCAAAATAGAATGTTTGGAGTTCTAGAATGCCAAAATAGAATGTTGGGAGTTCTAGAATGCCAACATAGAATGTTGGTATTTCTAGAATTCCAAAATAGAATGTTGGGAGTTCTAGAATGCCAAAATAGAATGTTGGTAGTTCTAGAATTCCACAATAGAATGTTGGGAGTTCTAGAATGCCAAAATAGAATGTTGGTGTTGCAGAATTCCAAAATAGAATGTTGGGAGTTCTAGAATTCCAAAATAGAATGTTGGTGTTGCAGAATTCCAAAATAGAATGTTTGGAGTTCTAGAATGCCAAAATAGAATGTTGGTAGTTCTAGAATTCCAAAATAGAATGTTGGGAGTTCTAGAATGCCAAAATAGAATGTTGGGAGTTCTAGAAATCCAAAATAGAATGTTGGTGTTGCAGAATTCCAAAATAGAATGTTGGGAGTTCTAGAATTCCAAATAGAATGTTGGGAGTTCTAGAATGCCAAAATAGAATGTTGGGAGTTCTAGAATGCCATAATAGAATGTTGGGAGTTCTAGAATTCCAAAATAGAATGTTGGGAGTTCTAGAATTCCAAAATAAAATGTTTGGAGTTCTAGAATTCCAAAATAGAATGTTTGGAGTTCTAGAATGCCAAAATAGAATGTTTGGAGTTCTAGAATGCCAAAATAGAATGTTGGGAGTTCTAGAATGCCAAAATAGAATGTTGGGAGTTCTAGAATGCCAAAATAGAATGTTGGGAATTCTAGAATGCCAAAATAGAATGTTGGGAGTTCTGGAATGCCAAAATAGAATGTTGGTAGTTCTAGAATGCCAAAATAGAATGTTGGGAGTTCTAGAATGCCAAAATAGAATGTTGGGAGTTCTAGAATGCCAAAATAGAATGTTGGGAGTTCTAGAATGCCAAAATAGAATGTTGGGAGTTCTAGAATGCCACAATAGAATGTTGGGAGTTCTAGAATGCCAAAATAGAATGTTGGGAGTTCTAGAATGCCATAATAGAATGTTGGGAGTTCTAGAATTCCAAAATAGAATGTTGGGAGTTCTAGAATTCCAAAATAGAATGTTGGGAGTTCTAGAATGCCAAAATAGAATGTTGGTAGTTCTAGAATTCCACAATAGAATGTTGGGAGTTCTAGAATGCCAAAATAGAATGTTAAGAGTTATAGAATGCCAAAATATAATGTTGGGAGTTCTAGAATGCCAAAATAGAATGTTGGGAGTTCTAGAATGCCAAAATAGAATGTTGGTAATTCTAGATTTCCAAAATAGAATGTTGGGAGTTCTAGAATTCCAAAATAGAATGTTGGTGTTGCAGAATTCCAAAATAGAATGTTGGGAGTTCTAGAATGCCAAAATATAATGTTGGTAGTTCTAGAATTCCAAAATAGAATGTTGGGAGTTCTAGAATGCCAAAATAGAATGTTCGGAGTTCTAGAATGCCAAAATAGAATGTTGGGAGTTCTAGAATGCCAAAATAGAATGTTGGTAGTTCTAGAATTCCAAAATAGAATGTTGGGAGTTCTAGAATGCCAAAATAGAATGTTGGGAGTTCTAGAATGCCAAAATAGAATGTTGGGAGTTCTAGAATGCCAAAATAGAATGTTGGGAGTTCTAGAATGCCAAAATAGAATGTTGGTAGTTCTAGAATTCCACAATAGAATGTTGGGAGTTCTAGAATGCCAAAATAGAATGTTGGTAGTTCTAGAATTCCACAATAGAATGTTGGGAGTTCTAGAATGCCAAAATAGAATGTTGGTGTTGCAGAATTCCAAAATAGAATGTTGGGAGTTCTAGAATTCCAAAATAGAATGTTGGTGTTGCAGAATTCCAAAATAGAATGTTTGGAGTTCTAGAATGCCAAAATAGAATGTTGGTAGTTCTAGAATTCCAAAATAGAATGTTGGGAGTTCTAGAATGCCAAAATAGAATGTTGGGAGTTCTAGAAATCCAAAATAGAATGTTGGTGTTGCAGAATTCCAAAATAGAATGTTGGGAGTTCTAGAATGCCAAAATAGAATGTTAAGAGTTATAGAATGCCAAAATAGAATGTTGGGAGTTCTAGAATGCCAAAATAGAATGTTGGTGTTGCAGAATTCCAAAATAGAATGTTGGGAGTTCTAGAATTCCAAATAGAATGTTGGGAGTTCTAGAATGCCAAAATAGAATGTTGGGAGTTCTAGAATGCCATAATAGAATGTTGGGAGTTCTAGAATTCCAAAATAGAATGTTGGGAGTTCTAGAATTCCAAAATAGAATGTTTGGAGTTCTAGAATTCCAAAATAGAATGTTTGGAGTTCTAGAATGCCAAAATAGAATGTTTGGAGTTCTAGAATGCCAAAATAGAATGTTGGGAGTTCTAGAATGCCAAAATAGAATGTTGGGAGTTCTAGAATGCCAAAATAGAATGTTGGGAATTCTAGAATGCCAAAATAGAATGTTGGGAGTTCTAGAATGCCAAAATAGAATGTTGGTAGTTCTAGAATGCCAAAATAGAATGTTGGGAGTTCTAGAATGCCAAAATAGAATGTTGGGAGTTCTAGAATGCCAAAATAGAATGTTGGGAGTTCTAGAATGCCATAATAGAATGTTGGGAGTTCTAGAATTCCAAAATAGAATGTTGGGAGTTCTAGAATTCCAAAATAGAATGTTGGGAGTTCTAGAATGCCAAAATAGAATGTTGGTAGTTCTAGAATTCCACAATAGAATGTTGGGAGTTCTAGAATGCCAAAATAGAATGTTAAGAGTTATAGAATGCCAAAATATAATGTTGGGAGTTCTAGAATGCCAAAATAGAATGTTGGGAGTTCTAGAATGCCAAAATAGAATGTTGGTAATTCTAGATTTCCAAAATAGAATGTTGGGAGTTCTAGAATTCCAAAATAGAATGTTGGTGTTGCAGAATTCCAAAATAGAATGTTGGGAGTTCTAGAATGCCAAAATAGAATGTTGATAGTTCTAGAATTCCAAAATAGAATGTTGGGAGTTCTAGAATGCCAAAATAGAATGTTCGGAGTTCTAGAATGCCAAAATAGAATGTTGGGAGTTCTAGAATGCCAAAATAGAATGTTGGTAGTTCTAGAATTCCAAAATAGAATGTTGGTGTTGCAGAATTCCAAAATAGAATGTTTGGAGTTCTAGAATGCCAAAATAGAATGTTGGTAGTTCTAGAATTCCAAAATAGAATGTTGGTATTTCTAGAATTCCAAAATAGAATGTTGGGAGTTCTAGAATGCCAAAATAGAATGTTGGTAGTTCTAGAATTCCACAATAGAATGTTGGGAGTTCTAGAATGCCAAAATAGAATGTTGGTGTTGCAGAATTCCAAAATAGAATGTTGGGAGTTCTAGAATTCCAAAATAGAATGTTGGTGTTGCAGAATTCCAAAATAGAATGTTTGGAGTTCTAGAATGCCAAAATAGAATGTTGGTAGTTCTAGAATTCCAAAATAGAATGTTGGGAGTTCTAGAATGCCAAAATAGAATGTTGGGAGTTCTAGAAATCCAAAATAGAATGTTGGTGTTGCAGAATTCCAAAATAGAATGTTGGGAGTTCTAGAATTCCAAATAGAATGTTGGGAGTTCTAGAATGCCAAAATAGAATGTTGGGAGTTCTAGAATGCCATAATAGAATGTTGGGAGTTCTAGAATGCCATAATAGAATGTTGGGAGTTCTAGAATGCCAAAATAGAATGTTTGGAGTTCTAGAATGCCAAAATAGAATGTTGGGAGTTCTAGAATGCCAAAATAGAATGTTGGGAGTTCTAGAATTCCAAAATAAAATGTTTGGAGTTCTAGAATTCCAAAATAGAATGTTTGGAGTTCTAGAATGCCAAAATAGAATGTTTGGAGTTCTAGAATGCCAAAATAGAATGTTGGGAGTTCTAGAATGCCAAAATAGAATGTTGGGAGTTCTAGAATGCCAAAATAGAATGTTGGGAATTCTAGAATGCCAAAATAGAATGTTGGGAGTTCTGGAATGCCAAAATAGAATGTTGGTAGTTCTAGAATGCCAAAATAGAATGTTGGGAGTTCTAGAATGCCAAAATAGAATGTTGGGAGTTCTAGAATGCCAAAATAGAATGTTGGGAGTTCTAGAATGCCAAAATAGAATGTTGGGAGTTCTAGAATGCCACAATAGAATGTTGGGAGTTCTAGAATGCCAAAATAGAATGTTGGGAGTTCTAGAATGCCATAATAGAATGTTGGGAGTTCTAGAATTCCAAAATAGAATGTTGGGAGTTCTAGAATTCCAAAATAGAATGTTGGGAGTTCTAGAATGCCAAAATAGAATGTTGGTAGTTCTAGAATTCCACAATAGAATGTTGGGAGTTCTAGAATGCCAAAATAGAATGTTAAGAGTTATAGAATGCCAAAATATAATGTTGGGAGTTCTAGAATGCCAAAATAGAATGTTGGGAGTTCTAGAATGCCAAAATAGAATGTTGGTAATTCTAGATTTCCAAAATAGAATGTTGGGAGTTCTAGAATTCCAAAATAGAATGTTGGTGTTGCAGAATTCCAAAATAGAATGTTGGGAGTTCTAGAATGCCAAAATATAATGTTGGTAGTTCTAGAATTCCAAAATAGAATGTTGGGAGTTCTAGAATGCCAAAATAGAATGTTCGGAGTTCTAGAATGCCAAAATAGAATGTTGGGAGTTCTAGAATGCCAAAATAGAATGTTGGTAGTTCTAGAATTCCAAAATAGAATGTTGGGAGTTCTAGAATGCCAAAATAGAATGTTGGGAGTTCTAGAATGCCAAAATAGAATGTTGGGAGTTCTAGAATGCCAAAATAGAATGTTGGGAGTTCTAGAATGCCAAAATAGAATGTTGGTAGTTCTAGAATTCCACAATAGAATGTTGGGAGTTCTAGAATGCCAAAATAGAATGTTGGTAGTTCTAGAATTCCACAATAGAATGTTGGGAGTTCTAGAATGCCAAAATAGAATGTTGGTGTTGCAGAATTCCAAAATAGAATGTTGGGAGTTCTAGAATTCCAAAATAGAATGTTGGTGTTGCAGAATTCCAAAATAGAATGTTTGGAGTTCTAGAATGCCAAAATAGAATGTTGGTAGTTCTAGAATTCCAAAATAGAATGTTGGGAGTTCTAGAATGCCAAAATAGAATGTTGGGAGTTCTAGAAATCCAAAATAGAATGTTGGTGTTGCAGAATTCCAAAATAGAATGTTGGGAGTTCTAGAATGCCAAAATAGAATGTTAAGAGTTATAGAATGCCAAAATAGAATGTTGGGAGTTCTAGAATGCCAAAATAGAATGTTGGTGTTGCAGAATTCCAAAATAGAATGTTGGGAGTTCTAGAATTCCAAATAGAATGTTGGGAGTTCTAGAATGCCAAAATAGAATGTTGGGAGTTCTAGAATGCCATAATAGAATGTTGGGAGTTCTAGAATTCCAAAATAGAATGTTGGGAGTTCTAGAATTCCAAAATAGAATGTTTGGAGTTCTAGAATTCCAAAATAGAATGTTTGGAGTTCTAGAATGCCAAAATAGAATGTTTGGAGTTCTAGAATGCCAAAATAGAATGTTGGGAGTTCTAGAATGCCAAAATAGAATGTTGGGAGTTCTAGAATGCCAAAATAGAATGTTGGGAATTCTAGAATGCCAAAATAGAATGTTGGGAGTTCTAGAATGCCAAAATAGAATGTTGGTAGTTCTAGAATGCCAAAATAGAATGTTGGGAGTTCTAGAATGCCAAAATAGAATGTTGGGAGTTCTAGAATGCCAAAATAGAATGTTGGGAGTTCTAGAATGCCATAATAGAATGTTGGGAGTTCTAGAATTCCAAAATAGAATGTTGGGAGTTCTAGAATTCCAAAATAGAATGTTGGGAGTTCTAGAATGCCAAAATAGAATGTTGGTAGTTCTAGAATTCCACAATAGAATGTTGGGAGTTCTAGAATGCCAAAATAGAATGTTAAGAGTTATAGAATGCCAAAATATAATGTTGGGAGTTCTAGAATGCCAAAATAGAATGTTGGGAGTTCTAGAATGCCAAAATAGAATGTTGGTAATTCTAGATTTCCAAAATAGAATGTTGGGAGTTCTAGAATTCCAAAATAGAATGTTGGTGTTGCAGAATTCCAAAATAGAATGTTGGGAGTTCTAGAATGCCAAAATAGAATGTTGATAGTTCTAGAATTCCAAAATAGAATGTTGGGAGTTCTAGAATGCCAAAATAGAATGTTCGGAGTTCTAGAATGCCAAAATAGAATGTTGGGAGTTCTAGAATGCCAAAATAGAATGTTGGTAGTTCTAGAATTCCAAAATAGAATGTTGGTGTTGCAGAATTCCAAAATAGAATGTTTGGAGTTCTAGAATGCCAAAATAGAATGTTGGTAGTTCTAGAATTCCAAAATAGAATGTTGGGAGTTCTAGAATTCCAAAATAGAATGTTTGGAGTTCTAGAATGCCAAAATAGAATGTTGGGAGTTCTAGAATTCCAAAATAGAATGTTTGGAGTTCTAGAATTCCAAAATAGAATGTTTGGAGTTCTAGAATGCCAAAATAGAATGTTGGGAGTTCTAGAATGCCAAAATAGAATGTTGGTATTTCTAGAATTTCAAAATAGAATGTTGGGAGTTCTAGAATGCCAAAATAGAATGTTGGTAGTTCTAGAATTCCACAATAGAATGTTGGGAGTTCTAGAATGCCAAAATAGAATGTTGGTGTTGCAGAATTCCAAAATAGAATGTTGGGAGTTCTAGAATTCCAAAATAGAATGTTGGTGTTGCAGAATTCCAAAATAGAATGTTTGGAGTTCTAGAATGCCAAAATAGAATGTTGGTAGTTCTAGAATTCCAAAATAGAATGTTGGGAGTTCTAGAATGCCAAAATAGAATGTTGGGAGTTCTAGAAATCCAAAATAGAATGTTGGTGTTGCAGAATTCCAAAATAGAATGTTGGGAGTTCTAGAATTCCAAAATAAAATGTTTGGAGTTCTAGAATTCCAAAATAGAATGTTTGGAGTTCTAGAATGCCAAAATAGAATGTTTGGAGTTCTAGAATGCCAAAATAGAATGTTGGGAGTTCTAAAATTCCAAAATAGAATGTTGGGAGTTCTAGAATGCCAAAATAGAATGTTGGGAATTCTAGAATGCCAAAATAGAATGTTGGGAGTTCTGGAATGCCAAAATAGAATGTTGGTAGTTCTAGAATGCCAAAATAGAATGTTGGGAGTTCTAGAATGCCAAAATAGAATGTTGGGAGTTCTAGAATGCCAAAATAGAATGTTGGGAGTTCTAGAATGCCAAAATAGAATGTTGGGAGTTCTAGAATGCCACAATAGAATGTTGGGAGTTCTAGAATGCCAAAATAGAATGTTGGGAGTTCTAGAATGCCATAATAGAATGTTGGGAGTTCTAGAATTCCAAAATAGAATGTTGGGAGTTCTAGAATTCCAAAATAGAATGTTGGGAGTTCTAGAATGCCAAAATAGAATGTTGGTAGTTCTAGAATTCCACAATAGAATGTTGGGAGTTCTAGAATGCCAAAATAGAATGTTAAGAGTTATAGAATGCCAAAATATAATGTTGGGAGTTCTAGAATGCCAAAATAGAATGTTGGGAGTTCTAGAATGCCAAAATAGAATGTTGGTAATTCTAGATTTCCAAAATAGAATGTTGGGAGTTCTAGAATTCCAAAATAGAATGTTGGTGTTGCAGAATTCCAAAATAGAATGTTGGGAGTTCTAGAATGCCAAAATAGAATGTTGGTAGTTCTAGAATTCCAAAATAGAATGTTGGGAGTTCTAGAATGCCAAAATAGAATGTTCGGAGTTCTAGAATGCCAAAATAGAATGTTGGGAGTTCTAGAATGCCAAAATAGAATGTTGGTAGTTCTAGAATTCCAAAATAGAATGTTGGGAGTTCTAGAATGCCAAAATAGAATGTTGAGAGTTCTAGAATGCCAAAATAGAATGTTGGGAGTTCTAGAATGCCAAAATAGAATGTTGGGAGTTCTAGAATGCCAAAATAGAATGTTGGTAGTTCTAGAATTCCACAATAGAATGTTGGGAGTTCTAGAATGCCAAAATAGAATGTTGGTAGTTCTAGAATTCCACAATAGAATGTTGGGAGTTCTAGAATGCCAAAATAGAATGTTGGTGTTGCAGAATTCCAAAATAGAATGTTGGGAGTTCTAGAATTCCAAAATAGAATGTTGGTGTTGCAGAATTCCAAAATAGAATGTTTGGAGTTCTAGAATGCCAAAATAGAATGTTGGTAGTTCTAGAATTCCAAAATAGAATGTTGGGAGTTCTAGAATGCCAAAATAGAATGTTGGGAGTTCTAGAAATCCAAAATAGAATGTTGGTGTTGCAGAATTCCAAAATAGAATGTTGGGAGTTCTAGAATGCCAAAATAGAATGTTAAGAGTTATAGAATGCCAAAATAGAATGTTGGGAGTTCTAGAATGCCAAAATAGAATGTTGGTGTTGCAGAATTCCAAAATAGAATGTTGGGAGTTCTAGAATTCCAAATAGAATGTTGGGAGTTCTAGAATGCCAAAATAGAATGTTGGGAGTTCTAGAATGCCATAATAGAATGTTGGGAGTTCTAGAATTCCAAAATAGAATGTTGGGAGTTCTAGAATTCCAAAATAGAATGTTTGGAGTTCTAGAATGCCAAAATAGAATGTTTGGAGTTCTAGAATGCCAAAATAGAATGTTTGGAGTTCTAGAATGCCAAAATATAATGTTGGGAGTTCTAGAATGCCAAAATAGAATGTTGGGAGTTCTAGAATGCCAAAATAGAATGTTGGGAATTCTAGAATGCCAAAATAGAATGTTGGGAGTTCTAGAATGCCAAAATAGAATGTTGGTAGTTCTAGAATGCCAAAATAGAATGTT
Organism: Pseudophryne corroboree; assembly: GCF_028390025.1. NCBI lineage: Eukaryota > Metazoa > Chordata > Amphibia > Anura > Myobatrachidae > Pseudophryne > Pseudophryne corroboree. The sequence goes on from NW_026967466.1 coordinate 829,206, forward strand.
GGGAGTTCTAGAATGCCAAAATAGAATGTTGGGAGTTCTAGAATGCCAAAATAGAATGTTGGGAGTTCTAGAATGCCATAATAGAATGTTGGGAGTTCTAGAATTCCAAAATAGAATGTTGGGAGTTCTAGAATTCCAAAATAGAATGTTGGGAGTTCTAGAATGCCAAAATAGAATGTTGGTAGTTCTAGAATTCCACAATAGAATGTTGGGAGTTCTAGAATGCCAAAATAGAATGTTAAGAGTTATAGAATGCCAAAATATAATGTTGGGAGTTCTAGAATGCCAAAATAGAATGTTGGGAGTTCTAGAATGCCAAAATAGAATGTTGGTGTTGCAGAATTCCAAAATAGAATGTTGGGAGTTCTAGAATTCCAAAATAGAATGTTGGTGTTGCAGAATTCCAAAATAGAATGTTTGGAGTTCTAGAATGCCAAAATAGAATGTTGGTAGTTCTAGAATTCCAAAATAGAATGTTGGGAGTTCTAGAATGCCAAAATAGAATGTTGGGAGTTCTAGAAATCCAAAATAGAATGTTGGTGTTGCAGAATTCCAAAATAGAATGTTGGGAGTTCTAGAATGCCAAAATAGAATGTTAAGAGTTATAGAATGCCAAAATAGAATGTTGGGAGTTCTAGAATGCCAAAATAGAATGTTGGTGTTGCAGAATTCCAAAATAGAATGTTGGGAGTTCTAGAATTCCAAATAGAATGTTGGGAGTTCTAGAATGCCAAAATAGAATGTTGGGAGTTCTAGAATGCCATAATAGAATGTTGGGAGTTCTAGAATTCCAAAATAGAATGTTGGGAGTTCTAGAATTCCAAAATAGAATGTTTGGAGTTCTAGAATTCCAAAATAGAATGTTTGGAGTTCTAGAATGCCAAAATAGAATGTTTGGAGTTCTAGAATGCCAAAATAGAATGTTGGGAGTTCTAGAATGCCAAAATAGAATGTTGGGAGTTCTAGAATGCCAAAATAGAATGTTGGGAATTCTAGAATGCCAAAATAGAATGTTGGGAGTTCTAGAATGCCAAAATAGAATGTTGGTAGTTCTAGAATGCCAAAATAGAATGTTGGGAGTTCTAGAATGCCAAAATAGAATGTTGGGAGTTCTAGAATGCCAAAATAGAATGTTGGGAGTTCTAGAATGCCATAATAGAATGTTGGGAGTTCTAGAATTCCAAAATAGAATGTTGGGAGTTCTAGAATTCCAAAATATAATGTTGGGAGTTCTAGAATGCCAAAATAGAATGTTGGTAGTTCTAGAATTCCACAATAGAATGTTGGGAGTTCTAGAATGCCAAAATAGAATGTTAAGAGTTATAGAATGCCAAAATATAATGTTGGGAGTTCTAGAATGCCAAAATAGAATGTTGGGAGTTCTAGAATGCCAAAATAGAATGTTGGTAATTCTAGATTTCCAAAATAGAATGTTGGGAGTTCTAGAATTCCAAAATAGAATGTTGGTGTTGCAGAATTCCAAAATAGAATGTTGGGAGTTCTAGAATGCCAAAATAGAATGTTGGTAGTTCTAGAATTCCAAAATAGAATGTTGGGAGTTCTAGAATGCCAAAATAGAATGTTCGGAGTTCTAGAATGCCAAAATAGAATGTTGGGAGTTCTAGAATGCCAAAATAGAATGTTGGTAGTTCTAGAATTCCAAAATAGAATGTTGGTGTTGCAGAATTCCAAAATAGAATGTTTGGAGTTCTAGAATGCCAAAATAGAATGTTGGTAGTTCTAGAATTCCAAAATAGAATGTTGGGAGTTCTAGAATGCCAAAATAGAATGTTGGTAGTTCTAGAATGCCAAAATAGAATGTTGGGAGTTCTAGAATTCCAAAATAGAATGTTTGGAGTTCTAGAATTCCAAAATAGAATGTTTGGAGTTCTAGAATGCCAAAATAGAATGTTGGGAGTTCTAGAATGCCAAAATAGAATGTTGGTAGTTCTAGAATTCCAAAATAGAATGTTGGGAGTTCTAGAATGCCAAAATAGAATGTTCGGAGTTCTAGAATGCCAAAATAGAATGTTGGGAGTTCTAGAATGCCAAAATAGAATGTTGGTAGTTCTAGAATTCCAAAATAGAATGTTGGTGTTGCAGAATTCCAAAATAGAATGTTTGGAGTTCTAGAATGCCAAAATAGAATGTTGGTAGTTCTAGAATTCCAAAATAGAATGTTGGGAGTTCTAGAATGCCAAAATAGAATGTTGGTAGTTCTAGAATGCCAAAATAGAATGTTGGGAGTTCTAGAATTCCAAAATAGAATGTTTGGAGTTCTAGAATTCCAAAATAGAATGTTTGGAGTTCTAGAATGCCAAAATAGAATGTTGGGAGTTCTAGAATGCCAAAATAGAATGTTGGTATTTCTAGAATTCCAAAATAGAATGTTGGGAGTTCTAGAATGCCAAAATAGAATGTTGGTAGTTCTAGAATTCCACAATAGAATGTTGGGAGTTCTAGAATGCCAAAATAGAATGTTGGTAGTTCTAGAATGCCAAAATAGAATGTTGGGAGTTCTAGAATTCCAAAATAGAATGTTTGGAGTTCTAGAATTCCAAAATAGAATGTTTGGAGTTCTAGAATGCCAAAATAGAATGTTGGGAGTTCTAGAATGCCAAAATAGAATGTTGGTAGTTCTAGAATTCCACAATAGAATGTTGGGAGTTCTAGAATGCCAAAATAGAATGTTAAGAGTTATAGAATGCCAAAATATAATGTTGGGAGTTCTAGAATGCCAAAATAGAATGTTGGGAGTTCTAGAATGCCAAAATAGAATGTTGGTAATTCTAGATTTCCAAAATAGAATGTTGGGAGTTCTAGAATTCCAAAATAGAATGTTGGTGTTGCAGAATTCCAAAATAGAATGTTGGGAGTTCTAGAATGCCAAAATAGAATGTTGGTAGTTCTAGAATTCCAAAATAGAATGTTGGGAGTTCTAGAATGCCAAAATAGAATGTTCAGAGTTCTAGAATGCCAAAATAGAATGTTGGGAGTTCTAGAATGCCAAAATAGAATGTTGGTAGTTCTAGAATTCCAAAATAGAATGTTGGTGTTGCAGAATTCCAAAATAGAATGTTTGGAGTTCTAGAATGCCAAAATAGAATGTTGGTAGTTCTAGAATTCCAAAATAGAATGTTGGGAGTTCTAGAATGCCAAAATAGAATGTTGGTAGTTCTAGAATTCCAAAATAGAATGTTTGGAGTTCTAGAATTCCAAAATAGAATGTTTGGAGTTCTAGAATGCCAAAATAGAATGTTGGGAGTTCTAGAATGCCAAAATAGAATGTTGGTATTTCTAGAATTTCAAAATAGAATGTTGGGAGTTCTAGAATGCCAAAATAGAATGTTGGTAGTTCTAGAATTCCACAATAGAATGTTGGGAGTTCTAGAATGCCAAAATAGAATGTTGGTGTTGCAGAATTCCAAAATAGAATGTTGGGAGTTCTAGAATTCCAAAATAGAATGTTGGTGTTGCAGAATTCCAAAATAGAATGTTTGGAGTTCTAGAATGCCAAAATAGAATGTTGGTAGTTCTAGAATTCCAAAATAGAATGTTGGGAGTTCTAGAATGCCAAAATAGAATGTTGGGAGTTCTAGAAATCCAAAATAGAATGTTGGTGTTGCAGAATTCCAAAATAGAATGTTGGGAGTTCTAGAATTCCAAAATAAAATGTTTGGAGTTCTAGAATTCCAAAATAGAATGTTTGGAGTTCTAGAATGCCAAAATAGAATGTTTGGAGTTCTAGAATGCCAAAATAGAATGTTGGGAGTTCTAAAATTCCAAAATAGAATGTTGGGAGTTCTAGAATGCCAAAATAGAATGTTGGGAATTCTAGAATGCCAAAATAGAATGTTGGGAGTTCTGGAATGCCAAAATAGAATGTTGGTAGTTCTAGAATGCCAAAATAGAATGTTGGGAGTTCTAGAATGCCAAAATAGAATGTTGGGAGTTCTAGAATTCCAAAATAGAATGTTGGGAGTTCTAGAATGCCAAAATAGAATGTTGGTAGTTCTAGAATTCCACAATAGAATGTTGGGAGTTCTAGAATGCCAAAATAGAATGTTAAGAGTTATAGAATGCCAAAATATAATGTTGGGAGTTCTAGAATGCCAAAATAGAATGTTGGGAGTTCTAGAATGCCAAAATAGAATGTTGGTAATTCTAGATTTCCAAAATAGAATGTTGGGAGTTCTAGAATTCCAAAATAGAATGTTGGTGTTGCAGAATTCCAAAATAGAATGTTGGGAGTTCTAGAATGCCAAAATAGAATGTTGGTAGTTCTAGAATTCCAAAATAGAATGTTGGGAGTTCTAGAATGCCAAAATAGAATGTTCGGAGTTCTAGAATGCCAAAATAGAATGTTGGGAGTTCTAGAATGCCAAAATAGAATGTTGGTAGTTCTAGAATTCCAAAATAGAATGTTGGGAGTTCTAGAATGCCAAAATAGAATGTTGAGAGTTCTAGAATGCCAAAATAGAATGTTGGGAGTTCTAGAATGCCAAAATAGAATGTTGGGAGTTCTAGAATGCCAAAATAGAATGTTGGTAGTTCTAGAATTCCACAATAGAATGTTGGGAGTTCTAGAATGCCAAAATAGAATGTTGGTAGTTCTAGAATTCCACAATAGAATGTTGGGAGTTCTAGAATGCCAAAATAGAATGTTGGTGTTGCAGAATTCCAAAATAGAATGTTGGGAGTTCTAGAATTCCAAAATAGAATGTTGGTGTTGCAGAATTCCAAAATAGAATGTTTGGAGTTCTAGAATGCCAAAATAGAATGTTGGTAGTTCTAGAATTCCAAAATAGAATGTTGGGAGTTCTAGAATGCCAAAATAGAATGTTGGGAGTTCTAGAAATCCAAAATAGAATGTTGGTGTTGCAGAATTCCAAAATAGAATGTTGGGAGTTCTAGAATGCCAAAATAGAATGTTAAGAGTTATAGAATGCCAAAATAGAATGTTGGGAGTTCTAGAATGCCAAAATAGAATGTTGGTGTTGCAGAATTCCAAAATAGAATGTTGGGAGTTCTAGAATTCCAAATAGAATGTTGGGAGTTCTAGAATGCCAAAATAGAATGTTGGGAGTTCTAGAATGCCATAATAGAATGTTGGGAGTTCTAGAATTCCAAAATAGAATGTTGGGAGTTCTAGAATTCCAAAATAGAATGTTTGGAGTTCTAGAATGCCAAAATAGAATGTTTGGAGTTCTAGAATGCCAAAATAGAATGTTTGGAGTTCTAGAATGCCAAAATAGAATGTTGGGAGTTCTAGAATGCCAAAATAGAATGTTGGGAGTTCTAGAATGCCAAAATAGAATGTTGGGAATTCTAGAATGCCAAAATAGAATGTTGGGAGTTCTAGAATGCCAAAATAGAATGTTGGTAGTTCTAGAATGCCAAAATAGAATGTTGGGAGTTCTAGAATGCCAAAATAGAATGTTGGGAGTTCTAGAATGCCAAAATAGAATGTTGGGAGTTCTAGAATGCCATAATAGAATGTTGGGAGTTCTAGAATTCCAAAATAGAATGTTGGGAGTTCTAGAATTCCAAAATAGAATGTTGGGAGTTCTAGAATGCCAAAATAGAATGTTGGTAGTTCTAGAATTCCACAATAGAATGTTGGGAGTTCTAGAATGCCAAAATAGAATGTTAAGAGTTATAGAATGCCAAAATATAATGTTGGGAGTTCTAGAATGCCAAAATAGAATGTTGGGAGTTCTAGAATGCCAAAATAGAATGTTGGTGTTGCAGAATTCCAAAATAGAATGTTGGGAGTTCTAGAATTCCAAAATAGAATGTTGGTGTTGCAGAATTCCAAAATAGAATGTTTGGAGTTCTAGAATGCCAAAATAGAATGTTGGTAGTTCTAGAATTCCAAAATAGAATGTTGGGAGTTCTAGAATGCCAAAATAGAATGTTGGGAGTTCTAGAAATCAAAAATAGAATGTTGGTGTTGCAGAATTCCAAAATAGAATGTTGGGAGTTCTAGAATGCCAAAATAGAATGTTAAGAGTTATAGAATGCCAAAATAGAATGTTGGGAGTTCTAGAATGCCAAAATAGAATGTTGGTGTTGCAGAATTCCAAAATAGAATGTTGGGAGTTCTAGAATTCCAAATAGAATGTTGGGAGTTCTAGAATGCCAAAATAGAATGTTGGGAGTTCTAGAATGCCATAATAGAATGTTGGGAGTTCTAGAATTCCAAAATAGAATGTTGGGAGTTCTAGAATTCCAAAATAGAATGTTTGGAGTTCTAGAATTCCAAAATAGAATGTTTGGAGTTCTAGAATGCCAAAATAGAATGTTTGGAGTTCTAGAATGCCAAAATAGAATGTTGGGAGTTCTAGAATGCCAAAATAGAATGTTGGGAGTTCTAGAATGCCAAAATAGAATGTTGGGAATTCTAGAATGCCAAAATAGAATGTTGGGAGTTCTAGAATGCCAAAATAGAATGTTGGTAGTTCTAGAATGCCAAAATAGAATGTTGGGAGTTCTAGAATGCCAAAATAGAATGTTGGGAGTTCTAGAATGCCAAAATAGAATGTTGGGAGTTCTAGAATGCCATAATAGAATGTTGGGAGTTCTAGAATTCCAAAATAGAATGTTGGGAGTTCTAGAATTCCAAAATATAATGTTGGGAGTTCTAGAATGCCAAAATAGAATGTTGGTAGTTCTAGAATTCCACAATAGAATGTTGGGAGTTCTAGAATGCCAAAATAGAATGTTAAGAGTTATAGAATGCCAAAATATAATGTTGGGAGTTCTAGAATGCCAAAATAGAATGTTGGGAGTTCTAGAATGCCAAAATAGAATGTTGGTAATTCTAGATTTCCAAAATAGAATGTTGGGAGTTCTAGAATTCCAAAATAGAATGTTGGTGTTGCAGAATTCCAAAATAGAATGTTGGGAGTTCTAGAATGCCAAAATAGAATGTTGGTAGTTCTAGAATTCCAAAATAGAATGTTGGGAGTTCTAGAATGCCAAAATAGAATGTTCGGAGTTCTAGAATGCCAAAATAGAATGTTGGGAGTTCTAGAATGCCAAAATAGAATGTTGGTAGTTCTAGAATTCCAAAATAGAATGTTGGTGTTGCAGAATTCCAAAATAGAATGTTTGGAGTTCTAGAATGCCAAAATAGAATGTTGGTAGTTCTAGAATTCCAAAATAGAATGTTGGGAGTTCTAGAATGCCAAAATAGAATGTTGGTAGTTCTAGAATGCCAAAATAGAATGTTGGGAGTTCTAGAATTCCAAAATAGAATGTTTGGAGTTCTAGAATTCCAAAATAGAATGTTTGGAGTTCTAGAATGCCAAAATAGAATGTTGGGAGTTCTAGAATGCCAAAATAGAATGTTGGTAGTTCTAGAATTCCAAAATAGAATGTTGGTGTTGCAGAATTCCAAAATAGAATGTTTGGAGTTCTAGAATGCCAAAATAGAATGTTGGTAGTTCTAGAATTCCAAAATAGAATGTTGGGAGTTCTAGAATGCCAAAATAGAATGTTGGTAGTTCTAGAATGCCAAAATAGAATGTTGGGAGTTCTAGAATTCCAAAATAGAATGTTTGGAGTTCTAGAATTCCAAAATAGAATGTTTGGAGTTCTAGAATGCCAAAATAGAATGTTGGGAGTTCTAGAATGCCAAAATAGAATGTTGGTATTTCTAGAATTCCAAAATAGAATGTTGGGAGTTCTAGAATGCCAAAATAGAATGTTGGTAGTTCTAGAATTCCACAATAGAATGTTGGGAGTTCTAGAATGCCAAAATAGAATGTTGGTAGTTCTAGAATGCCAAAATAGAATGTTGGGAGTTCTAGAATTCCAAAATAGAATGTTTGGAGTTCTAGAATTCCAAAATAGAATGTTTGGAGTTCTAGAATGCCAAAATAGAATGTTGGGAGTTCTAGAATGCCAAAATAGAATGTTGGTATTTCTAGAATTCCAAAATAGAATGTTGGGAGTTCTAGAATGCCAAAATAGAATGTTGGTAGTTCTAGAATTCCACAATAGAATGTTGGGAGTTCTAGAATGCCAAAATAGAATGTTGGTGTTGCAGAATTCCAAAATAGAATGTTGGGAGTTCTAGAATTCCAAAATAGAATGTTGGTGTTGCAGAATTCCAAAATAGAATGTTTGGAGTTCTAGAATGCCAAAATAGAATGTTGGTAGTTCTAGAATTCCAAAATAGAATGTTGGGAGTTCTAGAATGCCAAAATAGAATGTTGGTGTTGCAGAATTCCAAAATAGAATGTTGGGAGTTCTAGAATTCCAAAATAGAATGTTGGTGTTGCAGAATTCCAAAATAGAATGTTTGGAGTTCTAGAATGCCAAAATAGAATGTTGGTAGTTCTAGAATTCCAAAATAGAATGTTGGGAGTTCTAGAATGCCAAAATAGAATGTTGGGAGTTCTAGAAATCCAAAATAGAATGTTGGTGTTGCAGAATTCCAAAATAGAATGTTGGGAGTTCTAGAATGCCAAAATAGAATGTTAAGAGTTATAGAATGCCAAAATAGAATGTTGGGAGTTCTAGAATGCCAAAATAGAATGTTGGTGTTGCAGAATTCCAAAATAGAATGTTGGGAGTTCTAGAATTCCAAATAGAATGTTGGGAGTTCTAGAATGCCAAAATAGAATGTTGGGAGTTCTAGAATGCCATAATAGAATGTTGGGAGTTCTAGAATTCCAAAATAGAATGTTTGGAGTTCTAGAATGCCAAAATAGAATGTTTGGAGTTCTAGAATTCCAAAATAGAATGTTGGGAGTTCTAGAATTCCAAAATAGAATGTTGGGAGTTCTAGAATGCCAAAATAGAATGTTGGTAGTTCTAGAATTCCACAATAGAATGTTGGGAGTTCTAGAATGCCAAAATAGAATGTTAAGAGTTATAGAATGCCAAAATATAATGTTGGGAGTTCTAGAATGCCAAAATATAATGTTGGGAGTTCTAGAATGCCAAAATAGAATGTTGGGAGTTCTAGAATGCCAAAATAGAATGTTAAGAGTTATAGAATGCCAAAATAGAATGTTGGGAGTTCTAGAATGCCAAAATAGAATGTTGGTGTTGCAGAATTCCAAAATAGAATGTTGGGAGTTCTAGAATTCCAAATAGAATGTTGGGAGTTCTAGAATGCCAAAATAGAATGTTGGGAGTTCTAGAATGCCATAATAGAATGTTTGGAGTTCTAGAATTCCAAAATAGAATGTTTGGAGTTCTAGAATGCCAAAATAGAATGTTTGGAGTTCTAGAATTCCAAAATAGAATGTTGGGAGTTCTAGAATTCCAAAATAGAATGTTGGGAGTTCTAGAATGCCAAAATAGAATGTTGGTAGTTCTAGAATTCCACAATAGAATGTTGGGAGTTCTAGAATGCCAAAATAGAATGTTAAGAGTTATAGAATGCCAAAATATAATGTTGGGAGTTCTAGAATGCCAAAATATAATGTTGGGAGTTCTAGAATGCCAAAATAGAATGTTGGGAGTTCTAGAATGCCAAAATAGAATGTTGGTAATTCTAGATTTCCAAAATAGAATGTTGGGAGTTCTAGAATTCCAAAATAGAATGTTGGTGTTGCAGAATTCCAAAATAGAATGTTGGGAGTTCTAGAATGCCAAAATAGAATGTTGGTAGTTCTAGAATTCCAAAATAGAATGTTGGGAGTTCTAGAATGCCAAAATAGAATGTTCGGAGTTCTAGAATGCCAAAATAGAATGTTGGTGTTGCAGAATTCCAAAATAGAATGTTGGGAGTTCTAGAATTCCAAATAGAATGTTGGGAGTTCTAGAATGCCAAAATAGAATGTTGGGAGTTCTAGAATGCCAAAATAGAATGTTGGGAGTTCTAGAATGCCAAAATAGAATGTTGGTAGTTCTAGAATTCCAAAATAGAATGTTGGGAGTTCTAGAATGCCAAAATAGAATGTTGAGAGTTCTAGAATGCCAAAATAGAATGTTGGTGTTGCAGAATTCCAAAATAGAATGTTGGGAGTTCTAGAATTCCAAAATAGAATGTTGGTGTTGCAGAATTCCAAAATAGAATGTTTGGAGTTCTAGAATGCCAAAATAGAATGTTGGTAGTTCTAGAATTCCAAAATAGAATGTTGGGAGTTCTAGAATGCCAAAATAGAATGTTGGGAGTTCTAGAAATCCAAAATAGAATGTTGGTGTTGCAGAATTCCAAAATAGAATGTTGGGAGTTCTAGAATGCCAAAATAGAATGTTAAGAGTTATAGAATGCCAAAATAGAATGTTGGGAGTTCTAGAATGCCAAAATAGAATGTTGGTGTTGCAGAATTCCAAAATAGAATGTTGGGAGTTCTAGAATTCCAAATAGAATGTTGGGAGTTCTAGAATGCCAAAATAGAATGTTGGGAGTTCTAGAATGCCATAATAGAATGTTGGGAGTTCTAGAATTCCAAAATAAAATGTTGGGAGTTCTAGAATTCCAAAATAGAATGTTTGGAGTTCTAGAATGCCAAAATAGAATGTTTGGAGTTCTAGAATGCCAAAATAGAATGTTTGGAGTTCTAGAATGCCAAAATAGAATGTTGGGAGTTCTAGAATGCCAAAATAGAATGTTGGGAGTTCTAGAATGCCAAAATAGAATGTTGGGAATTCTAGAATGCCAAAATAGAATGTTGGGAGTTCTAGAATGCCAAAATAGAATGTTGGTAGTTCTAGAATGCCAAAATAGAATGTTGGGAGTTCTAGAATGCCAAAATAGAATGTTGGGAGTTCTAGAATGCCAAAATAGAATGTTGGGAGTTCTAGAATGCCATAATAGAATGTTGGGAGTTCTAGAATTCCAAAATAGAATGTTGGGAGTTCTAGAATTCCAAAATAGAATGTTGGGAGTTCTAGAATGCCAAAATAGAATGTTGGTAGTTCTAGAATTCCACAATAGAATGTTGGGAGTTCTAGAATGCCAAAATAGAATGTTAAGAGTTATAGAATGCCAAAATATAATGTTGGGAGTTCTAGAATGCCAAAATAGAATGTTGGGAGTTCTAGAATGCCAAAATAGAATGTTGGTGTTGCAGAATTCCAAAATAGAATGTTGGGAGTTCTAGAATTCCAAAATAGAATGTTGGTGTTGCAGAATTCCAAAATAGAATGTTTGGAGTTCTAGAATGCCAAAATAGAATGTTGGTAGTTCTAGAATTCCAAAATAGAATGTTGGGAGTTCTAGAATGCCAAAATAGAATGTTGGGAGTTCTAGAAATCCAAAATAGAATGTTGGTGTTGCAGAATTCCAAAATAGAATGTTGGGAGTTCTAGAATGCCAAAATAGAATGTTAAGAGTTATAGAATGCCAAAATAGAATGTTGGGAGTTCTAGAATGCCAAAATAGAATGTTGGTGTTGCAGAATTCCAAAATAGAATGTTGGGAGTTCTAGAATTCCAAATAGAATGTTGGGAGTTCTAGAATGCCAAAATAGAATGTTGGGAGTTCTAGAATGCCATAATAGAATGTTGGGAGTTCTAGAATTCCAAAATAGAATGTTGGGAGTTCTAGAATTCCAAAATAGAATGTTTGGAGTTCTAGAATTCCAAAATAGAATGTTTGGAGTTCTAGAATGCCAAAATAGAATGTTTGGAGTTCTAGAATGCCAAAATAGAATGTTGGGAGTTCTAGAATGCCAAAATAGAATGTTGGGAGTTCTAGAATGCCAAAATAGAATGTTGGGAATTCTAGAATGCCAAAATAGAATGTTGGTAGTTCTAGAATGCCAAAATAGAATGTTGGGAGTTCTAGAATGCCAAAATAGAATGTTGGGAGTTCTAGAATGCCAAAATAGAATGTTGGGAGTTCTAGAATGCCATAATAGAATGTTGGGAGTTCTAGAATTCCAAAATAGAATGTTGGGAGTTCTAGAATTCCAAAATATAATGTTGGGAGTTCTAGAATGCCAAAATAGAATGTTGGTAGTTCTAGAATTCCACAATAGAATGTTGGGAGTTCTAGAATGCCAAAATAGAATGTTAAGAGTTATAGAATGCCAAAATATAATGTTGGGAGTTCTAGAATGCCAAAATAGAATGTTGGGAGTTCTAGAATGCCAAAATAGAATGTTGGTAATTCTAGATTTCCAAAATAGAATGTTGGGAGTTCTAGAATTCCAAAATAGAATGTTGGTGTTGCAGAATTCCAAAATAGAATGTTGGGAGTTCTAGAATGCCAAAATAGAATGTTGGTAGTTCTAGAATTCCAAAATAGAATGTTGGGAGTTCTAGAATGCCAAAATAGAATGTTCGGAGTTCTAGAATGCCAAAATAGAATGTTGGGAGTTCTAGAATGCCAAAATAGAATGTTGGTAGTTCTAGAATTCCAAAATAGAATGTTGGTGTTGCAGAATTCCAAAATAGAATGTTTGGAGTTCTAGAATGCCAAAATAGAATGTTGGTAGTTCTAGAATTCCAAAATAGAATGTTGGGAGTTCTAGAATGCCAAAATAGAATGTTGGTAGTTCTAGAATGCCAAAATAGAATGTTGGGAGTTCTAGAATTCCAAAATAGAATGTTTGGAGTTCTAGAATTCCAAAATAGAATGTTTGGAGTTCTAGAATGCCAAAATAGAATGTTGGGAGTTCTAGAATGCCAAAATAGAATGTTGGTAGTTCTAGAATTCCAAAATAGAATGTTGGGAGTTCTAGAATGCCAAAATAGAATGTTCGGAGTTCTAGAATGCCAAATTAGAATGTTGGGAGTTCTAGAATGCCAAAATAGAATGTTGGTAGTTCTAGAATTCCAAAATAGAATGTTGGTGTTGCAGAATTCCAAAATAGAATGTTTGGAGTTCTAGAATGCCAAAATAGAATGTTGGTAGTTCTAGAATTCCAAAATAGAATGTTGGGAGTTCTAGAATGCCAAAATAGAATGTTGGTAGTTCTAGAATGCCAAAATAGAATGTTGGGAGTTCTAGAATTCCAAAATAGAATGTTTGGAGTTCTAGAATTCCAAAATAGAATGTTTGGAGTTCTAGAATGCCAAAATAGAATGTTGGGAGTTCTAGAATGCCAAAATAGAATGTTGGTATTTCTAGAATTCCAAAATAGAATGTTGGGAGTTCTAGAATGCCAAAATAGAATGTTGGTAGTTCTAGAATTCCACAATAGAATGTTGGGAGTTCTAGAATGCCAAAATAGAATGTTGGTAGTTCTAGAATGCCAAAATAGAATGTTGGGAGTTCTAGAATTCCAAAATAGAATGTTTGGAGTTCTAGAATTCCAAAATAGAATGTTTGGAGTTCTAGAATGCCAAAATAGAATGTTGGGAGTTCTAGAATGCCAAAATAGAATGTTGGTATTTCTAGAATTCCAAAATAGAATGTTGGGAGTTCTAGAATGCCAAAATAGAATGTTGGTAGTTCTAGAATTCCACAATAGAATGTTGGGAGTTCTAGAATGCCAAAATAGAATGTTGGTGTTGCAGAATTCCAAAATAGAATGTTGGGAGTTCTAGAATTCCAAAATAGAATGTTGGTGTTGCAGAATTCCAAAATAGAATGTTTGGAGTTCTAGAATGCCAAAATAGAATGTTGGTAGTTCTAGAATTCCAAAATAGAATGTTGGGAGTTCTAGAATGCCAAAATAGAATGTTGGGAGTTCTAGAAATCCAAAATAGAATGTTGGTGTTGCAGAATTCCAAAATAGAATGTTGGGAGTTCTAGAATGCCAAAATAGAATGTTAAGAGTTATAGAATGCCAAAATAGAATGTTGGGAGTTCTAGAATGCCAAAATAGAATGTTGGTGTTGCAGAATTCCAAAATAGAATGTTGGGAGTTCTAGAATTCCAAATAGAATGTTGGGAGTTCTAGAATGCCAAAATAGAATGTTGGGAGTTCTAGAATGCCATAATAGAATGTTGGGAGTTCTAGAATTCCAAAATAGAATGTTGGGAGTTCTAGAATTCCAAAATAGAATGTTTGGAGTTCTAGAATTCCAAAATAGAATGTTTGGAGTTCTAGAATGCCAAAATAGAATGTTTGGAGTTCTAGAATTCCAAAATAGAATGTTGGGAGTTCTAGAATTCCAAAATAGAATGTTGGGAGTTCTAGAATGCCAAAATAGAATGTTGGTAGTTCTAGAATTCCACAATAGAATGTTGGGAGTTCTAGAATGCCAAAATAGAATGTTAAGAGTTATAGAATGCCAAAATATAATGTTGGGAGTTCTAGAATGCCAAAATATAATGTTGGGAGTTCTAGAATGCCAAAATAGAATGTTGGGAGTTCTAGAATGCCAAAATAGAATGTTGGTAATTCTAGATTTCCAAAATAGAATGTTGGGAGTTCTAGAATTCCAAAATAGAATGTTGGTGTTGCAGAATTCCAAAATAGAATGTTGGGAGTTCTAGAATGCCAAAATAGAATGTTGGTAGTTCTAGAATTCCAAAATAGAATGTTGGGAGTTCTAGAATGCCAAAATAGAATGTTCGGAGTTCTAGAATGCCAAAATAGAATGTTGGTGTTGCAGAATTCCAAAATAGAATGTTGGGAGTTCTAGAATTCCAAATAGAATGTTGGGAGTTCTAGAATGCCAAAATAGAATGTTGGGAGTTCTAGAATGCCATAATAGAATGTTGGGAGTTCTAGAATTCCAAAATAGAATGTTGGGAGTTCTAGAATTCCAAAATAGAATGTTTGGAGTTCTAGAATTCCAAAATAGAATGTTTGGAGTTCTAGAATGCCAAAATAGAATGTTTGGAGTTCTAGAATGCCAAAATAGAATGTTGGGAGTTCTAGAATGCCAAAATAGAATGTTGGGAGTTCTAGAATGCCATAATAGAATGTTGGGAGTTCTAGAATTCCAAAATAGAATGTTGGGAGTTCTAGAATTCCAAAATAGAATGTTGGGAGTTCTAGAATGCCAAAATAGAATGTTGGTAGTTCTAGAATTCCACAATAGAATGTTGGGAGTTCTAGAATGCCAAAATAGAATGTTAAGAGTTATAGAATGCCAAAATATAATGTTGGGAGTTCTAGAATGCCAAAATAGAATGTTGGGAGTTCTAGAATGCCAAAATAGAATGTTGGTAATTCTAGATTTCCAAAATAGAATGTTGGGAGTTCTAGAATTCCAAAATAGAATGTTGGTGTTGCAGAATTCCAAAATAGAATGTTGGGAGTTCTAGAATGCCAAAATAGAATGTTGGTAGTTCTAGAATTCCAAAATAGAATGTTGGGAGTTCTAGAATGCCAAAATAGAATGTTCGGAGTTCTAGAATGCCAAAATAGAATGTTGGTAGTTCTAGAATTCCAAAATAGAATGTTGGGAGTTCTAGAATGCCAAAATAGAATGTTGGTAGTTCTAGAATGCCAAAATAGAATGTTGGGAGTTCTAGAATTCCAAAATAGAATGTTTGGAGTTCTAGAATTCCAAAATAGAATGTTTGGAGTTCTAGAATGCCAAAATAGAATGTTGGGAGTTCTAGAATGCCAAAATAGAATGTTGGTATTTCTAGAATTCCAAAATAGAATGTTGGGAGTTCTAGAATGCCAAAATAGAATGTTGGTAGTTCTAGAATTCCACAATAGAATGTTGGGAGTTCTAGAATGCCAAAATAGAATGTTGGTGTTGCAGAATTCCAAAATAGAATGTTGGGAGTTCTAGAATTCCAAAATAGAATGTTGGTGTTGCAGAATTCCAAAATAGAATGTTTGGAGTTCTAGAATGCCAAAATAGAATGTTGGTAGTTCTAGAATTCCAAAATAGAATGTTGGGAGTTCTAGAATGCCAAAATAGAATGTTGGGAGTTCTAGAAATCCAAAATAGAATGTTGGTGTTGCAGAATTCCAAAATAGAATGTTGGGAGTTCTAGAATGCCAAATAGAATGTTGGGAGTTCTAGAATGCCAAAATAGAATGTTGGGAGTTCTAGAATGCCATAATAGAATGTTGGGAGTTCTAGAATTCCAAAATAGAATGTTGGGAGTTCTAGAATTCCAAAATAAAATGTTTGGAGTTCTAGAATTCCAAAATAGAATGTTTGGAGTTCTAGAATGCCAAAATAGAATGTTTGGAGTTCTAGAATGCCAAAATAGAATGTTGGGAGTTCTAGAATGCCAAAATAGAATGTTGGGAGTTCTAGAATGCCAAAATAGAATGTTGGGAATTCTAGAATGCCAAAATAGAATGTTGGGAGTTCTGGAATGCCAAAATAGAATGTTGGTAGTTCTAGAATGCCAAAATAGAATGTTGGGAGTTCTAGAATGCCAAAATAGAATGTTGGGAGTTCTAGAATGCCAAAATAGAATGTTGGGAGTTCTAGAATGCCAAAATAGAATGTTGGGAGTTCTAGAATGCCACAATAGAATGTTGGGAGTTCTAGAATGCCAAAATAGAATGTTGGGAGTTCTAGAATGCCATAATAGAATGTTGGGAGTTCTAGAATTCCAAAATAGAATGTTGGGAGTTCTAGAATTCCAAAATAGAATGTTGGGAGTTCTAGAATGCCAAAATAGAATGTTGGTAGTTCTAGAATTCCACAATAGAATGTTGGGAGTTCTAGAATGCCAAAATAGAATGTTAAGAGTTATAGAATGCCAAAATATAATGTTGGGAGTTCTAGAATGCCAAAATAGAATGTTGGGAGTTCTAGAATGCCAAAATAGAATGTTGGTAATTCTAGATTTCCAAAATAGAATGTTGGGAGTTCTAGAATTCCAAAATAGAATGTTGGTGTTGCAGAATTCCAAAATAGAATGTTGGGAGTTCTAGAATGCCAAAATAGAATGTTGGTAGTTCTAGAATTCCAAAATAGAATGTTGGGAGTTCTAGAATGCCAAAATAGAATGTTGGTGTTGCAGAATTCCAAAATAGAATGTTGGGAGTTCTAGAATTCCAAATAGAATGTTGGGAGTTCTAGAATGCCAAAATAGAATGTTGGGAGTTCTAGAATGCCATAATAGAATGTTTGGAGTTCTAGAATTCCAAAATAGAATGTTTGGAGTTCTAGAATGCCAAAATAGAATGTTTGGAGTTCTAGAATTCCAAAATAGAATGTTGGGAGTTCTAGAATTCCAAAATAGAATGTTGGGAGTTCTAGAATGCCAAAATAGAATGTTGGTAGTTCTAGAATTCCACAATAGAATGTTGGGAGTTCTAGAATGCCAAAATAGAATGTTAAGAGTTATAGAATGCCAAAATATAATGTTGGGAGTTCTAGAATGCCAAAATATAATGTTGGGAGTTCTAGAATGCCAAAATAGAATGTTGGGAGTTCTAGAATGCCAAAATAGAATGTTGGTAATTCTAGATTTCCAAAATAGAATGTTGGGAGTTCTAGAATTCCAAAATAGAATGTTGGTGTTGCAGAATTCCAAAATAGAATGTTGGGAGTTCTAGAATGCCAAAATAGAATGTTGGTAGTTCTAGAATTCCAAAATAGAATGTTGGGAGTTCTAGAATGCCAAAATAGAATGTTCGGAGTTCTAGAATGCCAAAATAGAATGTTGGTGTTGCAGAATTCCAAAATAGAATGTTGGGAGTTCTAGAATTCCAAATAGAATGTTGGGAGTTCTAGAATGCCAAAATAGAATGTTGGGAGTTCTAGAATGCCAAAATAGAATGTTGGGAGTTCTAGAATGCCAAAATAGAATGTTGGTAGTTCTAGAATTCCAAAATAGAATGTTGGGAGTTCTAGAATGCCAAAATAGAATGTTGAGAGTTCTAGAATGCCAAAATAGAATGTTCGGAGTTCTAGAATGCCAAAATAGAATGTTGGGAGTTCTAGAATGCCAAAATAGAATGTTGGTAGTTCTAGAATTCCAAAATAGAATGTTGGGAGTTCTAGAATGCCAAAATAGAATGTTGAGAGTTCTAGAATGCCAAAATAGAATGTTGGGAGTTCTAGAATGCCAAAATAGAATGTTGGGAGTTCTAGAATGCCAAAATAGAATGTTGGTAGTTCTAGAATTCCACAATAGAATGTTGGGAGTTCTAGAATGCCAAAATAGAATGTTGGTAGTTCTAGAATTCCACAATAGAATGTTGGGAGTTCTAGAATGCCAAAATAGAATGTTGGTGTTGCAGAATTCCAAAATAGAATGTTGGGAGTTCTAGAATTCCAAAATAGAATGTTGGTGTTGCAGAATTCCAAAATAGAATGTTTGGAGTTCTAGAATGCCAAAATAGAATGTTGGTAGTTCTAGAATTCCAAAATAGAATGTTGGGAGTTCTAGAATGCCAAAATAGAATGTTGGGAGTTCTAGAAATCCAAAATAGAATGTTGGTGTTGCAGAATTCCAAAATAGAATGTTGGGAGTTCTAGAATGCCAAAATAGAATGTTAAGAGTTATAGAATGCCAAAATAGAATGTTGGGAGTTCTAGAATGCCAAAATAGAATGTTGGTGTTGCAGAATTCCAAAATAGAATGTTGGGAGTTCTAGAATTCCAAATAGAATGTTGGGAGTTCTAGAATGCCAAAATAGAATGTTGGGAGTTCTAGAATGCCATAATAGAATGTTGGGAGTTCTAGAATTCCAAAATAGAATGTTGGGAGTTCTAGAATTCCAAAATAGAATGTTTGGAGTTCTAGAATGCCAAAATAGAATGTTTGGAGTTCTAGAATGCCAAAATAGAATGTTTGGAGTTCTAGAATGCCAAAATAGAATGTTGGGAGTTCTAGAATGCCAAAATAGAATGTTGGGAGTTCTAGAATGCCAAAATAGAATGTTGGGAATTCTAGAATGCCAAAATAGAATGTTGGGAGTTCTAGAATGCCAAAATAGAATGTTGGTAGTTCTAGAATGCCAAAATAGAATGTTGGGAGTTCTAGAATGCCAAAATAGAATGTTGGGAGTTCTAGAATGCCAAAATAGAATGTTGGGAGTTCTAGAATGCCATAATAGAATGTTGGGAGTTCTAGAATTCCAAAATAGAATGTTGGGAGTTCTAGAATTCCAAAATAGAATGTTGGGAGTTCTAGAATGCCAAAATAGAATGTTGGTAGTTCTAGAATTCCACAATAGAATGTTGGGAGTTCTAGAATGCCAAAATAGAATGTTAAGAGTTATAGAATGCCAAAATATAATGTTGGGAGTTCTAGAATGCCAAAATAGAATGTTGGGAGTTCTAGAATGCCAAAATAGAATGTTGGTGTTGCAGAATTCCAAAATAGAATGTTGGGAGTTCTAGAATTCCAAAATAGAATGTTGGTGTTGCAGAATTCCAAAATAGAATGTTTGGAGTTCTAGAATGCCAAAATAGAATGTTGGTAGTTCTAGAATTCCAAAATAGAATGTTGGGAGTTCTAGAATGCCAAAATAGAATGTTGGGAGTTCTAGAAATCCAAAATAGAATGTTGGTGTTGCAGAATTCCAAAATAGAATGTTGGGAGTTCTAGAATGCCAAAATAGAATGTTAAGAGTTATAGAATGCCAAAATAGAATGTTGGGAGTTCTAGAATGCCAAAATAGAATGTTGGTGTTGCAGAATTCCAAAATAGAATGTTGGGAGTTCTAGAATTCCAAATAGAATGTTGGGAGTTCTAGAATGCCAAAATAGAATGTTGGGAGTTCTAGAATGCCATAATAGAATGTTGGGAGTTCTAGAATTCCAAAATAGAATGTTGGGAGTTCTAGAATTCCAAAATAGAATGTTTGGAGTTCTAGAATTCCAAAATAGAATGTTTGGAGTTCTAGAATGCCAAAATAGAATGTTTGGAGTTCTAGAATGCCAAAATAGAATGTTGGGAGTTCTAGAATGCCAAAATAGAATGTTGGGAGTTCTAGAATGCCAAAATAGAATGTTGGGAATTCTAGAATGCCAAAATAGAATGTTGGTAGTTCTAGAATGCCAAAATAGAATGTTGGGAGTTCTAGAATGCCAAAATAGAATGTTGGGAGTTCTAGAATGCCAAAATAGAATGTTGGGAGTTCTAGAATGCCATAATAGAATGTTGGGAGTTCTAGAATTCCAAAATAGAATGTTGGGAGTTCTAGAATTCCAAAATATAATGTTGGGAGTTCTAGAATGCCAAAATAGAATGTTGGTAGTTCTAGAATTCCACAATAGAATGTTGGGAGTTCTAGAATGCCAAAATAGAATGTTAAGAGTTATAGAATGCCAAAATATAATGTTGGGAGTTCTAGAATGCCAAAATAGAATGTTGGGAGTTCTAGAATGCCAAAATAGAATGTTGGTAATTCTAGATTTCCAAAATAGAATGTTGGGAGTTCTAGAATTCCAAAATAGAATGTTGGTGTTGCAGAATTCCAAAATAGAATGTTGGGAGTTCTAGAATGCCAAAATAGAATGTTGGTAGTTCTAGAATTCCAAAATAGAATGTTGGGAGTTCTAGAATGCCAAAATAGAATGTTCGGAGTTCTAGAATGCCAAAATAGAATGTTGGGAGTTCTAGAATGCCAAAATAGAATGTTGGTAGTTCTAGAATTCCAAAATAGAATGTTGGTGTTGCAGAATTCCAAAATAGAATGTTTGGAGTTCTAGAATGCCAAAATAGAATGTTGGTAGTTCTAGAATTCCAAAATAGAATGTTGGGAGTTCTAGAATGCCAAAATAGAATGTTGGTAGTTCTAGAATGCCAAAATAGAATGTTGGGAGTTCTAGAATTCCAAAATAGAATGTTTGGAGTTCTAGAATTCCAAAATAGAATGTTTGGAGTTCTAGAATGCCAAAATAGAATGTTGGGAGTTCTAGAATGCCAAAATAGAATGTTGGTAGTTCTAGAATTCCAAAATAGAATGTTGGGAGTTCTAGAATGCCAAAATAGAATGTTCGGAGTTCTAGAATGCCAAATTAGAATGTTGGGAGTTCTAGAATGCCAAAATAGAATGTTGGTAGTTCTAGAATTCCAAAATAGAATGTTGGTGTTGCAGAATTCCAAAATAGAATGTTTGGAGTTCTAGAATGCCAAAATAGAATGTTGGTAGTTCTAGAATTCCAAAATAGAATGTTGGGAGTTCTAGAATGCCAAAATAGAATGTTGGTAGTTCTAGAATGCCAAAATAGAATGTTGGGAGTTCTAGAATTCCAAAATAGAATGTTTGGAGTTCTAGAATTCCAAAATAGAATGTTTGGAGTTCTAGAATGCCAAAATAGAATGTTGGGAGTTCTAGAATGCCAAAATAGAATGTTGGTATTTCTAGAATTCCAAAATAGAATGTTGGGAGTTCTAGAATGCCAAAATAGAATGTTGGTAGTTCTAGAATTCCACAATAGAATGTTGGGAGTTCTAGAATGCCAAAATAGAATGTTGGTAGTTCTAGAATGCCAAAATAGAATGTTGGGAGTTCTAGAATTCCAAAATAGAATGTTTGGAGTTCTAGAATTCCAAAATAGAATGTTTGGAGTTCTAGAATGCCAAAATAGAATGTTGGGAGTTCTAGAATGCCAAAATAGAATGTTGGTATTTCTAGAATTCCAAAATAGAATGTTGGGAGTTCTAGAATGCCAAAATAGAATGTTGGTAGTTCTAGAATTCCACAATAGAATGTTGGGAGTTCTAGAATGCCAAAATAGAATGTTGGTGTTGCAGAATTCCAAAATAGAATGTTGGGAGTTCTAGAATTCCAAAATAGAATGTTGGTGTTGCAGAATTCCAAAATAGAATGTTTGGAGTTCTAGAATGCCAAAATAGAATGTTGGTAGTTCTAGAATTCCAAAATAGAATGTTGGGAGTTCTAGAATGCCAAAATAGAATGTTGGGAGTTCTAGAAATCCAAAATAGAATGTTGGTGTTGCAGAATTCCAAAATAGAATGTTGGGAGTTCTAGAATGCCAAAATAGAATGTTAAGAGTTATAGAATGCCAAAATAGAATGTTGGGAGTTCTAGAATGCCAAAATAGAATGTTGGTGTTGCAGAATTCCAAAATAGAATGTTGGGAGTTCTAGAATTCCAAATAGAATGTTGGGAGTTCTAGAATGCCAAAATAGAATGTTGGGAGTTCTAGAATGCCATAATAGAATGTTGGGAGTTCTAGAATTCCAAAATAGAATGTTGGGAGTTCTAGAATTCCAAAATAGAATGTTTGGAGTTCTAGAATTCCAAAATAGAATGTTTGGAGTTCTAGAATGCCAAAATAGAATGTTTGGAGTTCTAGAATTCCAAAATAGAATGTTGGGAGTTCTAGAATTCCAAAATAGAATGTTGGGAGTTCTAGAATGCCAAAATAGAATGTTGGTAGTTCTAGAATTCCACAATAGAATGTTGGGAGTTCTAGAATGCCAAAATAGAATGTTAAGAGTTATAGAATGCCAAAATATAATGTTGGGAGTTCTAGAATGCCAAAATATAATGTTGGGAGTTCTAGAATGCCAAAATAGAATGTTGGGAGTTCTAGAATGCCAAAATAGAATGTTGGTAATTCTAGATTTCCAAAATAGAATGTTGGGAGTTCTAGAATTCCAAAATAGAATGTTGGTGTTGCAGAATTCCAAAATAGAATGTTGGGAGTTCTAGAATGCCAAAATAGAATGTTGGTAGTTCTAGAATTCCAAAATAGAATGTTGGGAGTTCTAGAATGCCAAAATAGAATGTTCGGAGTTCTAGAATGCCAAAATAGAATGTTGGTGTTGCAGAATTCCAAAATAGAATGTTGGGAGTTCTAGAATTCCAAATAGAATGTTGGGAGTTCTAGAATGCCAAAATAGAATGTTGGGAGTTCTAGAATGCCATAATAGAATGTTGGGAGTTCTAGAATTCCAAAATAGAATGTTGGGAGTTCTAGAATTCCAAAATAGAATGTTTGGAGTTCTAGAATTCCAAAATAGAATGTTTGGAGTTCTAGAATGCCAAAATAGAATGTTTGGAGTTCTAGAATGCCAAAATAGAATGTTGGGAGTTCTAGAATGCCAAAATAGAATGTTGGGAGTTCTAGAATGCCATAATAGAATGTTGGGAGTTCTAGAATTCCAAAATAGAATGTTGGGAGTTCTAGAATTCCAAAATAGAATGTTGGGAGTTCTAGAATGCCAAAATAGAATGTTGGTAGTTCTAGAATTCCACAATAGAATGTTGGGAGTTCTAGAATGCCAAAATAGAATGTTAAGAGTTATAGAATGCCAAAATATAATGTTGGGAGTTCTAGAATGCCAAAATAGAATGTTGGGAGTTCTAGAATGCCAAAATAGAATGTTGGTAATTCTAGATTTCCAAAATAGAATGTTGGGAGTTCTAGAATTCCAAAATAGAATGTTGGTGTTGCAGAATTCCAAAATAGAATGTTGGGAGTTCTAGAATGCCAAAATAGAATGTTGGTAGTTCTAGAATTCCAAAATAGAATGTTGGGAGTTCTAGAATGCCAAAATAGAATGTTCGGAGTTCTAGAATGCCAAAATAGAATGTTGGTAGTTCTAGAATTCCAAAATAGAATGTTGGGAGTTCTAGAATGCCAAAATAGAATGTTGGTAGTTCTAGAATGCCAAAATAGAATGTTGGGAGTTCTAGAATTCCAAAATAGAATGTTTGGAGTTCTAGAATTCCAAAATAGAATGTTTGGAGTTCTAGAATGCCAAAATAGAATGTTGGGAGTTCTAGAATGCCAAAATAGAATGTTGGTATTTCTAGAATTCCAAAATAGAATGTTGGGAGTTCTAGAATGCCAAAATAGAATGTTGGTAGTTCTAGAATTCCACAATAGAATGTTGGGAGTTCTAGAATGCCAAAATAGAATGTTGGTGTTGCAGAATTCCAAAATAGAATGTTGGGAGTTCTAGAATTCCAAAATAGAATGTTGGTGTTGCAGAATTCCAAAATAGAATGTTTGGAGTTCTAGAATGCCAAAATAGAATGTTGGTAGTTCTAGAATTCCAAAATAGAATGTTGGGAGTTCTAGAATGCCAAAATAGAATGTTGGGAGTTCTAGAAATCCAAAATAGAATGTTGGTGTTGCAGAATTCCAAAATAGAATGTTGGGAGTTCTAGAATGCCAAATAGAATGTTGGGAGTTCTAGAATGCCAAAATAGAATGTTGGGAGTTCTAGAATGCCATAATAGAATGTTGGGAGTTCTAGAATTCCAAAATAGAATGTTGGGAGTTCTAGAATTCCAAAATAAAATGTTTGGAGTTCTAGAATTCCAAAATAGAATGTTTGGAGTTCTAGAATGCCAAAATAGAATGTTTGGAGTTCTAGAATGCCAAAATAGAATGTTGGGAGTTCTAGAATGCCAAAATAGAATGTTGGGAGTTCTAGAATGCCAAAATAGAATGTTGGGAATTCTAGAATGCCAAAATAGAATGTTGGGAGTTCTGGAATGCCAAAATAGAATGTTGGTAGTTCTAGAATGCCAAAATAGAATGTTGGGAGTTCTAGAATGCCAAAATAGAATGTTGGGAGTTCTAGAATGCCAAAATAGAATGTTGGGAGTTCTAGAATGCCAAAATAGAATGTTGGGAGTTCTAGAATGCCACAATAGAATGTTGGGAGTTCTAGAATGCCAAAATAGAATGTTGGGAGTTCTAGAATGCCATAATAGAATGTTGGGAGTTCTAGAATTCCAAAATAGAATGTTGGGAGTTCTAGAATTCCAAAATAGAATGTTGGGAGTTCTAGAATGCCAAAATAGAATGTTGGTAGTTCTAGAATTCCACAATAGAATGTTGGGAGTTCTAGAATGCCAAAATAGAATGTTAAGAGTTATAGAATGCCAAAATATAATGTTGGGAGTTCTAGAATGCCAAAATAGAATGTTGGGAGTTCTAGAATGCCAAAATAGAATGTTGGTAATTCTAGATTTCCAAAATAGAATGTTGGGAGTTCTAGAATTCCAAAATAGAATGTTGGTGTTGCAGAATTCCAAAATAGAATGTTGGGAGTTCTAGAATGCCAAAATAGAATGTTGGTAGTTCTAGAATTCCAAAATAGAATGTTGGGAGTTCTAGAATGCCAAAATAGAATGTTCGGAGTTCTAGAATGCCAAAATAGAATGTTGGGAGTTCTAGAATGCCAAAATAGAATGTTGGTAGTTCTAGAATTCCAAAATAGAATGTTGGGAGTTCTAGAATGCCAAAATAGAATGTTGGGAGTTCTAGAATGCCAAAATAGAATGTTGGGAGTTCTAGAATGCCAAAATAGAATGTTGGGAGTTCTAGAATGCCAAAATAGAATGTTGGTAGTTCTAGAATTCCACAATAGAATGTTGGGAGTTCTAGAATGCCAAAATAGAATGTTGGTAGTTCTAGAATTCCACAATAGAATGTTGGGAGTTCTAGAATGCCAAAATAGAATGTTGGTGTTGCAGAATTCCAAAATAGAATGTTGGGAGTTCTAGAATTCCAAAATAGAATGTTGGTGTTGCAGAATTCCAAAATAGAATGTTTGGAGTTCTAGAATGCCAAAATAGAATGTTAGTAGTTCTAGAATTCCAAAATAGAATGTTGGGAGTTCTAGAATGCCAAAATAGAATGTTGGGAGTTCTAGAAATCCAAAATAGAATGTTGGTGTTGCAGAATTCCAAAATAGAATGTTGGGAGTTCTAGAATGCCAAAATAGAATGTTAAGAGTTATAGAATGCCAAAATAGAATGTTGGGAGTTCTAGAATGCCAAAATAGAATGTTGGTGTTGCAGAATTCCAAAATAGAATGTTGGGAGTTCTAGAATTCCAAATAGAATGTTGGGAGTTCTAGAATGCCAAAATAGAATGTTGGGAGTTCTAGAATGCCATAATAGAATGTTGGGAGTTCTAGAATTCCAAAATAGAATGTTGGGAGTTCTAGAATTCCAAAATAGAATGTTTGGAGTTCTAGAATTCCAAAATAGAATGTTTGGAGTTCTAGAATGCCAAAATAGAATGTTTGGAGTTCTAGAATGCCAAAATAGAATGTTGGGAGTTCTAGAATGCCAAAATAGAATGTTGGGAGTTCTAGAATGCCAAAATAGAATGTTGGGAATTCTAGAATGCCAAAATAGAATGTTGGGAGTTCTAGAATGCCAAAATAGAATGTTGGTAGTTCTAGAATGCCAAAATAGAATGTTGGGAGTTCTAGAATGCCAAAATAGAATGTTGGGAGTTCTAGAATGCCATAATAGAATGTTGGGAGTTCTAGAATTCCAAAATAGAATGTTGGGAGTTTTAGAATTCCTAAATAGAATGTTGGGAGTTCTAGAATGCCAAAATAGAATGTTGGTAGTTCTAGAATTCCACAATAGAATGTTGGGAGTTCTAGAATGCCAAAATAGAATGTTAAGAGTTATAGAATGCCAAAATATAATGTTGGGAGTTCTAGAATGCCAAAATAGAATGTTGGGAGTTCTAGAATGCCAAAATAGAATGTTGGTGTTGCAGAATTCCAAAATAGAATGTTGGGAGTTCTAGAATTCCAAAATAGAATGTTGGTGTTGCAGAATTCCAAAATAGAATGTTTGGAGTTCTAGAATGCCAAAATAGAATGTTGGTAGTTCTAGAATTCCAAAATAGAATGTTGGGAGTTCTAGAATGCCAAAATAGAATGTTGGGAGTTCTAGAAATCCAAAATAGAATGTTGGTGTTGCAGAATTCCAAAATAGAATGTTGGGAGTTCTAGAATGCCAAAATAGAATGTTAAGAGTTATAGAATGCCAAAATAGAATGTTGGGAGTTCTAGAATGCCAAAATAGAATGTTGGTGTTGCAGAATTCCAAAATAGAATGTTGGGAGTTCTAGAATTCCAAATAGAATGTTGGGAGTTCTAGAATGCCAAAATAGAATGTTGGGAGTTCTAGAATGCCAAAATAGAATGTTGGGAGTTCTAGAATGCCAAAATAGAATGTTGGGAATTCTAGAATGCCAAAATAGAATGTTGGGAGTTCTAGAATGCCAAAATAGAATGTTGGTAGTTCTAGAATGCCAAAATAGAATGTTGGGAGTTCTAGAATGCCAAAATAGAATGTTGGGAGTTCTAGAATGCCAAAATAGAATGTTGGGAGTTCTAGAATGCCATAATAGAATGTTGGGAGTTCTAGAATTCCAAAATAGAATGTTGGGAGTTCTAGAATTCCAAAATAGAATGTTGGGAGTTCTAGAATGCCAAAATAGAATGTTGGTAGTTCTAGAATTCCACAATAGAATGTTGGGAGTTCTAGAATGCCAAAATAGAATGTTAAGAGTTATAGAATGCCAAAATATAATGTTGGGAGTTCTAGAATGCCAAAATAGAATGTTGGGAGTTCTAGAATGCCAAAATAGAATGTTGGTAATTCTAGATTTCCAAAATAGAATGTTGGGAGTTCTAGAATTCCAAAATAGAATGTTGGTGTTGCAGAATTCCAAAATAGAATGTTGGGAGTTCTAGAATGCCAAAATAGAATGTTGGTAGTTCTAGAATTCCAAAATAGAATGTTGGGAGTTCTAGAATGCCAAAATAGAATGTTCGGAGTTCTAGAATGCAAAAATAGAATGTTGGGAGTTCTAGAATGCCAAAATAGAATGTTGGTAGTTCTAGAATTCCAAAATAGAATGTTGGTGTTGCAGAATTCCAAAATAGAATGTTTGGAGTTCTAGAATGCCAAAATAGAATGTTGGTAGTTCTAGAATTCCAAAATAGAATGTTGGGAGTTCTAGAATGCCAAAATAGAATGTTGGTAGTTCTAGAATGCCAAAATAGAATGTTGGGAGTTCTAGAATTCCAAAATAGAATGTTTGGAGTTCTAGAATTCCAAAATAGAATGTTGGTGTTGCAGAATTCCAAAATAGAATGTTGGGAGTTCTAGAATGCCAAAATAGAATGTTGGTAGTTCTAGAATTCCAAAATAGAATGTTGGGAGTTCTAGAATGCCAAAATAGAATGTTCGGAGTTCTAGAATGCCAAAATAGAATGTTGGGAGTTCTAGAATGCCAAAATAGAATGTTGGTAGTTCTAGAATTCCAAAATAGAATGTTGGGAGTTCTAGAATGCCAAAATAGAATGTTGGGAGTTCTAGAATGCCAAAATAGAATGTTGGGAGTTCTAGAATGCCAAAATAGAATGTTGGGAGTTCTAGAATGCCAAAATAGAATGTTGGTAGTTCTAGAATTCCAAAATAGAATGTTGGGAGTTCTAGAATGCCAAAATAGAATGTTGGGAGTTCTAGAATTCCAAAATAGAATGTTGGTGTTGCAGAATTCCAAAATAGAATGTTGGGAGTTCTAGAATTCCAAAATAGAATGTTGGTGTTGCAGAATTCCAAAATAGAATGTTTGGAGTTCTAGAATGCCAAAATAGAATGTTGGTAGTTCTAGAATTCCAAAATAGAATGTTGGGAGTTCTAGAATGCCAAAATAGAATGTTGGGAGTTCTAGAAATCCAAAATAGAATGTTGGTGTTGCAGAATTCCAAAATAGAATGTTGGGAGTTCTAGAATGCCAAAATAGAATGTTAAGAGTTATAGAATGCCAAAATAGAATGTTGGGAGTTCTAGAATGCCAAAATAGAATGTTGGTGTTGCAGAATTCCAAAATAGAATGTTGGGAGTTCTAGAATTCCAAATAGAATGTTGGGAGTTCTAGAATGCCAAAATAGAATGTTGGGAGTTCTAGAATGCCATAATAGAATGTTGGGAGTTCTAGAATTCCAAAATAGAATGTTGGGAGTTCTAGAATTCCAAAATAGAATGTTTGGAGTTCTAGAATTCCAAAATAGAATGTTTGGAGTTCTAGAATGCCAAAATAGAATGTTTGGAGTTCTAGAATGCCAAAATAGAATGTTGGGAGTTCTAGAATGCCAAAATAGAATGTTGGGAGTTCTAGAATGCCAAAATAGAATGTTGGGAATTCTAGAATGCCAAAATAGAATGTTGGGAGTTCTAGAATGCCAAAATAGAATGTTGGTAGTTCTAGAATGCCAAAATAGAATGTTGGGAGTTCTAGAATGCCAAAATAGAATGTTGGGAGTTCTAGAATGCCATAATAGAATGTTGGGAGTTCTAGAATTCCAAAATAGAATGTTGGGAGTTCTAGAATTCCAAAATAGAATGTTGGGAGTTCTAGAATGCCAAAATAGAATGTTGGTAGTTCTAGAATTCCACAATAGAATGTTGGGAGTTCTAGAATGCCAAAATAGAATGTTAAGAGTTATAGAATGCCAAAATATAATGTTGGGAGTTCTAGAATGCCAAAATAGAATGTTGGGAGTTCTAGAATGCCAAAATAGAATGTTGGTGTTGCAGAATTCCAAAATAGAATGTTGGGAGTTCTAGAATTCCAAAATAGAATGTTGGTGTTGCAGAATTCCAAAATAGAATGTTTGGAGTTCTAGAATGCCAAAATAGAATGTTGGTAGTTCTAGAATTCCAAAATAGAATGTTGGGAGTTCTAGAATGCCAAAATAGAATGTTGGGAGTTCTAGAAATCCAAAATAGAATGTTGGTGTTGCAGAATTCCAAAATAGAATGTTGGGAGTTCTAGAATGCCAAAATAGAATGTTAAGAGTTATAGAATGCCAAAATAGAATGTTGGGAGTTCTAGAATGCCAAAATAGAATGTTGGTGTTGCAGAATTCCAAAATAGAATGTTGGGAGTTCTAGAATTCCAAATAGAATGTTGGGAGTTCTAGAATGCCAAAATAGAATGCTGGGAGTTCTAGAATGCCAAAATAGAATGTTGGGAGTTCTAGAATGCCAAAATAGAATGTTGGGAATTCTAGAATGCCAAAATAGAATGTTGGGAGTTCTAGAATGCCAAAATAGAATGTTGGTAGTTCTAGAATGCCAAAATAGAATGTTGGGAGTTCTAGAATGCCAAAATAGAATGTTGGGAGTTCTAGAATGCCAAAATAGAATGTTGGGAGTTCTAGAATGCCATAATAGAATGTTGGGAGTTCTAGAATTCCAAAATAGAATGTTGGGAGTTCTAGAATTCCAAAATAGAATGTTGGGAGTTCTAGAATGCCAAAATAGAATGTTTGGAGTTCTAGAATTCCAAAATAGAATGTTTGGAGTTCTAGAATGCCAAAATAGAATGTTGGGAGTTCTAGAATGCCAAAATAGAATGTTGGTAGTTCTAGAATTCCAAAATAGAATGTTGGGAGTTCTAGAATGCCAAAATAGAATGTTCGGAGTTCTAGAATGCCAAAATAGAATGTTGGGAGTTCTAGAATGCCAAAATAGAATGTTGGTAATTCTAGATTTCCAAAATAGAATGTTGGGAGTTCTAGAATTCCAAAATAGAATGTTGGTGTTGCAGAATTCCAAAATAGAATGTTGGGAGTTCTAGAATGCCAAAATAGAATGTTGGTAGTTCTAGAATTCCAAAATAGAATGTTGGGAGTTCTAGAATGCCAAAATAGAATGTTCGGAGTTCTAGAATGCCAAAATAGAATGTTGGGAGTTCTAGAATGCCAAAATAGAATGTTGGTAGTTCTAGAATTCCAAAATAGAATGTTGGTGTTGCAGAATTCCAAAATAGAATGTTTGGAGTTCTAGAATGCCAAAATAGAATGTTGGTAGTTCTAGAATTCCAAAATAGAATGTTGGGAGTTCTAGAATGCCAAAATAGAATGTTGGTAGTTCTAGAATGCCAAAATAGAATGTTGGGAGTTCTAGAATTCCAAAATAGAATGTTTGGAGTTCTAGAATTCCAAAATAGAATGTTTGGAGTTCTAGAATGCCAAAATAGAATGTTGGGAGTTCTAGAATGCCAAAATAGAATGTTGGTAGTTCTAGAATTCCAAAATAGAATGTTGGGAGTTCTAGAATGCCAAAATAGAATGTTCGGAGTTCTAGAATGCCAAAATAGAATGTTGGTATTTCTAGAATTCCAAAATAGAATGTTGGGAGTTCTAGAATGCCAAAATAGAATGTTGGTAGTTCTAGAATTCCACAATAGAATGTTGGGAGTTCTAGAATGCCAAAATAGAATGTTGGTAGTTCTAGAATGCCAAAATAGAATGTTGGGAGTTCTAGAATTCCAAAATAGAATGTTTGGAGTTCTAGATTTCCAA
Source organism: Pseudophryne corroboree (assembly GCF_028390025.1). NCBI lineage: Eukaryota > Metazoa > Chordata > Amphibia > Anura > Myobatrachidae > Pseudophryne > Pseudophryne corroboree. The sequence continues at coordinate 860,062 of NW_026967466.1, forward strand.
AATAGAATGTTTGGAGTTCTAGAATGCCAAAATAGAATGTTGGGAGTTCTAGAATGCCAAAATAGAATGTTGGTATTTCTAGAATTCCAAAATAGAATGTTGGGAGTTCTAGAATGCCAAAATAGAATGTTGGTAGTTCTAGAATTCCACAATAGAATGTTGGGAGTTCTAGAATGCCAAAATAGAATGTTGGTGTTGCAGAATTCCAAAATAGAATGTTGGGAGTTCTAGAATTCCAAAATAGAATGTTGGTGTTGCAGAATTCCAAAATATAATGTTTGGAGTTCTAGAATGCCAAAATAGAATGTTGGTAGTTCTAGAATTCCAAAATAGAATGTTGGGAGTTCTAGAATGCCAAAATAGAATGTTGGGAGTTCTAGAAATCCAAAATAGAATGTTGGTGTTGCAGAATTCCAAAATAGAATGTTGGGAGTTCTAGAATGCCAAAATAGAATGTTAAGAGTTATAGAATGCCAAAATAGAATGTTGGGAGTTCTAGAATGCCAAAATAGAATGTTGGTGTTGCAGAATTCCAAAATAGAATGTTGGGAGTTCTAGAATTCCAAATAGAATGTTGGGAGTTCTAGAATGCCAAAATAGAATGTTGGGAGTTCTAGAATGCCATAATAGAATGTTGGGAGTTCTAGAATTCCAAAATAGAATGTTGGGAGTTCTAGAATTCCAAAATAGAATGTTTGGAGTTCTAGAATTCCAAAATAGAATGTTTGGAGTTCTAGAATGCCAAAATAGAATGTTTGGAGTTCTAGAATTCCAAAATAGAATGTTGGGAGTTCTAGAATTCCAAAATAGAATGTTGGGAGTTCTAGAATGCCAAAATAGAATGTTGGTAGTTCTAGAATTCCACAATAGAATGTTGGGAGTTCTAGAATGCCAAAATAGAATGTTAAGAGTTATAGAATGCCAAAATATAATGTTGGGAGTTCTAGAATGCCAAAATATAATGTTGGGAGTTCTAGAATGCCAAAATAGAATGTTGGGAGTTCTAGAATGCCAAAATAGAATGTTGGTAATTCTAGATTTCCAAAATAGAATGTTGGGAGTTCTAGAATTCCAAAATAGAATGTTGGTGTTGCAGAATTCCAAAATAGAATGTTGGGAGTTCTAGAATGCCAAAATAGAATGTTGGTAGTTCTAGAATTCCAAAATAGAATGTTGGGAGTTCTAGAATGCCAAAATAGAATGTTCGGAGTTCTAGAATGCCAAAATAGAATGTTGGGAGTTCTAGAATGCCAAAATAGAATGTTGGTAGTTCTAGAATTCCAAAATAGAATGTTGGTGTTGCAGAATTCCAAAATAGAATGTTTGGAGTTCTAGAATGCCAAAATAGAATGTTGGTAGTTCTAGAATTCCAAAATAGAATGTTGGGAGTTCTAGAATGCCAAAATAGAATGTTGGTAGTTCTAGAATGCCAAAATAGAATGTTGGGAGTTCTAGAATTCCAAAATAGAATGTTTGGAGTTCTAGAATTCCAAAATAGAATGTTTGGAGTTCTAGAATGCCAAAATAGAATGTTGGGAGTTCTAGAATGCCAAAATAGAATGTTGGTATTTCTAGAATTCCAAAATAGAATGTTGGGAGTTCTAGAATGCCAAAATAGAATGTTGGGAGTTCTAGAATGCCAAAATAGAATGTTGGGAATTCTAGAATGCCAAAATAGAATGTTGGGAGTTCTAGAATGCCAAAATAGAATGTTGGTAGTTCTAGAATGCCAAAATAGAATGTTGGGAGTTCTAGAATGCCAAAATAGAATGTTGGGAGTTCTAGAATGCCAAAATAGAATGTTGGGAGTTCTAGAATGCCATAATAGAATGTTGGGAGTTCTAGAATTCCAAAATAGAATGTTGGGAGTTCTAGAATTCCAAAATAGAATGTTGGGAGTTCTAGAATGCCAAAATAGAATGTTGGTAGTTCTAGAATTCCACAATAGAATGTTGGGAGTTCTAGAATGCCAAAATAGAATGTTAAGAGTTATAGAATGCCAAAATATAATGTTGGGAGTTCTAGAATGCCAAAATAGAATGTTGGGAGTTCTAGAATGCCAAAATAGAATGTTGGTAATTCTAGATTTCCAAAATAGAATGTTGGGAGTTCTAGAATTCCAAAATAGAATGTTGGTGTTGCAGAATTCCAAAATAGAATGTTGGGAGTTCTAGAATGCCAAAATAGAATGTTGGTAGTTCTAGAATTCCAAAATAGAATGTTGGGAGTTCTAGAATGCCAAAATAGAATGTTCGGAGTTCTAGAATGCCAAAATAGAATGTTGGGAGTTCTAGAATACCAAAATAGAATGTTGGTAGTTCTAGAATTCCAAAATAGAATGTTGGTGTTGCAGAATTCCAAAATAGAATGTTTGGAGTTCTAGAATGCCAAAATAGAATGTTGGTAGTTCTAGAATTCCAAAATAGAATGTTGGGAGTTCTAGAATGCCAAAATAGAATGTTGGTAGTTCTAGAATGCCAAAATAGAATGTTGGGAGTTCTAGAATTCCAAAATAGAATGTTTGGAGTTCTAGAATTCCAAAATAGAATGTTTGGAGTTCTAGAATGCCAAAATAGAATGTTGGGAGTTCTAGAATGCCAAAATAGAATGTTGGTATTTCTAGAATTCCAAAATAGAATGTTGGGAGTTCTAGAATGCCAAAATAGAATGTTGGTAGTTCTAGAATTCCACAATAGAATGTTGGGAGTTCTAGAATGCCAAAATAGAATGTTGGTGTTGCAGAATTCCAAAATAGAATGTTTGGAGTTCTAGAATGCCAAAATAGAATGTTGGTGTTGCAGAATTCCAAAATAGAATGTTTGGAGTTCTAGAATGCCAAAATAGAATGTTTGGAGTTCTAGAATGCCAAAATAGAATGTTGGGAGTTCTAGAATGCCAAAATAGAATGTTGGGAGTTCTAGAATGCCAAAATAGAATGTTGGGAATTCTAGAATGCCAAAATAGAATGTTGGGAGTTCTAGAATGCCAAAATAGAATGTTGGTAGTTCTAGAATGCCAAAATAGAATGTTGGGAGTTCTAGAATGCCAAAATAGAATGTTGGGAGTTCTAGAATGCCAAAATAGAATGTTGGGAGTTCTAGAATGCCATAATAGAATGTTGGTAGTTCTAGAATTCCACAATAGAATGTTGGGAGTTCTAGAATGCCAAAATAGAATGTTGGTGTTGCAGAATTCCAAAATAGAATGTTGGGAGTTCTAGAATTCCAAAATAGAATGTTGGTGTTGCAGAATTCCAAAATAGAATGTTTGGAGTTCTAGAATGCCAAAATAGAATGTTGGTAGTTCTAGAATTCCAAAATAGAATGTTGGGAGTTCTAGAATGCCAAAATAGAATGTTGGGAGTTCTAGAAATCCAAAATAGAATGTTGGTGTTGCAGAATTCCAAAATAGAATGTTGGGAGTTCTAGAATTCCAAATAGAATGTTGGGAGTTCTAGAATGCCAAAATAGAATGTTGGGAGTTCTAGAATGCCATAATAGAATGTTGGGAGTTCTAGAATTCCAAAATAGAATGTTGGGAGTTCTAGAATTCCAAAATAAAATGTTTGGAGTTCTAGAATTCCAAAATAGAATGTTTGGAGTTCTAGAATGCCAAAATAGAATGTTTGGAGTTCTAGAATGCCAAAATAGAATGTTGGGAGTTCTAGAATGCCAAAATAGAATGTTGGGAGTTCTAGAATGCCAAAATAGAATGTTGGGAATTCTAGAATGCCAAAATAGAATGTTGGGAGTTCTGGAATGCCAAAATAGAATGTTGGTAGTTCTAGAATGCCAAAATAGAATGTTGGGAGTTCTAGAATGCCATAATAGAATGTTGGGAGTTCTAGAATTCCAAAATAGAATGTTGGGAGTTCTAGAATTCCAAAATAGAATGTTGGGAGTTCTAGAATGCCAAAATAGAATGTTGGTAGTTCTAGAATTCCACAATAGAATGTTGGGAGTTCTAGAATGCCAAAATAGAATGTTAAGAGTTATAGAATGCCAAAATATAATGTTGGGAGTTCTAGAATGCCAAAATAGAATGTTGGGAGTTCTAGAAATCCAAAATAGAATGTTGGTGTTGCAGAATTCCAAAATAGAATGTTGGGAGTTCTAGAATGCCAAAATAGAATGTTAAGAGTTATAGAATGCCAAAATAGAATGTTGGGAGTTCTAGAATGCCAAAATAGAATGTTGGTGTTGCAGAATTCCAAAATAGAATGTTGGGAGTTCTAGAATTCCAAATAGAATGTTGGGAGTTCTAGAATGCCAAAATAGAATGTTGGGAGTTCTAGAATGCCAAAATAGAATGTTGGGAGTTCTAGAATGCCAAAATAGAATGTTGGGAATTCTAGAATGCCAAAATAGAATGTTGGGAGTTCTAGAATGCCAAAATAGAATGTTGGTAGTTCTAGAATGCCAAAATAGAATGTTGGGAGTTCTAGAATGCCAAAATAGAATGTTGGGAGTTCTAGAATGCCAAAATAGAATGTTGGGAGTTCTAGAATGCCATAATAGAATGTTGGGAGTTCTAGAATTCCAAAATAGAATGTTGGGAGTTCTAGAATTCCAAAATAGAATGTTGGGAGTTCTAGAATGCCAAAATAGAATGTTGGTAGTTCTAGAATTCCACAATAGAATGTTGGGAGTTCTAGAATGCCAAAATAGAATGTTAAGAGTTATAGAATGCCAAAATATAATGTTGGGAGTTCTAGAATGCCAAAATAGAATGTTGGGAGTTCTAGAATGCCAAAATAGAATGTTGGTAATTCTAGATTTCCAAAATAGAATGTTGGGAGTTCTAGAATTCCAAAATAGAATGTTGGTGTTGCAGAATTCCAAAATAGAATGTTGGGAGTTCTAGAATGCCAAAATAGAATGTTGGTAGTTCTAGAATTCCAAAATAGAATGTTGGGAGTTCTAGAATGCCAAAATAGAATGTTCGGAGTTCTAGAATGCCAAAATAGAATGTTGGGAGTTCTAGAATGCCAAAATAGAATGTTGGTAGTTCTAGAATTCCAAAATAGAATGTTGGTGTTGCAGAATTCCAAAATAGAATGTTTGGAGTTCTAGAATGCCAAAATAGAATGTTGGTAGTTCTAGAATTCCAAAATAGAATGTTGGGAGTTCTAGAATGCCAAAATAGAATGTTGGTAGTTCTAGAATGCCAAAATAGAATGTTGGGAGTTCTAGAATTCCAAAATAGAATGTTTGGAGTTCTAGAATTCCAAAATAGAATGTTGGGAGTTCTAGAATGCCAAAATAGAATGTTGGTAGTTCTAGAATGCCAAAATAGAATGTTGGGAGTTCTAGAATTCCAAAATAGAATGTTTGGAGTTCTAGAATTCCAAAATAGAATGTTTGGAGTTCTAGAATGCCAAAATAGAATGTTGGGAGTTCTAGAATGCCAAAATAGAATGTTGGTATTTCTAGAATTCCAAAATAGAATGTTGGGAGTTCTAGAATGCCAAAATAGAATGTTGGTAGTTCTAGAATTCCACAATAGAATGTTGGGAGTTCTAGAATGCCAAAATAGAATGTTGGTAGTTCTAGAATGCCAAAATAGAATGTTGGGAGTTCTAGAATTCCAAAATAGAATGTTTGGAGTTCTAGATTTCCAAAATAGAATGTTTGGAGTTCTAGAATGCCAAAATAGAATGTTGGGAGTTCTAGAATGCCAAAATAGAATGTTGGTATTTCTAGAATTCCAAAATAGAATGTTGGGAGTTCTAGAATGCCAAAATAGAATGTTGGTAGTTCTAGAATTCCACAATAGAATGTTGGGAGTTCTAGAATGCCAAAATAGAATGTTGGTGTTGCAGAATTCCAAAATAGAATGTTGGGAGTTCTAGAATTCCAAAATAGAATGTTGGTGTTGCAGAATTCCAAAATAGAATGTTTGGAGTTCTAGAATGCCAAAATAGAATGTTGGTAGTTCTAGAATTCCAAAATAGAATGTTGGGAGTTCTAGAATGCCAAAATAGAATGTTGGGAGTTCTAGAAATCCAAAATAGAATGTTGGTGTTGCAGAATTCCAAAATAGAATGTTGGGAGTTCTAGAATGCCAAAATAGAATGTTAAGAGTTATAGAATGCCAAAATAGAATGTTGGGAGTTCTAGAATGCCAAAATAGAATGTTGGTGTTGCAGAATTCCAAAATAGAATGTTGGGAGTTCTAGAATTCCAAATAGAATGTTGGGAGTTCTAGAATGCCAAAATAGAATGTTGGGAGTTCTAGAATGCCATAATAGAATGTTGGGAGTTCTAGAATTCCAAAATAGAATGTTGGGAGTTCTAGAATTCCAAAATAGAATGTTTGGAGTTCTAGAATTCCAAAATAGAATGTTTGGAGTTCTAGAATGCCAAAATAGAATGTTTGGAGTTCTAGAATTCCAAAATAGAATGTTGGGAGTTCTAGAATTCCAAAATAGAATGTTGGGAGTTCTAGAATGCCAAAATAGAATGTTGGTAGTTCTAGAATTCCACAATAGAATGTTGGGAGTTCTAGAATGCCAAAATAGAATGTTAAGAGTTATAGAATGCCAAAATATAATGTTGGGAGTTCTAGAATGCCAAAATATAATGTTGGGAGTTCTAGAATGCCAAAATAGAATGTTGGGAGTTCTAGAATGCCAAAATAGAATGTTGGTAATTCTAGATTTCCAAAATAGAATGTTGGGAGTTCTAGAATTCCAAAATAGAATGTTGGTGTTGCAGAATTCCAAAATAGAATGTTGGGAGTTCTAGAATGCCAAAATAGAATGTTGGTAGTTCTAGAATTCCAAAATAGAATGTTGGGAGTTCTAGAATGCCAAAATAGAATGTTCGGAGTTCTAGAATGCCAAAATAGAATGTTGGGAGTTCTAGAATGCCAAAATAGAATGTTGGTAGTTCTAGAATTCCAAAATAGAATGTTGGTGTTGCAGAATTCCAAAATAGAATGTTTGGAGTTCTAGAATGCCAAAATAGAATGTTGGTAGTTCTAGAATTCCAAAATAGAATGTTGGGAGTTCTAGAATGCCAAAATAGAATGTTGGTAGTTCTAGAATGCCAAAATAGAATGTTGGGAGTTCTAGAATTCCAAAATAGAATGTTTGGAGTTCTAGAATTCCAAAATAGAATGTTTGGAGTTCTAGAATGCCAAAATAGAATGTTGGGAGTTCTAGAATGCCAAAATAGAATGTTGGTATTTCTAGAATTCCAAAATAGAATGTTGGGAGTTCTAGAATGCCAAAATAGAATGTTGGGAGTTCTAGAATGCCAAAATAGAATGTTGGGAATTCTAGAATGCCAAAATAGAATGTTGGGAGTTCTAGAATGCCAAAATAGAATGTTGGTAGTTCTAGAATGCCAAAATAGAATGTTGGGAGTTCTAGAATGCCAAAATAGAATGTTGGGAGTTCTAGAATGCCAAAATAGAATGTTGGGAGTTCTAGAATGCCATAATAGAATGTTGGGAGTTCTAGAATTCCAAAATAGAATGTTGGGAGTTCTAGAATTCCAAAATAGAATGTTGGGAGTTCTAGAATGCCAAAATAGAATGTTGGTAGTTCTAGAATTCCACAATAGAATGTTGGGAGTTCTAGAATGCCAAAATAGAATGTTAAGAGTTATAGAATGCCAAAATATAATGTTGGGAGTTCTAGAATGCCAAAATAGAATGTTGGGAGTTCTAGAATGCCAAAATAGAATGTTGGTAATTCTAGATTTCCAAAATAGAATGTTGGGAGTTCTAGAATTCCAAAATAGAATGTTGGTGTTGCAGAATTCCAAAATAGAATGTTGGGAGTTCTAGAATGCCAAAATAGAATGTTGGTAGTTCTAGAATTCCAAAATAGAATGTTGGGAGTTCTAGAATGCCAAAATAGAATGTTCGGAGTTCTAGAATGCCAAAATAGAATGTTGGGAGTTCTAGAATACCAAAATAGAATGTTGGTAGTTCTAGAATTCCAAAATAGAATGTTGGTGTTGCAGAATTCCAAAATAGAATGTTTGGAGTTCTAGAATGCCAAAATAGAATGTTGGTAGTTCTAGAATTCCAAAATAGAATGTTGGGAGTTCTAGAATGCCAAAATAGAATGTTGGTAGTTCTAGAATGCCAAAATAGAATGTTGGGAGTTCTAGAATTCCAAAATAGAATGTTTGGAGTTCTAGAATTCCAAAATAGAATGTTTGGAGTTCTAGAATGCCAAAATAGAATGTTGGGAGTTCTAGAATGCCAAAATAGAATGTTGGTATTTCTAGAATTCCAAAATAGAATGTTGGGAGTTCTAGAATGCCAAAATAGAATGTTGGTAGTTCTAGAATTCCACAATAGAATGTTGGGAGTTCTAGAATGCCAAAATAGAATGTTGGTGTTGCAGAATTCCAAAATAGAATGTTTGGAGTTCTAGAATGCCAAAATAGAATGTTGGTGTTGCAGAATTCCAAAATAGAATGTTTGGAGTTCTAGAATGCCAAAATAGAATGTTTGGAGTTCTAGAATGCCAAAATAGAATGTTGGGAGTTCTAGAATGCCAAAATAGAATGTTGGGAGTTCTAGAATGCCAAAATAGAATGTTGGGAATTCTAGAATGCCAAAATAGAATGTTGGGAGTTCTAGAATGCCAAAATAGAATGTTGGTAGTTCTAGAATGCCAAAATAGAATGTTGGGAGTTCTAGAATGCCAAAATAGAATGTTGGGAGTTCTAGAATGCCAAAATAGAATGTTGGGAGTTCTAGAATGCCATAATAGAATGTTGGTAGTTCTAGAATTCCACAATAGAATGTTGGGAGTTCTAGAATGCCAAAATAGAATGTTGGTGTTGCAGAATTCCAAAATAGAATGTTGGGAGTTCTAGAATTCCAAAATAGAATGTTGGTGTTGCAGAATTCCAAAATAGAATGTTTGGAGTTCTAGAATGCCAAAATAGAATGTTGGTAGTTCTAGAATTCCAAAATAGAATGTTGGGAGTTCTAGAATGCCAAAATAGAATGTTGGGAGTTCTAGAAATCCAAAATAGAATGTTGGTGTTGCAGAATTCCAAAATAGAATGTTGGGAGTTCTAGAATTCCAAATAGAATGTTGGGAGTTCTAGAATGCCAAAATAGAATGTTGGGAGTTCTAGAATGCCATAATAGAATGTTGGGAGTTCTAGAATTCCAAAATAGAATGTTGGGAGTTCTAGAATTCCAAAATAAAATGTTTGGAGTTCTAGAATTCCAAAATAGAATGTTTGGAGTTCTAGAATGCCAAAATAGAATGTTTGGAGTTCTAGAATGCCAAAATAGAATGTTGGGAGTTCTAGAATGCCAAAATAGAATGTTGGGAGTTCTAGAATGCCAAAATAGAATGTTGGGAATTCTAGAATGCCAAAATAGAATGTTGGGAGTTCTGGAATGCCAAAATAGAATGTTGGTAGTTCTAGAATGCCAAAATAGAATGTTGGGAGTTCTAGAATGCCATAATAGAATGTTGGGAGTTCTAGAATTCCAAAATAGAATGTTGGGAGTTCTAGAATTCCAAAATAGAATGTTGGGAGTTCTAGAATGCCAAAATAGAATGTTGGTAGTTCTAGAATTCCACAATAGAATGTTGGGAGTTCTAGAATGCCAAAATAGAATGTTAAGAGTTATAGAATGCCAAAATATAATGTTGGGAGTTCTAGAATGCCAAAATAGAATGTTGGGAGTTCTAGAATGCCAAAATAGAATGTTGGTAATTCTAGATTTCCAAAATAGAATGTTGGGAGTTCTAGAATTCCAAAATAGAATGTTGGTGTTGCAGAATTCCAAAATAGAATGTTGGGAGTTCTAGAATGCCAAAATAGAATGTTGGTAGTTCTAGAATTCCAAAATAGAATGTTGGGAGTTCTAGAATGCCAAAATAGAATGTTCGGAGTTCTAGAATGCCAAAATAGAATGTTGGGAGTTCTAGAATGCCAAAATAGAATGTTGGTAGTTCTAGAATTCCAAAATAGAATGTTGGGAGTTCTAGAATGCCAAAATAGAATGTTGGGAGTTCTAGAATGCCAAAATAGAATGTTGGGAGTTCTAGAATGCCAAAATAGAATGTTGGGAGTTCTAGAATGCCAAAATAGAATGTTGGTAGTTCTAGAATTCCACAATAGAATGTTGGGAGTTCTAGAATGCCAAAATAGAATGTTGGTAGTTCTAGAATTCCACAATAGAATGTTGGGAGTTCTAGAATGCCAAAATAGAATGTTGGTGTTGCAGAATTCCAAAATAGAATGTTGGGAGTTCTAGAATGCCAAAATAGAATGTTGGTGTTGCAGAATTCCAAAATAGAATGTTGGGAGTTCTAGAATTCCAAATAGAATGTTGGGAGTTCTAGAATGCCAAAATAGAATGTTGGGAGTTCTAGAATGCCATAATAGAATGTTGGGAGTTCTAGAATTCCAAAATAGAATGTTGGGAGTTCTAGAATTCCAAAATAGAATGTTTGGAGTTCTAGAATTCCAAAATAGAATGTTTGGAGTTCTAGAATGCCAAAATAGAATGTTTGGAGTTCTAGAATGCCAAAATAGAATGTTGGGAGTTCTAGAATGCCAAAATAGAATGTTGGGAGTTCTAGAATGCCAAAATAGAATGTTGGGAATTCTAGAATGCCAAAATAGAATGTTGGGAGTTCTAGAATGCCAAAATAGAATGTTGGTAGTTCTAGAATGCCAAAATAGAATGTTGGGAGTTCTAGAATGCCAAAATAGAATGTTGGGAGTTCTAGAATGCCAAAATAGAATGTTGGGAGTTCTAGAATGCCATAATAGAATGTTGGGAGTTCTAGAATGCCAAAATATAATGTTGGGAGTTCTAGAATGCCAAAATAGAATGTTGGGAGTTCTAGAATGCCAAAATAGAATGTTGGTAATTCTAGATTTCCAAAATAGAATGTTGGGAGTTCTAGAATTCCAAAATAGAATGTTGGTGTTGCAGAATTCCAAAATAGAATGTTGGGAGTTCTAGAATGCCAAAATAGAATGTTGGTAGTTCTAGAATTCCAAAATAGAATGTTGGGAGTTCTAGAATGCCAAAATAGAATGTTCGGAGTTCTAGAATGCCAAAATAGAATGTTGGGAGTTCTAGAATGCCAAAATAGAATGTTGGTAGTTCTAGAATTCCAAAATAGAATGTTGGTGTTGCAGAATTCCAAAATAGAATGTTTGGAGTTCTAGAATGCCAAAATAGAATGTTGGTAGTTCTAGAATTCCAAAATAGAATGTTGGGAGTTCTAGAATGCCAAAATAGAATGTTGGTAGTTCTAGAATGCCAAAATAGAATGTTGGGAGTTCTAGAATTCCAAAATAGAATGTTTGGAGTTCTAGAATTCCAAAATAGAATGTTTGGAGTTCTAGAATGCCAAAATAGAATGTTGGGAGTTCTAGAATGCCAAAATAGAATGTTGGTATTTCTAGAATTCCAAAATAGAATGTTGGGAGTTCTAGAATGCCAAAATAGAATGTTGGGAGTTCTAGAATGCCAAAATAGAATGTTTGGAGTTCTAGAATGCCAAAATAGAATGTTGGGAGTTCTAGAATGCCAAAATAGAATGTTGGGAGTTCTAGAATGCCAAAATAGAATGTTGGGAATTCTAGAATGCCAAAATAGAATGTTGGGAGTTCTGGAATGCCAAAATAGAATGTTGGTAGTTCTAGAATGCCAAAATAGAATGTTGGGAGTTCTAGAATGCCAAAATAGAATGTTGGGAGTTCTAGAATGCCAAAATAGAATGTTGGGAGTTCTAGAATGCCAAAATAGAATGTTGGGAGTTCTAGAATGCCACAATAGAATGTTGGGAGTTCTAGAATGCCAAAATAGAATGTTGGGAGTTCTAGAATTCCATAATAGAATGTTGGGAGTTCTAGAATTCCAAAATAGAATGTTGGGAGTTCTAGAATTCCAAAATAGAATGTTGGGAGTTCTAGAATGCCAAAATAGAATGTTGGTAGTTCTAGAATTCCACAATAGAATGTTGGGAGTTCTAGAATGCCAAAATAGAATGTTAAGAGTTATAGAATGCCAAAATATAATGTTGGGAGTTCTAGAATGCCAAAATAGAATGTTGGGAGTTCTAGAATGCCAAAATAGAATGTTGGTAATTCTAGATTTCCAAAATAGAATGTTGGGAGTTCTAGAATTCCAAAATAGAATGTTGGTGTTGCAGAATTCCAAAATAGAATGTTGGGAGTTCTAGAATGCCAAAATAGAATGTTGGTAGTTCTAGAATTCCAAAATAGAATGTTGGGAGTTCTAGAATGCCAAAATAGAATGTTCGGAGTTCTAGAATGCCAAAATAGAATGTTGGGAGTTCTAGAATGCCAAAATAGAATGTTGGTAGTTCTAGAATTCCAAAATAGAATGTTGGGAGTTCTAGAATGCCAAAATAGAATGTTGGGAGTTCTAGAATGCCAAAATAGAATGTTGGGAGTTCTAGAATGCCAAAATAGAATGTTGGGAGTTCTAGAATGCCAAAATAGAATGTTGGTAGTTCTAGAATTCCACAATAGAATGTTGGGAGTTCTAGAATGCCAAAATAGAATGTTGGTGTTGCAGAATTCCAAAATAGAATGTTGGGAGTTCTAGAATGCCAAAATAGAATGTTGGTGTTGCAGAATTCCAAAATAGAATGTTGGGAGTTCTAGAATGCCAAAATAGAATGTTGGTAGTTCTAGAATGCCAAAATAGAATGTTGGGAGTTCTAGAATGCCAAAATAGAATGTTGGGAGTTCTAGAATGCCAAAATAGAATGTTGGGAGTTCTAGAATGCCATAATAGAATGTTGGGAGTTCTAGAATTCCAAAATAGAATGTTGGGAGTTCTAGAATTCCAAAATAGAATGTTGGGAGTTCTAGAATGCCAAAATAGAATGTTGGTAGTTCTAGAATTCCACAATAGAATGTTGGGAGTTCTAGAATGCCAAAATAGAATGTTAAGAGTTATAGAATGCCAAAATATAATGTTGGGAGTTCTAGAATGCCAAAATAGAATGTTGGGAGTTCTAGAATGCCAAAATAGAATGTTGGTAATTCTAGATTTCCAAAATAGAATGTTGGGAGTTCTAGAATTCCAAAATAGAATGTTGGTGTTGCAGAATTCCAAAATAGAATGTTGGGAGTTCTAGAATGCCAAAATAGAATGTTGGTAGTTCTAGAATTCCAAAATAGAATGTTGGGAGTTCTAGAATGCCAAAATAGAATGTTCGGAGTTCTAGAATGCCAAAATAGAATGTTGGGAGTTCTAGAATGCCAAAATAGAATGTTGGTAGTTCTAGAATTCCAAAATAGAATGTTGGGAGTTCTAGAATGCCAAAATAGAATGTTGGGAGTTCTAGAATGCCAAAATAGAATGTTGGGAGTTCTAGAATGCCAAAATAGAATGTTGGGAGTTCTAGAATGCCAAAATAGAATGTTGGTAGTTCTAGAATTCCACAATAGAATGTTGGGAGTTCTAGAATGCCAAAATAGAATGTTGGGAGTTCTAGAATTCCACAATAGAATGTTGGGAGTTCTAGAATGCCAAAATAGAATGTTGGTGTTGCAGAATTCCAAAATAGAATGTTGGGAGTTCTAGAATTCCAAAATAGAATGTTGGTGTTGCAGAATTCCAAAATAGAATGTTTGGAGTTCTAGAATGCCAAAATAGAATGTTGGTAGTTCTAGAATTCCAAAATAGAATGTTGGGAGTTCTAGAATGCCAAAATAGAATGTTGGGAGTTCTAGAAATCCAAAATAGAATGTTGGTGTTGCAGAATTCCAAAATAGAATGTTGGGAGTTCTAGAATGCCAAAATAGAATGTTGGGAGTTCTAGAATGCCAAAATAGAATGTTGGTGTTGCAGAATTCCAAAATAGAATGTTGGGAGTTCTAGAATTCCAAATAGAATGTTGGGAGTTCTAGAATGCCAAAATAGAATGTTGGGAGTTCTAGAATGCCATAATAGAATGTTGGGAGTTCTAGAATTCCAAAATAGAATGTTGGGAGTTCTAGAATTCCAAAATAGAATGTTGGGAGTTCTAGAATGCCAAAATAGAATGTTGGTAGTTCTAGAATTCCACAATAGAATGTTGGGAGTTCTAGAATGCCAAAATAGAATGTTGGTGTTGCAGAATTCCAAAATAGAATGTTGGGAGTTCTAGAATTCCAAAATAGAATGTTGGTGTTGCAGAATTCCAAAATAGAATGTTTGGAGTTCTAGAATGCCAAAATAGAATGTTGGTAGTTCTAGAATTCCAAAATAGAATGTTGGGAGTTCTAGAATGCCAAAATAGAATGTTGGTAGTTCTAGAATTCCAAAATAGAATGTTGGGAGTTCTAGAATGCCAAAATAGAATGTTCGGAGTTCTAGAATGCCAAAATAGAATGTTGGGAGTTCTAGAATGCCAAAATAGAATGTTGGTAGTTCTAGAATTCCAAAATAGAATGTTGGGAGTTCTAGAATGCCAAAATAGAATGTTGGGAGTTCTAGAATTCCAAAATAGAATGTTGGGAGTTCTAGAATGCCAAAATAGAATGTTGGGAGTTCTAGAATGCCATAATAGTATTCTATTTGGGAATTCTAGAACTCCCAACATTCTATGTTGGATTCTAGAACTCCCAACATTCTATTTTGGAATTCTAGAACTACCAACATTCTATTTTGGCATTCTAGAACTCCCAACATTCTATTTTGGAATTCTAGAACTACCAACATTCTATTTTGGAATTCTAGAACTCCCAACATTCTATTTTGGCATTCTTGAACTCCCAACATTCTATTTTGGCATTCTAGAACTCCCAACATTCTATTCTTGAATTCTGCAACACCAACATTCTAGTTTGGAATTCTTGAACTCCCAACATTCTATTTTGGCATTCTAGAACTCCCAACATTCTATTTTGGAATTCTAGAACTCCCAACATTCTATTTTGGAATTCTGCAACACCAACATTCTATTTTGGAATTCTAGAACTCCCAACATTCTATTTTGGCATTCTAGAACTCCCAACATTCTATTTTGGCATTCTAGAACTCCCAACATTCTATTTTGGCATTCTAGAACTCTTAACATTCTATTTTGGCATTCTAGAACTCCCAACATTCTATTTTGGCATTCTAGAACTCCCAACATTCTATTTTGGAATTCTGCAACACCAACATTCTATTTTGGAATTCTAGAACTCCAAACATTCTATTTTGGAATTCTAGAACTCCCAACATTCTATTTTGGCATTCTAGAACTCCCAACATTCTATTTTGGCATTCTAGAACTCCCAACATTCTATTTTGGAATTCTCGAACTACCAACATTCTTTTTTGGAATTCTAGAACTAGCAACATTCTATTTTGGCATTCTAGAACTCCAAACATTCTATTTTGGCATTCTAGAACTCCAAACATTCTATTTTGGAATTCTAGAACTCCCAACATTCTATTTTGGAATTCTAGAACTCCCAACATTCTATTTTGGCATTCTTGAACTCCCAACATTCTATTTTGGAATTCTGCAACACCAACATTCTATTTTGGATTTCTAGAACTCCCAACATTCTATTTTGGCATTCTAGAACTCCCAGCATTCTATTTTGGAATTCTAGAACTCCCAACATTCTATTTTGGCATTCTAGAACTCCCAACATTCTATTTTGGCATTCTAGAACTCCCAGCATTCTATTTTGGAATTCTAGAACTCCCAACATTCTATTTTGGCATTCTAGAACTCCCAACATTCTATTTTGGCATTCTAGAACTCCCAACATTCTATTTTGGCATTCTAGAACTACCAACATTCTATTTTGGCATTCTAGAACTCCAAACATTCTATTTTGGAATTCTGCAACACCAACATTCTATTTTGGATTTCTAGAACTCCCAACATTCTATTTTGGCATTCTAGAACTCCCAGCATTCTATTTTGGAATTCTAGAACTCCCAACATTCTATTTTGGAATTCTAGAACTACCAACATTCTATTTTGGCATTCTAGAACTCCAAACATTCTATTTTGGAATTCTGCAACACCAACATTCTATTTTGGATTTCTAGAACTCCCAACATTCTATTTTGGCATTCTAGAACTCCCAGCATTCTATTTTGGAATTCTAGAACTCCCAACATTCTATTTTGGCATTCTAGAACTCCCAACATTCTATTTTGGCATTCTAGAACTCCCAACATTCTATTTTGGCATTCTAGAACTACCAACATTCTATTTTGGCATTCTAGAACTCCCAACATTCTATTTTGGCATTCTAGAACTCCAAACATTCTATTTTGGAATTCTAGAACTCCCAACATTCTATTTTGGCATTCTAGAACTCCCAACATTCTATTTTGGAATTCTCAAACTACCAACATTCTTTTTTGGAATTCTAGAACTAGCAACATTCTATTTTGGCATTCTAGAACTCCCAATATTCTATTTTGGCATTCTAGAACTCCCAACATTCTATTTTGGCATTCTAGAACTCCAAACATTCTATTTTGGAATTCTGCAACACCAACATTCTATTTTGGATTTCTAGAACTCCCAACATTCTATTTTGGCATTCTAGAACTCCCAGCATTCTATTTTGGAATTCTAAAACTCCCAACATTCTATTTTGGCATTCTAGAACTCCCAACATTCTATTTTGGCATTCTAGAACTCCCAACATTCTATTTTGGCATTCTAGAACTACCAACATTCTATTTTGGCATTCTAGAACTCCCAACATTCTATTTTGGCATTCTAGAACTCCAAACATTCTATTTTGGAATTCTAGAACTCCCAACATTCTATTTTGGCATTCTTGAACTCCCAACATTCTATTTTGGAATTCTAGAACTCCCAACATTCTATTTTGGAATTCTAGAACTAGCAACATTCTATTTTGGCATTCTAGAACTCCAAACATTCTATTTTGGAATTCTAGAACTCCCAACATTCTATTTTGGCATTCTAGAACTCCCAACATTCTATTTTGGAATTCTCGAACTACCAACATTCTTTTTTGGAATTCTAGAACTAGCAACATTCTATTTTGGCATTCTAGAACTCCCAACATTCTATTTTGGCATTTTAGAACTCCAAACATTCTATTTTGGAATTCTAGAACTCCAAACATTCTATTTTGGAATTCTAGAACTCCCAACATTCTATTTTGGCATTCTTGAACTCCCAACATTCTATTTTGGAATTCTAGAACTCCCAACATTCTATTTTGGAATTCTGCAACATCAGCATTCTACTTTGGAATTCTAGAACTCCCAACATTCTATTTTGGCATTCTAGAACTCCCAACATTCTATTTTGGCATTCTAGAACTCCCAACATTCTATTTTGGAATTCTAGAACTACCAACATTCTATTTTGGCATTCTAGAACTCCAAACATTCTATTTTGGAATTCTGCAACACCAACATTCTATTTTGGAATTCTAGAACTCCCAACATTCTATTTTGTCATTCTAGAACTCCCAACATTCTATTGTGGCATTCTAGAACTCCCAACATTCTATTTTGGAATTCTAGAACTACCAACATTCTATTTTGGCATTCTAGAACTCCCAACATTCTATTTTGGCATTCTAGAACTCCCAACATTCTATTTTGGCATTCTAGAACTCCCAACATTCTATTTTGGAATTCTAGAACTACCAACATTCTATTTTGGCATTCTAGAACTCCCAACATTCTATTTTGGCATTCTAGAACTCCCAACATTCTATTTTGGCATTCTAGAACTACAAACATTCTATTTTGGCATTCTAGAACTCCCAACATTATATTTTGGCATTCTAGAACTCCAAACATTCTATTTTGGAATTCTAGAACTCCAAACATTCTATTTTGGAATTTTAGAACTCCCAACATTCTATTTTGGCATTCTAGAACTCCCAACATTCTATTTTGGAATTCTAGAACTACCAACATTCTATTTTGGCATTCTAGAACTCCAAACATTCTATTTTGGAATTCTGCAACACCAACATTCTATTTTGGATTTCTAGAACTCCCAACATTCTATTTTGGCATTCTAGAACTCCCAGCATTCTATTTTGGAATTCTAGAACTCCCAACATTCTATTTTGGAATTCTGCAACACCAACATTCTATTTTGGCATTCTAGAACTACCAACATTCTATTTTGGCATTCTAGAACTCCCAACATTCTATTTTGGCATTCTAGAACTCCCAGCATTCTATTTTGGAATTCTAGAACTCCCAACATTCTATTTGGAATTCTTGAACTCCAAACATTCTATTTTGGAATTCTAGAACTCCCAACATTCTATTTTGGCATTCTAGAACTCCCAACATTCTATTTTGGAATTCTCGAACTACCAACATTCTTTTTTGGAATTCTAGAACTAGCAACATTCTATTTTGGCATTCTAGAACTCCCAACATTCTATTTTGGCATTCTAGAACTCCAAACATTCTATTTTGGAATTCTAGAACTCCAAACATTCTATTTTGGAATTCTAGAACTCCCAACATTCTATTTTGGCATTCTTGAACTCCCAACATTCTATTTTGGAATTCTAGAACTCCCAACATTCTATTTTGGAATTCTGCAACATCAGCATTCTACTTTGGAATTCTAGAACTCCCAACATTCTATTTTGGCATTCTAGAACTCCCAACATTCTATTTTGGCATTCTAGAACTCCCAACATTCTATTTTGGAATTCTAGAACTCCCAACATTCTATTTTGTCATTCTAGAACTCCCAACATTCTATTGTGGCATTCTAGAACTCCCAACATTCTATTTTGGCATTCTAGAACTCCCAACATTCTATTTTGGCATTCTAGAACTCCCAACATTCTATTTTGGCATTCTAGAACTCCCAACATTCTATTTTGGCATTCTAGAACTACCAACATTCTATTTTGGCATTCTAGAACTACCAACATTCTATTTTGGCATTCTAGAACTCCCAACATTATATTTTGGCATTCTAGAACTCCAAACATTCTATTTTGGAATTCTAGAACTCCAAACATTCTATTTTGGCATTTTAGAACTCCCAACATTCTATTTTGGACTTCTAGAACTCCCAACATTCTATTTTGGAATTCTGCAACATCAGCATTCTACTTTGGAATTCTAGAACTCCCAACATTCTATTTTGGCATTCTATAACTCCCAACATTCTATTTTGGCATTCTAGAACTCCCAACATTCTATTTTGGAATTCTAGAACTACCAACATTCTATTTTGGCATTCTAGAACTCCAAACATTCTATTTTGGAATTCTGCAACACCAACATTCTATTTTGGAATTCTAGAACTCCCAACATTCTATTTTGTCATTCTAGAACTCCCAACATTCTATTGTGGCATTCTAGAACTCCCAACATTCTATTTTGGCATTCTAGAACTCCCAACATTCTATTTTGGCATTCTAGAACTCCCAACATTCTATTTTGGCATTCTAGAACTACCAACATTCTATTTTGGCATTCTAGAACTACCAACATTCTATTTTGGCATTCTAGAACTCCCAACATTATATTTTGGCATTCTAGAACTCCAAACATTCTATTTTGGAATTCTAGAACTCCAAACATTCTATTTTGGCATTTTAGAACTCCCAACATTCTATTTTGGCATTCTAGAACTCCCAACATTCTATTTTGGAATTCTAGAACTACCAACATTCTATTTTGGCATTCTAGAACTCCCAACATTCTATTTTGGCATTCTAGAACTCCCAACATTCTATTTTGGCATTCTAGAACTCCCAACATTCTATTTTGGATTTATAGAACTCCCAACATTCTATTTTGGCATTCTAGAACTCCCAACATTCTATTTTGGAATTCTAGAACTACCAACATTCTATTTTGGCATTCTAGAACTCCAAACATTCTATTTTGGAATTCTGCAACACCAACATTCTATTTTGGAATTCTAGAACTACCAACATTCTATTTTGGCATTCTAGAACTCCCAACATTCTATTTTGGCATTCTAGAACCCCCAACATTCTATTTTGGCATTCTAGAACTCCCAACATTCTATTTTGGAATTCTAGAACTCCAAACATTCTATTTTGGCAATCTATAACTCCCAACATTCTATTTTGGAATTCTAGAACTACCAACATTCTATTTTGGCATTCTAGAACTCCCAACATTCTATTTTGGAATTCTAGAACTACCAACATTCTATTTTGGCATTCTAGAACTCCAAACATTCTATTTTGGAATTCTGCAACACCAACATTCTATTTTGGATTTCTAGAACTCCCAACATTCTATTTTGGCATTCTAGAACTCCCAGCATTCTATTTTGGAATTCTAGAACTCCCAACATTCTATTTTGGAATTCTGCAACACCAACATTCTATTTTGGCATTCTAGAACTACCAACATTCTATTTTGGCATTCTAGAACTCCCAACATTCTATTTTGGAATTCTAGAAATACCAACATTCTATTTTGGCATTCTAGAACTACCAACATTCTATTTTGGCATTCTAGAACTCCCAACATTCTATTTTGGAATACTAGAACTCCCAACATTCTATTTGGAATTCTTGAACTCCAAACATTCTATTTTGGAATTCTAGAACTCCCAACATTCTATTTTGGCATTCTAGAACTCCCAACATTCTATTTTGGAATTCTCGAACTACCAACATTCTTTTTTGGAATTCTAGAACTAGCAACATTCTATTTTGGCATTCTAGAACTCCCAACATTCTATTTTGGCATTCTAGAACTCCAAACATTCTATTTTGGAATTCTAGAACTCCAAACATTCTATTTTGGAATTCTAGAACTCCCAACATTCTATTTTGGCATTCTTGAACTCCCAACATTCTATTTTGGAATTCTAGAACTCCCAACATTCTATTTTGGAATTCTGCAACATCAGCATTCTACTTTGGAATTCTAGAACTCCCAACATTCTATTTTGGCATTCTAGAACTCCCAACATTCTATTTTGGCATTCTAGAACTCCCAACATTCTATTTTGGAATTCTAGAACTACCAACATTCTATTTTGGCATTCTAGAACTCCAAACATTCTATTTTGGAATTCTGCAACACCAACATTCTATTTTGGAATTCTAGAACTCCCAACATTCTATTTTGTCATTCTAGAACTCCCAACATTCTATTGTGGCATTCTAGAACTCCCAACATTCTATTTTGGCATTCTAGAACTCCCAACATTCTATTTTGGCATTCTAGAACTCCCAACATTCTATTTTGGCATTCTAGAACTCCCAACATTCTATTTTGGCATTCTAGAACTCCCAACATTCTATTTTGGCATTCTAGAACTACCAACATTCTATTTTGGCATTCTAGAACTCCCAACATTATATTTTGGCATTCTAGAACTCCAAACATTCTATTTTGGAATTCTAGAACTCCAAACATTCTATTTTGGCATTTTAGAACTCCCAACATTCTATTTTGGACTTCTAGAACTCCCAACATTCTATTTTGGAATTCTGCAACATCAGCATTCTACTTTGGAATTCTAGAACTCCCAACATTCTATTTTGGCATTCTATAACTCCCAACATTCTATTTTGGCATTCTAGAACTCCCAACATTCTATTTTGGAATTCTAGAACTACCAACATTCTATTTTGGCATTCTAGAACTCCAAACATTCTATTTTGGAATTCTGCAACACCAACATTCTATTTTGGAATTCTAGAACTCCCAACATTCTATTTTGTCATTCTAGAACTCCCAACATTCTATTGTGGCATTCTAGAACTCCCAACATTCTATTTTGGCATTCTAGAACTCCCAACATTCTATTTTGGCATTCTAGAACTCCCAACATTCTATTTTGGCATTCTAGAACTCCCAACATTCTATTTTGGAATTCTAGAACTAACCAACATTCTATTTTGGCATTCTAGAACTCCCAACATTCTATTTTGGAATTCTAGAACTACCAACATTCTATTTTGGCATTCTAGAACTCCAAACATTCTATTTTGGAATTCTGCAACACCAACATTCTATTTTGGAATTCTAGAACTCCCAACATTCTATTTTGGCATTCTAGAACTCCCAACATTCTATTTTGGCATTCTAGAACTCCAAACATTCTATTTTGGCATTCTAGAACTCCCAACATTCTATTTTGGCATTCTAGAACTCCCAACATTCTATTTTGGAATTCTCGAACTACCAACATTCTTTTTTGGAATTCTAGAACTAGCAACATTCTATTTTGGCATTCTAGAACTCCCAACATTCTATTTTGGCATTCTAGAACTCCAAACATTCTATTTTGGAATTCTAGAACTACCAACATTCTATTTTGGAATTCTAGAACTCCCAACATTCTATTTTGGCATTCTTGAACTCCCAACATTCTATTTTGGAATTCTGCAACACCAACATTCTATTTTGGATTTCTAGAACTCCCAACATTCTATTTTGGCATTCTAGAACTCCCAGCATTCTATTTTGGAATTCTAGAACTCCCAACATTCTATTTTGGAATTCTAGAACTACCAACATTCTATTTTGGCATTCTAGAACTCCAAACATTCTATTTTGGAATTCTGCAACACCAACATTCTATTTTGGATTTCTAGAACTCCCAACATTCTATTTTGGCATTCTAGAACTCCCAGCATTCTATTTTGGAATTCTAGAACTCCCAACATTCTATTTTGGCATTCTAGAACTCCCAACATTCTATTTTGGCATTCTAGAACTCCCAACATTCTATTTTGGCATTCTAGAACTACCAACATTCTATTTTGGCATTCTAGAACTCCCAACATTCTATTTTGGCATTCTAGAACTCCAAACATTCTATTTTGGAATTCTAGAACTCCCAACATTCTATTTTGGCATTCTAGAACTCCCAACATTCTATTTTGGAATTCTCAAACTACCAACATTCTTTTTTGGAATTCTAGAACTAGCAACATTCTATTTTGGCATTCTAGAACTCCCAATATTCTATTTTGGCATTCTAGAACTCCCAACATTCTATTTTGGCATTCTAGAACTCCAAACATTCTGTTTTGGAATTCTGCAACACCAACATTCTATTTTGGATTTCTAGAACTCCCAACATTCTATTTTGGCATTCTAGAACTCCCAGCATTCTATTTTGGAATTCTAGAACTCCCAACATTCTATTTTGGCATTCTAGAACTCCCAACATTCTATTTTGGCATTCTAGAACTCCCAACATTCTATTTTGGCATTCTAGAACTACCAACATTCTATTTTGGCATTCTAGAACTCCCAACATTCTATTTTGGCATTCTAGAACTCCAAACATTCTATTTTGGAATTCTAGAACTCCCAACATTCTATTTTGGCATTCTTGAACTCCCAACATTCTATTTTGGAATTCTAGAACTCCCAACATTCTATTTTGGAATTCTAGAACTAGCAACATTCTATTTTGGCATTCTAGAACTCCAAACATTCTATTTTGGAATTCTAGAACTCCCAACATTCTATTTTGGCATTCTAGAACTCCCAACATTCTATTTTGGAATTCTCGAACTACCAACATTCTTTTTTGGAATTCTAGAACTAGCAACATTCTATTTTGGCATTCTAGAACTCCCAACATTCTATTTTGGCATTTTAGAACTCCAAACATTCTATTTTGGAATTCTAGAACTCCAAACATTCTATTTTGGAATTCTAGAACTCCCAACATTCTATTTTGGCATTCTTGAACTCCCAACATTCTATTTTGGAATTCTAGAACTCCCAACATTCTATTTTGGAATTCTGCAACATCAGCATTCTACTTTGGAATTCTAGAACTCCCAACATTCTATTTTGGCATTCTAGAACTCCCAACATTCTATTTTGGCATTCTAGAACTCCCAACATTCTATTTTGGAATTCTAGAACTACCAACATTCTATTTTGGCATTCTAGAACTCCAAACATTCTATTTTGGAATTCTGCAACACCAACATTCTATTTTGGAATTCTAGAACTCCCAACATTCTATTTTGTCATTCTAGAACTCCCAACATTCTATTGTGGCATTCTAGAACTCCCAACATTCTATTTTGGAATTCTAGAACTACCAACATTCTATTTTGGCATTCTAGAACTCCCAACATTCTATTTTGGCATTCTAGAACTCCCAACATTCTATTTTGGCATTCTAGAACTCCCAACATTCTATTTTGGAATTCTAGAACTCCCAACATTCTATTTTGGCATTCTAGAACTACAAACATTCTATTTTGGCATTCTAGAACTCCCAACATTATATTTTGGCATTCTAGAACTCCAAACATTCTATTTTGGAATTCTAGAACTCCAAACATTCTATTTTGGAATTTTAGAACTCCCAACATTCTATTTTGGCATTCTAGAACTCCCAACATTCTATTTTGGAATTCTAGAACTACCAACATTCTATTTTGGCATTCTAGAACTCCAAACATTCTATTTTGGAATTCTGCAACACCAACATTCTATTTTGGATTTCTAGAACTCCCAACATTCTATTTTGGCATTCTAGAACTCCCAGCATTCTATTTTGGAATTCTAGAACTCCCAACATTCTATTTTGGAATTCTGCAACACCAACATTCTATTTTGGCATTCTAGAACTACCAACATTCTATTTTGGCATTCTAGAACTCCCAACATTCTATTTTGGAATTCTAGAAATACCAACATTCTATTTTGGCATTCTAGAACTACCAACATTCTATTTTGGCATTCTAGAACTCCCAACATTCTATTTTGGAATACTAGAACTCCCAACATTCTATTTGGAATTCTTGAACTCCAAACATTCTATTTTGGAATTCTAGAACTCCCAACATTCTATTTTGGCATTCTAGAACTCCCAACATTCTATTTTGGAATTCTCGAACTACCAACATTCTTTTTTGGAATTCTAGAACTAGCAACATTCTATTTTGGCATTCTAGAACTCCCAACATTCTATTTTGGCATTCTAGAACTCCAAACATTCTATTTTGGAATTCTAGAACTCCAAACATTCTATTTTGGAATTCTAGAACTCCCAACATTCTATTTTGGCATTCTTGAACTCCCAACATTCTATTTTGGAATTCTAGAACTCCCAACATTCTATTTTGGAATTCTGCAACATCAGCATTCTACTTTGGAATTCTAGAACTCCCAACATTCTATTTTGGCATTCTAGAACTCCCAACATTCTATTTTGGCATTCTAGAACTCCCAACATTCTATTTTGGAATTCTAGAACTACCAACATTCTATTTTGGCATTCTAGAACTCCAAACATTCTATTTTGGAATTCTGCAACACCAACATTCTATTTTGGAATTCTAGAACTCCCAACATTCTATTTTGTCATTCTAGAACTCCCAACATTCTATTGTGGCATTCTAGAACTCCCAACATTCTATTTTGGCATTCTAGAACTCCCAACATTCTATTTTGGCATTCTAGAACTCCCAACATTCTATTTTGGCATTCTAGAACTCCCAACATTCTATTTTGGCATTCTAGAACTACCAACATTCTATTTTGGCATTCTAGAACTACCAACATTCTATTTTGGCATTCTAGAACTCCCAACATTATATTTTGGCATTCTAGAACTCCAAACATTCTATTTTGGAATTCTAGAACTCCAAACATTCTATTTTGGCATTTTAGAACTCCCAACATTCTATTTTGGACTTCTAGAACTCCCAACATTCTATTTTGGAATTCTGCAACATCAGCATTCTACTTTGGAATTCTAGAACTCCCAACATTCTATTTTGGCATTCTATAACTCCCAACATTCTATTTTGGCATTCTAGAACTCCCAACATTCTATTTTGGAATTCTAGAACTACCAACATTCTATTTTGGCATTCTAGAACTCCAAACATTCTATTTTGGAATTCTGCAACACCAACATTCTATTTTGGAATTCTAGAACTCCCAACATTCTATTTTGTCATTCTAGAACTCCCAACATTCTATTGTGGCATTCTAGAACTCCCAACATTCTATTTTGGCATTCTAGAACTCCCAACATTCTATTTTGGCATTCTAGAACTCCCAACATTCTATTTTGGCATTCTAGAACTACCAACATTCTATTTTGGCATTCTAGAACTCCCAACATTATATTTTGGCATTCTAGAACTCCAAACATTCTATTTTGGAATTCTAGAACTCCAAACATTCTATTTTGGCATTTTAGAACTCCCAACATTCTATTTTGGCATTCTAGAACTCCCAACATTCTATTTTGGAATTCTAGAACTACCAACATTCTATTTTGGCATTCTAGAACTCCCAACATTCTATTTTGGCATTCTAGAACTCCCAACATTCTATTTTGGCATTCTAGAACTCCCAACATTCTATTTTGGATTTATAGAACTCCCAACATTCTATTTTGGCATTCTAGAACTCCCAACATTCTATTTTGGAATTCTAGAACTACCAACATTCTATTTTGGCATTCTAGAACTCCAAACATTCTATTTTGGAATTCTGCAACACCAACATTCTATTTTGGAATTCTAGAACTACCAACATTCTATTTTGGCATTCTAGAACTCCCAACATTCTATTTTGGCATTCTAGAACCCCCAACATTCTATTTTGGCATTCTCGAACTCCCAACATTCTATTTTGGAATTCTAGAACTCCAAACATTCTATTTTGGCAATCTATAACTCCCAACATTCTATTTTGGAATTCTAGAACTACCAACATTCTATTTTGGCATTCTAGAACTCCCAACATTCTATTTTGGCATTCTAGAACTCCAAACATTCTATTTTGGAATTCTGCAACACCAACATTCTATTTTGGCATTCTAGAACTACCAACATTCTATTTTGGCATTCTAGAACTCCCAACATTCTATTTTGGAATTCTAGAACTACCAACATTCTATTTTGGCATTCAAGAACTCCAAACATTCTATTTTGGAATTCTGCAACACCAACATTCTATTTTGGATTTCTAGAACTCCCAACATTCTATTTTGGCATTCTAGAACTCCCAGCATTCTATTTTGGAATTCTAGAACTCCCAACATTCTATTTTGGCATTCTAGAACTCCCAACATTCTATTTTGGCATTCTAGAACTCCCAACATTCTATTTTGGAATTCTAGAACTAACCAACATTCTATTTTGGCATTCTAGAACTCCCAACATTCTATTTTGGAATTCTAGAACTACCAACATTCTATTTTGGCATTCTAGAACTCCAAACATTCTATTTTGGAATTCTGCAACACCAACATTCTATTTTGGAATTCTAGAACTCCCAACATTCTATTTTGGCATTCTAGAACTCCCAACATTCTATTTTGGCATTCTAGAACTCCCAACATTCTATTTTGGCATTCTAGAACTACCAACATTCTATTTTGGCATTCTAGAACTCCCAACATTCTATTTTGGCATTCTAGAACTCCAAACATTCTATTTTGGCATTCTAGAACTCCCAACATTCTATTTTGGCATTCTAGAACTCCCAACATTCTATTTTGGAATTCTCGAACTACCAACATTCTTTTTTGGAATTCTAGAACTAGCAACATTCTATTTTGGCATTCTAGAACTCCCAACATTCTATTTTGGCATTCTAGAACTCCAAACATTCTATTTTGGAATTCTAGAACTACCAACATTCTATTTTGGAATTCTAGAACTCCCAACATTCTATTTTGGCATTCTTGAACTCCCAACATTCTATTTTGGAATTCTGCAACACCAACATTCTATTTTGGATTTCTAGAACTCCCAACATTCTATTTTGGCATTCTAGAACTCCCAACATTCTATTTTGGCATTCTAGAACTCCCAACATTCTATTTTGGAATTCTCGAACTACCAACATTCTTTTTTGGAATTCTAGAACTAGCAACATTCTATTTTGGCATTCTAGAACTCCCAACATTCTATTTTGGCATTCTAGAACTCCCAACATTCTATTTTGGCATTCTAGAACTCCCAACATTCTATTTTGGCATTCTAGAACTCCCAACATTCTATTTTGGAATTCTCGAACTACCAACATTCTTTTTTGGAATTCTAGAACTAGCAACATTCTATTTTGGCATTCTAGAACTCCCAACATTCTATTTTGGCATTCTAGAACTCCCAACATTCTATTTTGGCATTCTAGAACTACCAACATTCTATTTTGGCATTCTAGAACTCCAAACATTCTATTTTGGAATTCTGCAACACCAACATTCTATTTTGGATTTCTAGAACTCCCAACATTCTATTTTGGCATTCTAGAACTCCCAGCATTCTATTTTGGAATTCTAGAACTCCCAACATTCTATTTTGGAATTCTAGAACTACCAACATTCTATTTTGGCATTCTAGAACTCCAAACATTCTATTTTGGAATTCTGCAACACCAACATTCTATTTTGGATTTCTAGAACTCCCAACATTCTATTTTGGCATTCTAGAACTCCCAGCATTCTATTTTGGAATTCTAGAACTCCCAACATTCTATTTTGGCATTCTAGAACTCCCAACATTCTTTTTTGGAATTCTAGAACTAGCAACATTCTATTTTGGCATTCTAGAACTCCAAACATTCTATTTTGGCATTCTAGAACTCCAAACATTCTATTTTGGAATTCTAGAACTCCCAACATTCTATTTTGGAATTCTAGAACTCCCAACATTCTATTTTGGCATTCTTGAACTCCCAACATTCTCTTTTGGAATTCTAGAACTCCCAACATTCTATTTTGGAATTCTGCAACATCAGCATTCTACTTTGGAATTCTAGAACTCCCAACATTCTATTTTGGCATTCTAGAACTCCCAACATTCTATTTTGGCATTCTAGAACTCCAAACATTCTATTTTGGAATTCTGCAACACCAACATTCTATTTTGGATTTCTAGAACTCCCAACATTCTATTTTGGCATTCTAGAACTCCCAGCATTCTATTTTGGAATTCTAGAACTCCCAACATTCTATTTTGGCATTCTAGAACTCCCAACATTCTATTTTGGCATTCTAGAACTCCCAACATTCTATTTTGGCATTCTAGAACTACCAACATTCTATTTTGGCATTCTAGAACTCCCAACATTCTATTTTGGCATTCTAGAACTACCAACATTCTATTTTGGCATTCTAGAACTCCCAACATTCTATTTTGGCATTCTAGAACTACCAACATTCTATTTTGGCATTCTAGAACTCCCAACATTCTATTTTGGCATTATAGAACTCCAAACATTCTATTTTGGAATTCTAGAACTCCAAACATTCTATTTTGGAATTCTAGAACTCCCAACATTCTATTTTGGCATTCTTGAACTCCCAACATTCTATTTTGGCATTCTTGAACTCCCAACATTCTATTTTGGAATTCTAGAACTCCCAACATTCTATTTTGGAATTCTAGAACTAGCAACATTCTATTTTGGCATTCTAGAACTCCAAACATTCTATTTTGGAATTCTAGAACTCCCAACATTCTATTTTGGCATTCTAGAACTCCCAACATTCTATTTTGGAATTCTCGAACTACCAACATTCTTTTTTGGAATTCTAGAACTAGCAACATTCTATTTTGGCATTCTAGAACTCCCAACATTCTATTTTGGCATTCTAGAACTCCAAACATTCTATTTTGGAATTCTAGAACTCCAAACATTCTATTTTGGAATTCTAGAACTCCCAACATTCTATTTTGGCATTCTTGAACTCCCAACATTCTATTTTGGAATTCTAGAACTCCCAACATTCTATTTTGGAATTCTGCAACATCAGCATTCTACTTTGGAATTCTAGAACTCCCAACATTCTATTTTGGCATTCTAGAACTCCCAACATTCTATTTTGGCATTCTAGAACTCCCAACATTCTATTTTGGAATTCTAGAACTACCAACATTCTATTTTGGCATTCTAGAACTCCAAACATTCTATTTTGGAATTCTGCAACACCAACATTCTATTTTGGAATTCTAGAACTCCCAACATTCTATTTTGGAATTCTAGAACTCCCAACATTCTATTTTGTCATTCTAGAACTCCCAACATTCTATTGTGGCATTCTAGAACTCCCAACATTCTATTTTGGCATTCTAGAACTCCCAACATTCTATTTTGGATTTATAGAACTCCCAACATTCTATTTTGGCATTCTAGAACTCCCAACATTCTATTTTGGAATTCTAGAACTACCAACATTCTATTTTGGCATTCTAGAACTCCAAACATTCTATTTTGGAATTCTGCAACACCAACATTCTATTTTGGAATTCTAGAACTACCAACATTCTATTTTGGCATTCTAGAACTCCCAACATTCTATTTTGGCATTCTAGAACCCCCAACATTCTATTTTGGCATTCTAGAACTCCCAACATTCTATTTTGGAATTCTAGAACTCCAAACATTCTATTTTGGCATTCTATAACTCCCAACATTCTATTTTGGAATTCTAGAACTACCAACATTCTATTTTGGCATTCTAGAACTCCCAACATTCTATTTTGGCATTCTAGAACTCCAAACATTCTATTTTGGAATTCTGCAACACCAACATTCTATTTTGGATTTCTAGAACTACCAACATTCTATTTTGGCATTCTAGAACTCCCAGCATTCTATTTTGGAATTCTAGAACTCCCAACATTCTATTTTGGAATTCTGCAACACCAACATTCTATTTTGGCATTCTAGAACTACCAACATTCTATTTTGGCATTCTAGAACTCCCAACATTCTATTTTGGAATTCTAGAACTACCAACATTCTATTTTGGCATTCAAGAACTCCAAACATTCTATTTTGGAATTCTGCAACACCAACATTCTATTTTGGATTTCTAGAACTCCCAACATTCTATTTTGGCATTCTAGAACTCCCAGCATTATATTTTGGAATTCTAGAACTCCCAACATTCTATTTTGGCATTCTAGAACTCCCAACATTCTATTTTGGCATTCTAGAACTCCCAACATTCTATTTTGGAATTCTAGAACTACCAACATTCTATTTTGGCATTCTAGAACTCCCAACATTCTATTTTGGCATTCTTGAACTCCCAACATTCTATTTTGGCATTCTTGAACTCCCAACATTCTATTTTGGAATTCTAGAACTCCCAACATTCTATTTTGGAATTCTAGAACTAGCAACATTCTATTTTGGCATTCTAGAACTCCAAACATTCTATTTTGGAATTCTAGAACTCCCAACATTCTATTTTGGCATTCTAGAACTCCCAACATTCTATTTTGGAATTCTCGAACTACCAACATTCTTTTTTGGAATTCTAGAACTAGCAACATTCTATTTTGGCATTCTAGAACTCCCAACATTCTATTTTGGCATTCTAGAACTCCAAACATTCTATTTTGGAATTCTAGAACTCCAAACATTCTATTTTGGAATTCTAGAACTCCCAACATTCTATTTTGGCATTCTTGAACTCCCAACATTCTATTTTGGAATTCTAGAACTCCCAACATTCTATTTTGGAATTCTGCAACATCAGCATTCTACTTTGGAATTCTAGAACTCCCAACATTCTATTTTGGCATTCTAGAACTCCCAACATTCTATTTTGGCATTCTAGAACTCCCAACATTCTATTTTGGAATTCTAGAACTACCAACATTCTATTTTGGCATTCTAGAACTCCAAACATTCTATTTTGGAATTCTGCAACACCAACATTCTATTTTGGAATTCTAGAACTCCCAACATTCTATTTTGGAATTCTAGAACTCCCAACATTCTATTTTGTCATTCTAGAACTCCCAACATTCTATTGTGGCATTCTAGAACTCCCAACATTCTATTTTGGCATTCTAGAACTCCCAACATTCTATTTTGGATTTATAGAACTCCCAACATTCTATTTTGGCATTCTAGAACTCCCAACATTCTATTTTGGAATTCTAGAACTACCAACATTCTATTTTGGCATTCTAGAACTCCAAACATTCTATTTTGGAATTCTGCAACACCAACATTCTATTTTGGAATTCTAGAACTACCAACATTCTATTTTGGCATTCTAGAACTCCCAACATTCTATTTTGGCATTCTAGAACCCCCAACATTCTATTTTGGCATTCTAGAACTCCCAACATTCTATTTTGGAATTCTAGAACTCCAAACATTCTATTTTGGCATTCTATAACTCCCAACATTCTATTTTGGAATTCTAGAACTACCAACATTCTATTTTGGCATTCTAGAACTCCCAACATTCTATTTTGGCATTCTAGAACTCCAAACATTCTATTTTGGAATTCTGCAACACCAACATTCTATTTTGGATTTCTAGAACTACCAACATTCTATTTTGGCATTCTAGAACTCCCAGCATTCTATTTTGGAATTCTAGAACTCCCAACATTCTATTTTGGAATTCTGCAACACCAACATTCTATTTTGGCATTCTAGAACTACCAACATTCTATTTTGGCATTCTAGAACTCCCAACATTCTATTTTGGAATTCTAGAACTACCAACATTCTATTTTGGCATTCAAGAACTCCAAACATTCTATTTTGGAATTCTGCAACACCAACATTCTATTTTGGATTTCTAGAACTCCCAACATTCTATTTTGGCATTCTAGAACTCCCAGCATTCTATTTTGGAATTCTAGAACTCCCAACATTCTATTTTGGCATTCTAGAACTCCCAACATTCTATTTTGGCATTCTAGAACTCCCAACATTCTATTTTGGAATTCTAGAACTACCAACATTCTATTTTGGCATTCTAGAACTCCCAACATTCTATTTTGGAATTCTAGAACTCCCAACATTCTATTTTGGCATTCTAGAACTCCCAGCATTCTATTTTGGAATTCTAGAACTCCCAACATTCTATTTTGGCATTCTAGAACTCCCAACATTCTATTTTGGCATTCTAGAACTCCCAACATTCTATTTTGGCATTCTAGAACTACCAACATTCTTTTTTGGAATTCTAGAACTAGCAACATTCTATTTTGGCATTCTAGAACTCCCAACATTCTATTTTGGCATTCTAGAACTCCAAACATTCTATTTTGGAATTCTAGAACTACCAACATTCTATTTTGGAATTCTAGAACTCCCAACATTCTATTTTGGCATTCTAGAACTCCCAACATTCTATTTTGGCATTCTAGAACTACCAACATTCTATTTTGGCATTCTAGAACTCCCAACATTCTATTTTGGCATTCTAGAACTCCAAACATTCTATTTTGGAATTCTAGAACTCCCAACATTCTATTTTGGCATTCTAGAACTCCCAACATTCTATTTTGGAATTCTCGAACTACCAACATTCTTTTTTGGAATTCTAGAACTAGCAACATTCTATTTTGGCATTCTAGAACTCCCAACATTCTATTTTGGCATTCTAGAACTCCAAACATTCTATTTTGGAATTCTAGAACTCCCAACATTCTATTTTGGAATTCTAGAACTCCCAACATTCTATTTTGGCATTCTTGAACTCCCAACATTCTATTTTGGCATTCTAGAACTCCAAACATTCTATTTTGGAATTCTAGAACTCCCAACATTCTATTTTGGCATTCTAGAACTCCCAACATTCTATTTTGGCATTCTAGAACTCCAAACATTCTATTTTGGAATTCTGCAACACCAACATTCTATTTTGGATTTCTAGAACTCCCAACATTCTATTTTGGCATTCTAGAACTCCCAGCATTCTATTTTGGAATTCTAGAACTCCCAACATTCTATTTTGGCATTCTAGAACTCCCAACATTCTATTTTGGCATTCTAGAACTCCCAACATTCTATTTTGGCATTCTAGAACTACCAACATTCTATTTTGGCATTCTAGAACTCCCAACATTCTATTTTGGCATTCTAGAACTACCAACATTCTATTTTGGCATTCTAGAACTCCCAACATTCTATTTTGGCATTCTAGAACTCCAAACATTCTATTTTGGAATTCTAGAACTCCAAACATTCTATTTTGGAATTCTAGAACTCCCAACATTCTATTTTGGCATTCTTGAACTCCCAACATTCTATTTTGGAATTCTAGAACTCCCAACATTCTATTTTGGAATTCTAGAACTAGCAACATTCTATTTTGGCATTCTAGAACTCCAAACATTCTATTTTGGAATTCTAGAACTCCCAACATTCTATTTTGGCATTCTAGAACTCCCAACATTCTATTTTGGAATTCTCGAACTACCAACATTCTTTTTTGGAATTCTAGAACTAGCAACATTCTATTTTGGCATTCTAGAACTCCCAACATTCTATTTTGGCATTCTAGAACTCCAAACATTCTATTTTGGAATTCTAGAACTCCAAACATTCTATTTTGGAATTCTAGAACTCCCAACATTCTATTTTGGCATTCTTGAACTCCCAACATTCTATTTTGGAATTCTAGAACTCCCAACATTCTATTTTGGAATTCTGCAACATCAGCATTCTACTTTGGAATTCTAGAACTCCCAACATTCTATTTTGGCATTCTAGAACTCCCAACATTCTATTTTGGCATTCTAGAACTCCCAACATTCTATTTTGGAATTCTAGAACTACCAACATTCTATTTTGGCATTCTAGAACTCCAAACATTCTATTTTGGAATTCTGCAACACCAACATTCTATTTTGGAATTCTAGAACTCCCAACATTCTATTTTGTCATTCTAGAACTCCCAACATTCTATTGTGGCATTCTAGAACTCCCAACATTCTATTTTGGCATTCTAGAACTCCCAACATTCTATTTTGGCATTCTAGAACTCCCAACATTCTATTTTGGCATTCTAGAACTCCCAACATTCTATTTTGGCATTCTAGAACTACCAACATTCTATTTTGGCATTCTAGAACTCCCAACATTATATTTTGGCATTCTAGAACTCCAAACATTCTATTTTGGAATTCTAGAACTCCCAACATTCTATTTTGGAATTCTAGAACTCCCAACATTCTATTTTGGCATTCTTGAACTCCCAACATTCTCTTTTGGAATTCTAGAACTCCCAACATTCTATTTTGGAATTCTGCAACATCAGCATTCTACTTTGGAATTCTAGAACTCCCAACATTCTATTTTGGCATTCTAGAACTCCCAACATTCTATTTTGGCATTCTAGAACTCCCAACATTCTATTTTGGCATTCTAGAACTCCCAACATTCTATTTTGGCATTCTAGAACTCCCAACATTCTATTTTGGCATTCTAGAACTACCAACATTCTATTTTGGCATTCTAGAACTCCCAACATTATATTTTGGCATTCTAGAACTCCAAACATTCTATTTTGGAATTCTAGAACTCCCAACATTCTATTTTGGAATTCTAGAACTCCCAACATTCTATTTTGGCATTCTAGAACTCCCAACATTCTATTTTGGCATTCTAGAACTCCCAACATTCTATTTTGGAATTCTAGAACTCCAAACATTCTATTTTGGCATTCTATAACTCCCAACATTCTATTTTGGAATTCTAGAACTACCAACATTCTATTTTGGCATTCTAGAACTCCCAACATTCTATTTTGGCATTCTAGAACTCCAAACATTCTATTTTGGAATTCTGCAACACCAACATTCTATTTTGGATTTCTAGAACTACCAACATTCTATTTTGGCATTCTAGAACTCCCAGCATTCTATTTTGGAATTCTAGAACTCCCAACATTCTATTTTGGAATTCTGCAACACCAACATTCTATTTTGGCATTCTAGAACTACCAACATTCTATTTTGGCATTC
This sequence comes from Pseudophryne corroboree, assembly GCF_028390025.1. Classification (NCBI taxonomy): domain Eukaryota; kingdom Metazoa; phylum Chordata; class Amphibia; order Anura; family Myobatrachidae; genus Pseudophryne; species Pseudophryne corroboree. The sequence continues at coordinate 895,731 of NW_026967466.1, forward strand.
TAGAACTCCCAACATTCTATTTTGGAATTCTAGAACTACCAACATTCTATTTTGGCATTCAAGAACTCCAAACATTCTATTTTGGAATTCTGCAACACCAACATTCTATTTTGGATTTCTAGAACTCCCAACATTCTATTTTGGCATTCTAGAACTCCCAGCATTCTATTTTGGAATTCTAGAACTCCCAACATTCTATTTTGGCATTCTAGAACTCCCAACATTCTATTTTGGCATTCTAGAACTCCCAACATTCTATTTTGGAATTCTAGAACTACCAACATTCTATTTTGGCATTCTAGAACTCCCAACATTCTATTTTGGCATTCTTGAACTCCCAACATTCTATTTTGGCATTCTTGAACTCCCAACATTCTATTTTGGAATTCTAGAACTCCCAACATTCTATTTTGGAATTCTAGAACTAGCAACATTCTATTTTGGCATTCTAGAACTCCAAACATTCTATTTTGGAATTCTAGAACTCCCAACATTCTATTTTGGCATTCTAGAACTCCCAACATTCTATTTTGGAATTCTCGAACTACCAACATTCTTTTTTGGAATTCTAGAACTAGCAACATTCTATTTTGGCATTCTAGAACTCCCAACATTCTATTTTGGCATTCTAGAACTCCAAACATTCTATTTTGGAATTCTAGAACTCCAAACATTCTATTTTGGAATTCTAGAACTCCCAACATTCTATTTTGGCATTCTTGAACTCCCAACATTCTATTTTGGAATTCTAGAACTCCCAACATTCTATTTTGGAATTCTGCAACATCAGCATTCTACTTTGGAATTCTAGAACTCCCAACATTCTATTTTGGCATTCTAGAACTCCCAACATTCTATTTTGGCATTCTAGAACTCCCAACATTCTATTTTGGAATTCTAGAACTACCAACATTCTATTTTGGCATTCTAGAACTCCAAACATTCTATTTTGGAATTCTGCAACACCAACATTCTATTTTGGAATTCTAGAACTCCCAACATTCTATTTTGGAATTCTAGAACTCCCAACATTCTATTTTGTCATTCTAGAACTCCCAACATTCTATTGTGGCATTCTAGAACTCCCAACATTCTATTTTGGCATTCTAGAACTCCCAACATTCTATTTTGGATTTATAGAACTCCCAACATTCTATTTTGGCATTCTAGAACTCCCAACATTCTATTTTGGAATTCTAGAACTACCAACATTCTATTTTGGCATTCTAGAACTCCAAACATTCTATTTTGGAATTCTGCAACACCAACATTCTATTTTGGAATTCTAGAACTACCAACATTCTATTTTGGCATTCTAGAACTCCCAACATTCTATTTTGGCATTCTAGAACCCCCAACATTCTATTTTGGCATTCTAGAACTCCCAACATTCTATTTTGGAATTCTAGAACTCCAAACATTCTATTTTGGCATTCTATAACTCCCAACATTCTATTTTGGAATTCTAGAACTACCAACATTCTATTTTGGCATTCTAGAACTCCCAACATTCTATTTTGGCATTCTAGAACTCCAAACATTCTATTTTGGAATTCTGCAACACCAACATTCTATTTTGGATTTCTAGAACTACCAACATTCTATTTTGGCATTCTAGAACTCCCAGCATTCTATTTTGGAATTCTAGAACTCCCAACATTCTATTTTGGAATTCTGCAACACCAACATTCTATTTTGGCATTCTAGAACTACCAACATTCTATTTTGGCATTCTAGAACTCCCAACATTCTATTTTGGAATTCTAGAACTACCAACATTCTATTTTGGCATTCAAGAACTCCAAACATTCTATTTTGGAATTCTGCAACACCAACATTCTATTTTGGATTTCTAGAACTCCCAACATTCTATTTTGGCATTCTAGAACTCCCAGCATTCTATTTTGGAATTCTAGAACTCCCAACATTCTATTTTGGCATTCTAGAACTCCCAACATTCTATTTTGGCATTCTAGAACTCCCAACATTCTATTTTGGAATTCTAGAACTACCAACATTCTATTTTGGCATTCTAGAACTCCCAACATTCTATTTTGGAATTCTAGAACTCCCAACATTCTATTTTGGCATTCTAGAACTCCCAGCATTCTATTTTGGAATTCTAGAACTCCCAACATTCTATTTTGGCATTCTAGAACTCCCAACATTCTATTTTGGCATTCTAGAACTCCCAACATTCTATTTTGGCATTCTAGAACTACCAACATTCTTTTTTGGAATTCTAGAACTAGCAACATTCTATTTTGGCATTCTAGAACTCCCAACATTCTATTTTGGCATTCTAGAACTCCAAACATTCTATTTTGGAATTCTAGAACTACCAACATTCTATTTTGGAATTCTAGAACTCCCAACATTCTATTTTGGCATTCTAGAACTCCCAACATTCTATTTTGGCATTCTAGAACTACCAACATTCTATTTTGGCATTCTAGAACTCCCAACATTCTATTTTGGCATTCTAGAACTCCAAACATTCTATTTTGGAATTCTAGAACTCCCAACATTCTATTTTGGCATTCTAGAACTCCCAACATTCTATTTTGGAATTCTCGAACTACCAACATTCTTTTTTGGAATTCTAGAACTAGCAACATTCTATTTTGGCATTCTAGAACTCCCAACATTCTATTTTGGCATTCTAGAACTCCAAACATTCTATTTTGGAATTCTAGAACTCCCAACATTCTATTTTGGAATTCTAGAACTCCCAACATTCTATTTTGGCATTCTTGAACTCCCAACATTCTATTTTGGCATTCTAGAACTCCAAACATTCTATTTTGGAATTCTAGAACTCCCAACATTCTATTTTGGCATTCTAGAACTCCCAACATTCTATTTTGGCATTCTAGAACTCCAAACATTCTATTTTGGAATTCTGCAACACCAACATTCTATTTTGGATTTCTAGAACTCCCAACATTCTATTTTGGCATTCTAGAACTCCCAGCATTCTATTTTGGAATTCTAGAACTCCCAACATTCTATTTTGGCATTCTAGAACTCCCAACATTCTATTTTGGCATTCTAGAACTCCCAACATTCTATTTTGGCATTCTAGAACTACCAACATTCTATTTTGGCATTCTAGAACTCCCAACATTCTATTTTGGCATTCTAGAACTACCAACATTCTATTTTGGCATTCTAGAACTCCCAACATTCTATTTTGGCATTCTAGAACTCCAAACATTCTATTTTGGAATTCTAGAACTCCAAACATTCTATTTTGGAATTCTAGAACTCCCAACATTCTATTTTGGCATTCTTGAACTCCCAACATTCTATTTTGGAATTCTAGAACTCCCAACATTCTATTTTGGAATTCTAGAACTAGCAACATTCTATTTTGGCATTCTAGAACTCCAAACATTCTATTTTGGAATTCTAGAACTCCCAACATTCTATTTTGGCATTCTAGAACTCCCAACATTCTATTTTGGAATTCTCGAACTACCAACATTCTTTTTTGGAATTCTAGAACTAGCAACATTCTATTTTGGCATTCTAGAACTCCCAACATTCTATTTTGGCATTCTAGAACTCCAAACATTCTATTTTGGAATTCTAGAACTCCAAACATTCTATTTTGGAATTCTAGAACTCCCAACATTCTATTTTGGCATTCTTGAACTCCCAACATTCTATTTTGGAATTCTAGAACTCCCAACATTCTATTTTGGAATTCTGCAACATCAGCATTCTACTTTGGAATTCTAGAACTCCCAACATTCTATTTTGGCATTCTAGAACTCCCAACATTCTATTTTGGCATTCTAGAACTCCCAACATTCTATTTTGGAATTCTAGAACTACCAACATTCTATTTTGGCATTCTAGAACTCCAAACATTCTATTTTGGAATTCTGCAACACCAACATTCTATTTTGGAATTCTAGAACTCCCAACATTCTATTTTGTCATTCTAGAACTCCCAACATTCTATTGTGGCATTCTAGAACTCCCAACATTCTATTTTGGCATTCTAGAACTCCCAACATTCTATTTTGGCATTCTAGAACTCCCAACATTCTATTTTGGCATTCTAGAACTCCCAACATTCTATTTTGGCATTCTAGAACTACCAACATTCTATTTTGGCATTCTAGAACTCCCAACATTATATTTTGGCATTCTAGAACTCCAAACATTCTATTTTGGAATTCTAGAACTCCCAACATTCTATTTTGGAATTCTAGAACTCCCAACATTCTATTTTGGCATTCTTGAACTCCCAACATTCTCTTTTGGAATTCTAGAACTCCCAACATTCTATTTTGGAATTCTGCAACATCAGCATTCTACTTTGGAATTCTAGAACTCCCAACATTCTATTTTGGCATTCTAGAACTCCCAACATTCTATTTTGGCATTCTAGAACTCCAAACATTCTATTTTGGAATTCTGCAACACCAACATTCTATTTTGGATTTCTAGAACTCCCAACATTCTATTTTGGCATTCTAGAACTCCCAGCATTCTATTTTGGAATTCTAGAACTCCCAACATTCTATTTTGGCATTCTAGAACTCCCAACATTCTATTTTGGCATTCTAGAACTCCCAACATTCTATTTTGGCATTCTAGAACTACCAACATTCTATTTTGGCATTCTAGAACTCCCAACATTCTATTTTGGCATTCTAGAACTACCAACATTCTATTTTGGCATTCTAGAACTCCCAACATTCTATTTTGGCATTCTAGAACTCCAAACATTCTATTTTGGAATTCTAGAACTCCAAACATTCTATTTTGGAATTCTAGAACTCCCAACATTCTATTTTGGCATTCTTGAACTCCCAACATTCTATTTTGGAATTCTAGAACTCCCAACATTCTATTTTGGAATTCTAGAACTAGCAACATTCTATTTTGGCATTCTAGAACTCCAAACATTCTATTTTGGAATTCTAGAACTCCCAACATTCTATTTTGGCATTCTAGAACTCCCAACATTCTATTTTGGAATTCTCGAACTACCAACATTCTTTTTTGGAATTCTAGAACTAGCAACATTCTATTTTGGCATTCTAGAACTCCCAACATTCTATTTTGGCATTCTAGAACTCCAAACATTCTATTTTGGAATTCTAGAACTCCAAACATTCTATTTTGGAATTCTAGAACTCCCAACATTCTATTTTGGCATTCTTGAACTCCCAACATTCTATTTTGGAATTCTAGAACTCCCAACATTCTATTTTGGAATTCTGCAACATCAGCATTCTACTTTGGAATTCTAGAACTCCCAACATTCTATTTTGGCATTCTAGAACTCCCAACATTCTATTTTGGCATTCTAGAACTCCCAACATTCTATTTTGGAATTCTAGAACTCCCAACATTCTATTTTGGCATTCTAGAACTACCAACATTCTATTTTGGCATTCTAGAACTCCCAACATTATATTTTGGCATTCTAGAACTCCAAACATTCTATTTTGGAATTCTAGAACTCCAAACATTCTATTTTGGCATTTTAGAACTCCCAACATTCTATTTTGGCATTCTAGAACTCCCAACATTCTATTTTGGAATTCTAGAACTACCAACATTCTATTTTGGCATTCTAGAACTCCCAACATTCTATTTTGGCATTCTAGAACTCCCAACATTCTATTTTGGCATTCTAGAACTCCCAACATTCTATTTTGGCATTCTAGAACTCCCAACATTATATTTTGGCATTCTAGAACTCCCAACATTCTATTTTGGCATTCTAGAACTCCCAACATTCTATTTTGGCATTCTAGAACTACCAACATTCTATTTTGGCATTCTAGAACTCCCAACATTCTATTTTGGCATTCTAGAACTACCAACATTCTATTTTGGCATTCTAGAACTCCCAACATTCTATTTTGGCATTCTAGAACTCCAAACATTCTATTTTGGAATTCTAGAACTCCAAACATTCTATTTTGGAATTCTAGAACTCCCAACATTCTATTTTGGCATTCTTGAACTCCCAACATTCTATTTTGGAATTCTAGAACTCCCAACATTCTATTTTGGAATTCTAGAACTAGCAACATTCTATTTTGGCATTCTAGAACTCCAAACATTCTATTTTGGAATTCTAGAACTCCCAACATTCTATTTTGGCATTCTAGAACTCCCAACATTCTATTTTGGAATTCTCGAACTACCAACATTCTTTTTTGGAATTCTAGAACTAGCAACATTCTATTTTGGCATTCTAGAACTCCCAACATTCTATTTTGGCATTCTAGAACTCCAAACATTCTATTTTGGAATTCTAGAACTCCAAACATTCTATTTTGGAATTCTAGAACTCCCAACATTCTATTTTGGCATTCTTGAACTCCCAACATTCTATTTTGGAATTCTAGAACTCCCAACATTCTATTTTGGAATTCTGCAACATCAGCATTCTACTTTGGAATTCTAGAACTCCCAACATTCTATTTTGGCATTCTAGAACTCCCAACATTCTATTTTGGCATTCTAGAACTCCCAACATTCTATTTTGGAATTCTAGAACTACCAACATTCTATTTTGGCATTCTAGAACTCCAAACATTCTATTTTGGAATTCTGCAACACCAACATTCTATTTTGGAATTCTAGAACTCCCAACATTCTATTTTGTCATTCTAGAACTCCCAACATTCTATTGTGGCATTCTAGAACTCCCAACATTCTATTTTGGCATTCTAGAACTCCCAACATTCTATTTTGGCATTCTAGAACTCCCAACATTCTATTTTGGCATTCTAGAACTCCCAACATTCTATTTTGGCATTCTAGAACTACCAACATTCTATTTTGGCATTCTAGAACTCCCAACATTATATTTTGGCATTCTAGAACTCCAAACATTCTATTTTGGAATTCTAGAACTCCAAACATTCTATTTTGGAATTCTAGAACTCCAAACATTCTATTTTGGCATTTTAGAACTCCCAACATTCTATTTTGGCATTCTAGAACTCCCAACATTCTATTTTGGAATTCTAGAACTACCAACATTCTATTTTGGCATTCTAGAACTCCCAACATTCTATTTTGGCATTCTAGAACTCCCAACATTCTATTTTGGCATTCTAGAACTCCCAACATTCTATTTTGGCATTCTAGAACTCCCAACATTCTATTTTGGAATTCTGCAACACCAACATTCTATTTTGGAATTCTAGAACTACCAACATTCTATTTTGGCATTCTAGAACTCCCAACATTCTATTTTGGAATTCTAGAACTACCAACATTCTATTTTGGCATTCTAGAACTCCCAACATTCTATTTTGGCATTCTAGAACTCCCAACATTCTATTTTGGCATTCTAGAACTACCAACATTCTATTTTGGCATTCTAGAACTCCAAACATTCTATTTTGGAATTCTGCAACACCAACATTCTATTTTGGAATTCTAGAACTACCAACATTCTATTTTGGCATTCTAGAACTCCCAACATTCTATTTTGGCATTCTAGAACTCCCAACATTCTATTTTGGCATTCTAGAACTACCAACATTCTATTTTGGCATTCTAGAACTCCAAACATTCTATTTTGGAATTCTGCAACACCAACATTCTATTTTGGAATCCTAGAACTACCAACATTCTATTTTGGATTTATAGAACTCCCAACATTCTATTTTGGCATTCTAGAACTCCCAACATTCTATTTTGGAATTCTAGAACTACCAACATTCTATTTTGGCATTCTAGAACTCCAAACATTCTATTTTGGAATTCTGCAACACCAACATTCTATTTTGGAATTCTAGAACTACCAACATTCTATTTTGGCATTCTAGAACTCCAAACATTCTATTTTGGAATTCTGCAACACCAACATTCTATTTTGGAATTCTAGAACTCCCAACATTCTATTTTGTCATTCTAGAACTCCCAACATTCTATTGTGGCATTCTAGAACTCCCAACATTCTATTTTGGCATTCTAGAACTCCCAACATTCTATTTTGGCATTCTAGAACCCCCAACATTCTATTTTGGCATTCTAGAACTCCCAACATTCTATTTTGGCATTCTAGAACTACCAACATTCTATTTTGGCATTCTAGAACTCCCAACATTATATTTTGGCATTCTAGAACTCCAAACATTCTATTTTGGAATTCTAGAACTCCAAACATTCTATTTTGGCATTCTATAACTCCCAACATTCTATTTTGGAATTCTAGAACTACCAACATTCTATTTTGGCATTCTAGAACTCCCAACATTCTATTTTGGCATTCTAGAACTCCAAACATTCTATTTTGGAATTCTGCAACACCAACATTCTATTTTGGATTTCTAGAACTACCAACATTCTATTTTGGCATTCTAGAACTCCCAGCATTCTATTTTGGAATTCTAGAACTCCCAACATTCTATTTTGGCATTCTAGAACTCCCAACATTCTATTTTGGCATTCTAGAACTCCCAACATTCTATTTTGGAATTCTAGAACTACCAACATTCTATTTTGGCATTCTAGAACTCCCAACATTCTATTTTGGAATTCTAGAACTACCAACATTCTATTTTGGCATTCTAGAACTCCAAACATTCTATTTTGGAATTCTGCAACACCAACATTCTATTTTGGATTTCTAGAACTCCCAACATTCTATTTTGGCATTCTAGAACTCCCAGCATTCTATTTTGGAATTCTGCAACACCAACATTCTATTTTGGATTTCTAGAACTCCCAGCATTCTATTTTGGAATTCTAGAACTCCCAACATTCTATTTTGGAATTCTAGAACTACCAACATTCTATTTTGGCATTCTAGAACTCCAAACATTCTATTTTGGAATTCTGCAACACCAACATTCTATTTTGGATTTCTAGAACTCCCAACATTCTATTTTGGCATTCTAGAACTCCCAGCATTCTATTTTGGAATTCTAGAACTCCCAACATTCTATTTTGGCATTCTAGAACTACCAACATTCTATTTTGGCATTCTAGAACTCCCAACATTCTATTTTGGCATTCTAGAACTACCAACATTCTATTTTGGCATTCTAGAACTCCAAACATTCTATTTTGGAATTCTGCAACACCAACATTCTATTTTGGATTTCTAGAACTCCCAACATTCTATTTTGGCATTCTAGAACTCCCAGCATTCTATTTTGGAATTCTGCAACACCAACATTCTATTTTGGATTTCTAGAACTCCCAGCATTCTATTTTGGAATTCTAGAACTCCCAACATTCTATTTTGGAATTCTAGAACTACCAACATTCTATTTTGGCATTCTAGAACTCCAAACATTCTATTTTGGAATTCTGCAACACCAACATTCTATTTTGGATTTCTAGAACTCCCAACATTCTATTTTGGCATTCTAGAACTCCCAGCATTCTATTTTGGAATTCTAGAACTCCCAACATTCTATTTTGGCATTCTAGAACTCCCAACATTCTATTTTGGCATTCTAGAACTCCCAACATTCTATTTTGGCATTCTAGAACTACCAACATTCTATTTTGGCATTCTAGAACTCCCAACATTCTATTTTGGCATTCTAGAACTCCAAACATTCTATTTTGGCATTCTAGAACTCCCAACATTCTATTTTGGCATTCTAGAACTCCCAACATTCTATTTTGGAATTCTTGAACTACCAACATTCTTTTTTGGAATTCTAGAACTAGCAACATTCTATTTTGGCATTCTAGAACTCCCAACATTCTATTTTGGCATTCTAGAACTCCAAACATTCTATTTTGGAATTCTAGAACTACCAACATTCTATTTTGGAATTCTAGAACTCCCAACATTCTTTTTTGGCATTCTTGAACTCCCAACATTCTATTTTGGAATTCTGCAACACCAACATTCTATTTTGGATTTCTAGAACTCCCAACATTCTATTTTGGCATTCTAGAACTCCCAGCATTCTATTTTGGAATTCTAGAACTCCCAACATTCTATTTTGGCATTCTAGAACTCCCAACATTCTATTTTGGCATTCTAGAACTCCCAGCATTCTATTTTGGAATTCTAGAACTCCCAACATTCTATTTTGGCATTCTAGAACTCCCAACATTCTATTTTGGCATTCTAGAACTCCCAACATTCTATTTTGGCATTCTAGAACTACCAACATTCTATTTTGGCATTCTAGAACTCCAAACATTCTATTTTGGAATTCTGCAACACCAACATTCTATTTTGGATTTCTAGAACTCCCAACATTCTATTTTGGCATTCTAGAACTCCCAGCATTCTATTTTGGAATTCTAGAACTCCCAACATTCTATTTTGGAATTCTAGAACTACCAACATTCTATTTTGGCATTCTAGAACTCCAAGCATTCTATTTTGGAATTCTAGAACTCCAAACATTCTATTTTGGCATTCTAGAACTCCCAACATTCTATTTTGGAATTCTGCAACACCAACATTCTATTTTGGATTTCTAGAACTCCCAACATTCTATTTTGGCATTCTAGAACTCCCAGCATTCTATTTTGGAATTCTAGAACTCCCAACATTCTATTTTGGCATTCTAGAACTCCCAACATTATATTTTGGCATTCTAGAACTCCAAGCATTCTATTTTGGAATTCTAGAACTCCAAACATTCTATTTTGGCATTCTAGAACTCCCAACATTCTATTTTGGCATTCTAGAACTACCAACATTCTATTTTGGCATTCTAGAACTCCCAACATTATATTTTGGCATTCTAGAACTCCCAACATTCTATTTTGGCATTCTAGAACTCCAAACATTCTATTTTGGAATTCTGCAACACCAACATTCTATTTTGGATTTCTAGAACTCCCAACATTCTATTTTGGCATTCTAGAACTCCCAGCATTCTATTTTGGAATTCTGCAACACCAACATTCTATTTTGGAATTCTAGAACTCCCAGCATTCTATTTTGGAATTCTGCAACACCAACATTCTATTTTGGCATTCTAGAACTCCAAACATTCTATTTTGGAATTCTGCAACACCAACATTCTATTTTGGATTTCTAGAACTCCCAACATTCTATTTTGGCATTCTAGAACTCCCAACATTATATTTTGGCATTCTAGAACTCCAAGCATTCTATTTTGGAATTCTAGAACTCCAAACATTCTATTTTGGCATTCTAGAACTCCCAACATTCTATTTTGGCATTCTAGAACTACCAACATTCTATTTTGGCATTCTAGAACTCCCAACATTATATTTTGGCATTCTAGAACTCCCAACATTATATTTTGGCATTCTAGAACTCCAAACATTCTATTTTGGCATTCTAGAACTCCAAACATTCTATTTTGGCATTCTAGAACTCCCAACATTCTATTTTGGCATTCTAGAACTCCCAACATTCTATTTTGGAATTCTCGAACTACCAACATTCTTTTTTGGAATTCTAGAACTAGCAACATTCTATTTTGGCATTCTAGAACTCCCAACATTCTATTTTGGCATTCTAGAACTCCAAACATTCTATTTTGGAATTCTAGAACTACCAACATTCTATTTTGGAATTCTAGAACTCCCAACATTCTATTTTGGCATTCTTGAACTCCCAACATTCTATTTTGGAATTCTGCAACACCAACATTCTATTTTGGATTTCTAGAACTCCCAACATTCTATTTTGGCATTCTAGAACTCCCAGCATTCTATTTTGGAATTCTAGAACTCCCAACATTCTATTTTGGCATTCTAGAACTCCCAACATTCTATTTTGGCATTCTAGAACTCCCAGCATTCTATTTTGGAATTCTAGAACTCCCAACATTCTATTTTGGCATTCTAGAACTCCCAACATTCTATTTTGGCATTCTAGAACTCCCAACATTCTATTTTGGCATTCTAGAACTACCAACATTCTATTTTGGCATTCTAGAACTCCAAACATTCTATTTTGGAATTCTGCAACACCAACATTCTATTTTGGATTTCTAGAACTCCCAACATTCTATTTTGGCATTCTAGAACTCCCAGCATTCTATTTTGGAATTCTAGAACTCCCAACATTCTATTTTGGAATTCTAGAACTACCAACATTCTATTTTGGCATTCTAGAACTCCAAACATTCTATTTTGGAATTCTGCAACACCAACATTCTATTTTGGATTTCTAGAACTCCCAACATTCTATTTTGGCATTCTAGAACTCCCAACATTATATTTTGGCATTCTAGAACTCCAAACATTCTATTTTGGAATTCTAGAACTCCAAACATTCTATTTTGGCATTCTAGAACTCCCAACATTCTATTTTGGCATTCTAGAACTACCAACATTCTATTTTGGCATTCTAGAACTCCCAACATTATATTTTGGCATTCTAGAACTCCCAACATTATATTTTGGCATTCTAGAACTCCAAACATTCTATTTTGGAATTCTAGAACTACCAACATTCTATTTTGGCATTCTAGAACTCCAAACATTCTATTTTGGAATTCTGCAACACCAACATTCTATTTTGGAATCCTAGAACTACCAACATTCTATTTTGGATTTATAGAACTCCCAACATTCTATTTTGGCATTCTAGAACTCCCAACATTCTATTTTGGAATTCTAGAACTACCAACATTCTATTTTGGCATTCTAGAACTCCAAACATTCTATTTTGGAATTCTGCAACACCAACATTCTATTTTGGAATTCTAGAACTACCAACATTCTATTTTGGCATTCTAGAACTCCAAACATTCTATTTTGGAATTCTGCAACACCAACATTCTATTTTGGAATTCTAGAACTCCCAACATTCTATTTTGTCATTCTAGAACTCCCAACATTCTATTGTGGCATTCTAGAACTCCCAACATTCTATTTTGGCATTCTAGAACTCCCAACATTCTATTTTGGCATTCTAGAACCCCCAACATTCTATTTTGGCATTCTAGAACTCCCAACATTCTATTTTGGCATTCTAGAACTACCAACATTCTATTTTGGCATTCTAGAACTACCAACATTATATTTTGGCATTCTAGAACTCCAAACATTCTATTTTGGAATTCTAGAACTCCAAACATTCTATTTTGGCATTCTATAACTCCCAACATTCTATTTTGGAATTCTAGAACTACCAACATTCTATTTTGGCATTCTAGAACTCCCAACATTCTAATTTGGCATTCTAGAACTCCAAACATTCTATTTTGGAATTCTGCAACACCAACATTCTATTTTGGATTTCTAGAACTACCAACATTCTATTTTGGCATTCTAGAACTCCCAGCATTCTATTTTGGAATTCTAGAACTCCCAACATTCTATTTTGGAATTCTGCAACACCAACATTCTATTTTGGCATTCTAGAACTACCAACATTCTATTTTGGCATTCTAGAACTCCCAACATTCTATTTTGGAATTCTAGAACTACCAACATTCTATTTTGGCATTCAAGAACTCCAAACATTCTATTTTGGAATTCTGCAACACCAACATTCTATTTTGGATTTCTAGAACTCCCAACATTCTATTTTGGCGTTCTAGAACTCCCAGCATTCTATTTTGGAATTCTAGAACTCCCAACATTCTATTTTGGCATTCTAGTACTCCCAACATTCTATTTTGGCATTCTAGAACTCCCAACATTCTATTTTGGAATTCTAGAACTACCAACATTCTATTTTGGCATTCTAGAACTCCCAACATTCTATTTTGGAATTCTAGAACTACCAACATTCTATTTTGGCATTCTAGAACTCCAAACATTCTATTTTGGAATTCTGCAACACCAACATTCTATTTTGGATTTCTAGAACTCCCAACATTCTATTTTGGCATTCTAGAACTCCCAGCATTCTATTTTGGAATTCTGCAACACCAACATTCTATTTTGGATTTCTAGAACTCCCAGCATTCTATTTTGGAATTCTAGAACTCCCAACATTCTATTTTGGAATTCTAGAACTACCAACATTCTATTTTGGCATTCTAGAACTCCAAACATTCTATTTTGGAATTCTGCAACACCAACATTCTATTTTGGATTTCTAGAACTCCCAACATTCTATTTTGGCATTCTAGAACTCCCAGCATTCTATTTTGGAATTCTAGAACTCCCAACATTCTATTTTGGCATTCTAGAACTCCCAACATTCTATTTTGGCATTCTAGAACTCCCAACATTCTATTTTGGCATTCTAGAACTACCAACATTCTATTTTGGCATTCTAGAACTCCCAACATTCTATTTTGGAATTCTAGAACTACCAACATTCTATTTTGGCATTCTAGAACTCCAAACATTCTATTTTGGAATTCTGCAACACCAACATTCTATTTTGGATTTCTAGAACTCCCAACATTCTATTTTGGCATTCTAGAACTCCCAGCATTCTATTTTGGAATTCTGCAACACCAACATTCTATTTTGGATTTCTAGAACTCCCAGCATTCTATTTTGGAATTCTAGAACTCCCAACATTCTATTTTGGAATTCTAGAACTACCAACATTCTATTTTGGCATTCTAGAACTCCAAACATTCTATTTTGGAATTCTGCAACACCAACATTCTATTTTGGATTTCTAGAACTCCCAACATTCTATTTTGGCATTCTAGAACTCCCAGCATTCTATTTTGGAATTCTAGAACTCCCAACATTCTATTTTGGCATTCTAGAACTCCCAACATTCTATTTTGGCATTCTAGAACTCCCAACATTCTATTTTGGCATTCTAGAACTACCAACATTCTATTTTGGCATTCTAGAACTCCCAACATTCTATTTTGGCATTCTAGAACTCCAAACATTCTATTTTGGCATTCTAGAACTCCCAACATTCTATTTTGGCATTCTAGAACTCCCAACATTCTATTTTGGAATTCTCAAACTACCAACATTCTTTTTTGGAATTCTAGAACTAGCAACATTCTATTTTGGCATTCTAGAACTCCCAACATTCTATTTTGGCATTCTAGAACTCCAAACATTCTATTTTGGAATTCTAGAACTACCAACATTCTATTTTGGAATTCTAGAACTCCCAACATTCTTTTTTGGCATTCTTGAACTCCCAACATTCTATTTTGGAATTCTGCAACACCAACATTCTATTTTGGATTTCTAGAACTCCCAACATTCTATTTTGGCATTCTAGAACTCTCAGCATTCTATTTTGGAATTCTAGAACTCCCAACATTCTATTTTGGCATTCTAGAACTCCCAACATTCTATTTTGGCATTCTAGAACTCCCAGCATTCTATTTTGGAATTCTAGAACTCCCAACATTCTATTTTGGCATTCTAGAACTCCCAACATTCTATTTTGGCATTCTAGAACTCCCAACATTCTATTTTGGCATTCTAGAACTACCAACATTCTATTTTGGCATTCTAGAACTCCAAACATTCTATTTTGGAATTCTGCAACACCAACATTCTATTTTGGATTTCTAGAACTCCCAACATTCTATTTTGGCATTCTAGAACTCCCAGCATTCTATTTTGGAATTCTAGAACTCCCAACATTCTATTTTGGAATTCTAGAACTACCAACATTCTATTTTGGCATTCTAGAACTCCAAACATTCTATTTTGGAATTCTGCAACACCAACATTCTATTTTGGATTTCTAGAACTCCCAACATTCTATTTTGGCATTCTAGAACTCCCAACATTATATTTTGGCATTCTAGAACTCCAAGCATTCTATTTTGGAATTCTAGAACTCCAAACATTCTATTTTGGCATTCTAGAACTCCCAACATTCTATTTTGGCATTCTAGAACTACCAACATTCTATTTTGGCATTCTAGAACTCCCAACATTATATTTTGGCATTCTAGAACTCCCAACATTATATTTTGGCATTCTAGAACTCCAAACATTCTATTTTGGAATTCTAGAACTACCAACATTCTATTTTGGCATTCTAGAACTCCAAACATTCTATTTTGGAATTCTGCAACACCAACATTCTATTTTGGAATCCTAGAACTACCAACATTCTATTTTGGATTTATAGAACTACCAACATTCTATTTTGGCATTCTAGAACTCCCAACATTCTATTTTGGCATTCTAGAACTCCAAACATTCTATTTTGGAATTCTAGAACTACCAACATTCTATTTTGGCATTCTAGAACTCCAAACATTCTATTTTGGAATTCTGCAACACCAACATTCTATTTTGGATTTCTAGAACTCCCAACATTCTATTTTGGCATTCTAGAACTCCCAGCATTCTATTTTGGAATTCTGCAACACCAACATTCTATTTTGGATTTCTAGAACTCCCAGCATTCTATTTTGGAATTCTAGAACTCCCAACATTCTATTTTGGAATTCTAGAACTACCAACATTCTATTTTGGCATTCTAGAACTCCAAACATTCTATTTTGGAATTCTGCAACACCAACATTCTATTTTGGATTTCTAGAACTCCCAACATTCTATTTTGGCATTCTAGAACTCCCAGCATTCTATTTTGGAATTCTAGAACTCCCAACATTCTATTTTGGCATTCTAGAACTCCCAACATTCTATTTTGGCATTCTAGAACTCCCAACATTCTATTTTGGCATTCTAGAACTCCCAACATTCTATTTTGGCATTCTAGAACTCCCAGCATTCTATTTTGGCATTCTAGAACTCCCAACATTCTATTTTGGCATTCTAGAACTCCCAACATTCTATTTTGGCATTCTAGAACTACCAACATTCTATTTTGGCATTCTAGAACTCCAAACATTCTATTTTGGAATTCTGCAACACCAACATTCTATTTTGGATTTCTAGAACTCCCAACATTCTATTTTGGCATTCTAGAACTCCCAGCATTCTATTTTGGAATTCTAGAACTCCCAACATTCTATTTTGGAATTCTAGAACTACCAACATTCTATTTTGGCATTCTAGAACTCCAAACATTCTATTTTGGAATTCTGCAACACCAACATTCTATTTTGGATTTCTAGAACTCCCAACATTCTATTTTGGCATTCTAGAACTCCCAACATTATATTTTGGCATTCTAGAACTCCAAGCATTCTATTTTGGAATTCTAGAACTCCAAACATTCTATTTTGGCATTCTAGAACTACCAACATTCTATTTTGGCATTCTAGAACTCCCAACATTATATTTTGGCATTCTAGAACTCCCAACATTATATTTTGGCATTCTAGAACTCCAAACATTCTATTTTGGAATTCTAGAACTACCAACATTCTATTTTGGCATTCTAGAACTCCAAACATTCTATTTTGGAATTCTGCAACACCAACATTCTATTTTGGAATCCTAGAACTACCAACATTCTATTTTGGATTTATAGAACTACCAACATTCTATTTTGGCATTCTAGAACTCCCAACATTCTATTTTGGCATTCTAGAACTCCAAACATTCTATTTTGGAATTCTAGAACTACCAACATTCTATTTTGGCATTCTAGAACTCCAAACATTCTATTTTGGAATTCTGCAACACCAACATTCTATTTTGGATTTCTAGAACTCCCAACATTCTATTTTGGCATTCTAGAACTCCCAGCATTCTATTTTGGAATTCTGCAACACCAACATTCTATTTTGGATTTCTAGAACTCCCAGCATTCTATTTTGGAATTCTAGAACTCCCAACATTCTATTTTGGAATTCTAGAACTACCAACATTCTATTTTGGCATTCTAGAACTCCAAACATTCTATTTTGGAATTCTGCAACACCAACATTCTATTTTGGATTTCTAGAACTCCCAACATTCTATTTTGGCATTCTAGAACTCCCAGCATTCTATTTTGGAATTCTAGAACTCCCAACATTCTATTTTGGCATTCTAGAACTCCCAACATTCTATTTTGGCATTCTAGAACTCCCAACATTCTATTTTGGCATTCTAGAACTACCAACATTCTATTTTGGCATTCTAGAACTCCCAACATTCTATTTTGGCATTCTAGAACTCCAAACATTCTATTTTGGCATTCTAGAACTCCCAACATTCTATTTTGGCATTCTAGAACTCCCAACATTCTATTTTGGAATTCTCGAACTACCAACATTCTTTTTTGGAATTCTAGAACTAGCAACATTCTATTTTGGCATTCTAGAACTCCCAACATTCTATTTTGGCATTCTAGAACTCCAAACATTCTATTTTGGAATTCTAGAACTACCAACATTCTATTTTGGAATTCTAGAACTCCCAACATTCTATTTTGGCATTCTTGAACTCCCAACATTCTATTTTGGAATTCTGCAACACCAACATTCTATTTTGGATTTCTAGAACTCCCAACATTCTATTTTGGCATTCTAGAACTCCCAGCATTCTATTTTGGAATTCTAGAACTCCCAACATTCTATTTTGGCATTCTAGAACTCCCAACATTCTATTTTGGCATTCTAGAACTCCCAGCATTCTATTTTGGAATTCTAGAACTCCCAACATTCTATTTTGGCATTCTAGAACTCCCAACATTCTATTTTGGCATTCTAGAACTCCCAACATTCTATTTTGGCATTCTAGAACTACCAACATTCTATTTTGGCATTCTAGAACTCCAAACATTCTATTTTGGAATTCTGCAACACCAACATTCTATTTTGGATTTCTAGAACTCCCAACATTCTATTTTGGCATTCTAGAACTCCCAGCATTCTATTTTGGAATTCTAGAACTCCCAACATTCTATTTTGGAATTCTAGAACTACCAACATTCTATTTTGGCATTCTAGAACTCCAAACATTCTATTTTGGAATTCTGCAACACCAACATTCTATTTTGGATTTCTAGAACTCCCAACATTCTATTTTGGCATTCTAGAACTCCCAACATTATATTTTGGCATTCTAGAACTCCAAACATTCTATTTTGGAATTCTAGAACTCCAAACATTCTATTTTGGCATTCTAGAACTCCCAACATTCTATTTTGGCATTCTAGAACTACCAACATTCTATTTTGGCATTCTAGAACTCCCAACATTATATTTTGGCATTCTAGAACTCCCAACATTATATTTTGGCATTCTAGAACTCCAAACATTCTATTTTGGAATTCTAGAACTACCAACATTCTATTTTGGCATTCTAGAACTCCAAACATTCTATTTTGGAATTCTGCAACACCAACATTCTATTTTGGAATCCTAGAACTACCAACATTCTATTTTGGATTTATAGAACTCCCAACATTCTATTTTGGCATTCTAGAACTCCCAACATTCTATTTTGGAATTCTAGAACTACCAACATTCTATTTTGGCATTCTAGAACTCCAAACATTCTATTTTGGAATTCTGCAACACCAACATTCTATTTTGGAATTCTAGAACTACCAACATTCTATTTTGGCATTCTAGAACTCCAAACATTCTATTTTGGAATTCTGCAACACCAACATTCTATTTTGGAATTCTAGAACTCCCAACATTCTATTTTGTCATTCTAGAACTCCCAACATTCTATTGTGGCATTCTAGAACTCCCAACATTCTATTTTGGCATTCTAGAACTCCCAACATTCTATTTTGGCATTCTAGAACCCCCAACATTCTATTTTGGCATTCTAGAACTCCCAACATTCTATTTTGGCATTCTAGAACTACCAACATTCTATTTTGGCATTCTAGAACTACCAACATTATATTTTGGCATTCTAGAACTCCAAACATTCTATTTTGGAATTCTAGAACTCCAAACATTCTATTTTGGCATTCTATAACTCCCAACATTCTATTTTGGAATTCTAGAACTACCAACATTCTATTTTGGCATTCTAGAACTCCCAACATTCTATTTTGGCATTCTAGAACTCCAAACATTCTATTTTGGAATTCTGCAACACCAACATTCTATTTTGGATTTCTAGAACTACCAACATTCTATTTTGGCATTCTAGAACTCCCAGCATTCTATTTTGGAATTCTAGAACTCCCAACATTCTATTTTGGAATTCTGCAACACCAACATTCTATTTTGGCATTCTAGAACTACCAACATTCTATTTTGGCATTCTAGAACTCCCAACATTCTATTTTGGAATTCTAGAACTACCAACATTCTATTTTGGCATTCAAGAACTCCAAACATTCTATTTTGGAATTCTGCAACACCAACATTCTATTTTGGATTTCTAGAACTCCCAACATTCTATTTTGGCATTCTAGAACTCCCAGCATTCTATTTTGGAATTCTAGAACTCCCAACATTCTATTTTGGCATTCTAGAACTCCCAACATTCTATTTTGGCATTCTAGAACTCCCAACATTCTATTTTGGAATTCTAGAACTACCAACATTCTATTTTGGCATTCTAGAACTCCCAACATTCTATTTTGGAATTCTAGAACTACCAACATTCTATTTTGGCATTCTAGAACTCCAAACATTCTATTTTGGAATTCTGCAACACCAACATTCTATTTTGGATTTCTAGAACTCCCAACATTCTATTTTGGCATTCTAGAACTCCCAGCATTCTATTTTGGAATTCTGCAACACCAACATTCTATTTTGGATTTCTAGAACTCCCAGCATTCTATTTTGGAATTCTAGAACTCCCAACATTCTATTTTGGAATTCTAGAACTACCAACATTCTATTTTGGCATTCTAGAACTCCAAACATTCTATTTTGGAATTCTGCAACACCAACATTCTATTTTGGATTTCTAGAACTCCCAACATTCTATTTTGGCATTCTAGAACTCCCAGCATTCTATTTTGGAATTCTAGAACTCCCAACATTCTATTTTGGCATTCTAGAACTCCCAACATTCTATTTTGGCATTCTAGAACTCCCAACATTCTATTTTGGCATTCTAGAACTACCAACATTCTATTTTGGCATTCTAGAACTCCCAACATTCTATTTTGGCATTCTAGAACTCCAAACATTCTATTTTGGCATTCTAGAACTCCCAACATTCTATTTTGGCATTCTAGAACTCCCAACATTCTATTTTGGAATTCTCGAACTACCAACATTCTTTTTTGGAATTCTAGAACTAGCAACATTCTATTTTGGCATTCTAGAACTCCCAACATTCTATTTTGGCATTCTAGAACTCCAAACATTCTATTTTGGAATTCTAGAACTACCAACATTCTATTTTGGAATTCTAGAACTCCCAACATTCTATTTTGGCATTCTTGAACTCCCAACATTCTATTTTGGAATTCTGCAACACCAACATTCTATTTTGGATTTCTAGAACTCCCAACATTCTATTTTGGCATTCTAGAACTCCCAGCATTCTATTTTGGAATTCTAGAACTCCCAACATTCTATTTTGGCATTCTAGAACTCCCAACATTCTATTTTGGCATTCTAGAACTCCCAGCATTCTATTTTGGAATTCTAGAACTCCCAACATTCTATTTTGGCATTCTAGAACTCCCAACATTCTATTTTGGCATTCTAGAACTCCCAACATTCTATTTTGGCATTCTAGAACTACCAACATTCTATTTTGGCATTCTAGAACTCCAAACATTCTATTTTGGAATTCTGCAACACCAACATTCTATTTTGGATTTCTAGAACTCCCAACATTCTATTTTGGCATTCTAGAACTCCCAGCATTCTATTTTGGAATTCTAGAACTCCCAACATTCTATTTTGGCATTCTAGAACTCCCAACATTCTATTTTGGCATTCTAGAACTCCCAACATTCTATTTTGGCATTCTAGAACTCCCAACATTCTATTTTGGCATTCTAGAACTCCCAACATTCTATTTTGGCATTCTAGAACTCCAAACATTCTATTTTGGAATTCTAGAACTCCCAACATTCTATTTTGGCATTCTAGAACTCCCAACATTCTATTTTGGAATTCTCGAACTACCAACATTCTTTTTTGGAATTCTAGAACTAGCAACATTCTATTTTGGCATTCTAGAACTCCCAACATTCTATTTTGGCATTCTAGAACTCCAAACATTCTATTTTGGAATTCTAGAACTCCCAACATTCTATTTTGGAATTCTAGAACTCCCAACATTCTATTTTGGCATTCTTGAACTCCCAACATTCTCTTTTGGAATTCTAGAACTCCCAACATTCTATTTTGGAATTCTGCAACATCAGCATTCTACTTTGGAATTCTAGAACTCCCAACATTCTATTTTGGAATTCTAGAACTCCCAACATTCTATTTTGGAATTCTAGAACTCCCAACATTCTATTTTGGAATTCTAGAACTCCCAACATTCTATTTTGGCATTCTTGAACTCCCAACATTCTATTTTGGAATTCTAGAACTCCCAACATTCTATTTTGGAATTCTAGAACTAGCAACATTCTATTTTGGCATTCTAGAACTCCAAACATTCTATTTTGGAATTCTAGAACTCCCAACATTCTATTTTGGCATTCTAGAACTCCCAACATTCTATTTTGGAATTCTCGAACTCCCAACATTCTATTTTGGAATTCTAGAACTAGCAACATTCTATTTTGGCATTCTAGAACTCCAAACATTCTATTTTGGAATTCTAGAACTCCCAACATTCTATTTTGGCATTCTTGAACTCCCAACATTCTATTTTGGAATTCTAGAACTCCCAACATTCTATTTTGGAATTCTAGAACTAGCAACATTCTATTTTGGCATTCTAGAACTCCAAACATTCTATTTTTGAATTCTAGAACTCCCAACATTCTATTTTGGCATTCTAGAACTCCCAACATTCTATTTTGGAATTCTCGAACTACCAACATTCTTTTTTGGAATTCTAGAACTAGCAACATTCTATTTTGGCATTCTAGAACTCCCAACATTCTATTTTGGCATTCTAGAACTCCAAACATTCTATTTTGGAATTCTAGAACTCCAAACATTCTATTTTGGAATTCTAGAACTCCCAACATTCTATTTTGGCATTCTTGAACTCCCAACATTCTATTTTGGAATTCTAGAACTCCCAACATTCTATTTTGGAATTCTAGAACTCCCAACATTCTATTTTGGAATTCTGCAACATCAGCATTCTACTTTGGAATTCTAGAACTCCCAACATTCTATTTTGGCATTCTAGAACTCCCAACATTCTATTTTGGCATTCTAGAACTCCCAACATTCTATTTTGGAATTCTAGAACTACCAACATTCTATTTTGGCATTCTAGAACTCCCAACATTCTATTTTGGAATTCTAGAACTCCCAACATTCTATTTTGGCATTCTAGAACTACCAACATTCTATTTTGGCATTCTAGAACTCCCAACATTCTATTTTGGCATTCTAGAACTACCAACATTCTATTTTGGCATTCTAGAACTCCCAACATTCTATTTTGGCATTCTAGAACTCCAAACATTCTATTTTGGAATTCTAGAACTCCAAACATTCTATTTTGGAATTCTAGAACTCCCAACATTCTATTTTGGCATTCTTGAACTCCCAACATTCTATTTTGGAATTCTAGAACTCCCAACATTCTATTTTGGAATTCTAGAACTAGCAACATTCTATTTTGGCATTCTAGAACTCCAAACATTCTATTTTGGAATTCTAGAACTCCCAACATTCTATTTTGGCATTCTAGAACTCCCAACATTCTATTTTGGAATTCTCGAACTACCAACATTCTTTTTTGGTATTCTAGAACTAGCAACATTCTATTTTGGCATTCTAGAACTCCCAACATTCTACTTTGGAATTCTAGAACTCCCAACATTCTATTTTGGCATTCTAGAACTCCCAACATTATATTTTGGCATTCTAGAACTCCCAACATTCTATTTTGGAATTCTAGAACTACCAACATTCTATTTTGGCATTCTAGAACTCCAAACATTCTATTTTGGAATTCTGCAACACCAACATTCTATTTTGGAATTCTAGAACTCCCAACATTCTATTTTGTCATTCTAGAACTCCCAACATTCTATTGTGGCATTCTAGAACTCCCAACATTCTATTTTGGCATTCTAGAACTCCCAACATTCTATTTTGGCATTCTAGAACTCCCAACATTATATTTTGGCATTCTAGAACTCCAAACATTCTATTTTGGAATTATAGAACTCCAAACATTCTATTTTGGCATTTTAGAACTCCCAACATTCTATTTTGGCATTCTAGAACTCCCAACATTCTATTTTGGCATTCTAGAACTCCCAACATTCTATTTTGGCATTCTAGAACTACCAACATTCTATTTTGGCATTCTAGAACTCCCAACATTATATTTTGGCATTCTAGAACTCCAAACATTCTATTTTGGAATTCTAGAACTCCAAACATTCTATTTTGGAATTTTAGAACTCCCAACATTCTATTTTGGCATTCTAGAACTCCCAACATTCTATTTTGGAATTCTAGAACTACCAACATTCTATTTTGGCATTCTAGAACTCCAAACATTCTATTTTGGAATTCTGCAACACCAACATTCTATTTTGGCATTCTAGAACTCCCAACATTCTATTTTGGAATTCTAGAAATACCAACATTCTATTTTGGCATTCTAGAACTCCCAACATTCTATTTTGGCATTCTAGAATTCCCAACATTCTATTTTGGCATTCTAGAACTCCCAACATTCTATTTTGGATTTCTAGAACTCCCAACATTCTATTTTGGCATTCTAGAACTCCCAACATTCTATTTTGGATTTCTAGAACTACCAACATTATTTTTTGGAATTCTAGAACTAGCAACATTCTATTTTGGCATTCTAGAACTCCCAACATTCTATTTTGGCATTCTAGAACTCCAAACATTCTATTTTGGAATTCTAGAACTCCAAACATTCTATTTTGGAATTCTAGAACTCCCAACATTCTATTTTGGCATTCTAGAACTACCAACATTCTATTTTGGAATTCTAGAACTACCAACATTCTATTTTGGCATTCTAGAACTCCCAACATTCTATTTTGGCATTCTAGAACTCCCAACATTCTATTTTGGAATTCTAGAACTACCAACATTCTATTTTGGCATTCTAGAACTCCCAACATTCTATTTTGGCATTCTAGAACTCCCAACATTCTATTTTGGAATTCTAGAACTCCCAACATTCTATTTTGGCATTCTAGAACTCCCAACATTCTATTTTGGCATTCTAGAACTCCAAACATTCTATTTTGGAATTCTAGAACTCCAAACATTCTATTTTGGCATTATTGAACTCCCAACATTCTATTTTGGAATTCTGCAATACCAACATTCTATTTTGGAATTCTAGAACTCCCAACATTCTATTTTGTCATTCTAGAACTCCCAACATTCTATTTTGGAATTCTAGAACTCCCGACATTCTATTTTGGAATTCTGCAACACCAACATTCTATTTTGGCATTCTAGAACTCCCAACATTCTATTTTGGCATTCTAGAACTCCCAACATTCTATTTTGGCATTCTAGAACTCCCAACATTCTATTTTGGAATTCTGCAACACCAACATTCTATTTTGGATTTCTAGAACTCCCAACATTCTATTTTGGCATTCTAGAACTCCCAACATTCTATTTTGGAATTCTGCAATACCAACATTCTATTTTGGAATTCTAGAACTCCCAACATTCTATTGTGGCATTCTAGAACTCCCAACATTCTATTTTGGCATTCTAGAACTCCCAACATTCTATTTTGGCATTCTAGAACTCCCAACATTCTATTTTGGCATTCTAGAACTCCCAACATTCTATTTTGGCATTCTAGAACTACCAACATTCTATTTTGGCATTCTAGAACTCCCAACATTATATTTTGGCATTCTAGAACTCCAAACATTCTATTTTGGCATTCTAGAACTCCAAACATTCTATTTTGGAATTTTAGAACTCCCAACATTCTATTTTGGCATTCTAGAACTCCCAACATTCTATTTTGGAATTCTAGAACTCCAAACATTCTATTTTGGAATTCTAGAACTCCCAACATTCTATTTTGGCATTCTTGAACTCCCAACATTCTATTTTGGAATTCTAGAACTCCCAACATTCTATTTTGGAATTCTAGAACTCCCAACATTCTATTTTGGAATTCTGCAACATCAGCATTCTACTTTGGAATTCTAGAACTCCCAACATTCTATTTTGGCATTCTAGAACTCCCAACATTCTATTTTGGCATTCTAGAACTCCCAACATTCTATTTTGGAATTCTAGAACTACCAACATTCTATTTTGGCATTCTAGAACTCCCAACATTCTATTTTGGAATTCTAGAACTCCCAACATTCTATTTTGGCATTCTAGAACTACCAACATTCTATTTTGGCATTCTAGAACTCCCAACATTCTATTTTGGCATTCTAGAACTACCAACATTCTATTTTGGCATTCTAGAACTCCCAACATTCTATTTTGGCATTCTAGAACTCCAAACATTCTATTTTGGAATTCTAGAACTCCAAACATTCTATTTTGGAATTCTAGAACTCCCAACATTCTATTTTGGCATTCTTGAACTCCCAACATTCTATTTTGGAATTCTAGAACTCCCAACATTCTATTTTGGAATTCTAGAACTAGCAACATTCTATTTTGGCATTCTAGAACTCCAAACATTCTATTTTGGAATTCTAGAACTCCCAACATTCTATTTTGGCATTCTAGAACTCCCAACATTCTATTTTGGAATTCTCGAACTACCAACATTCTTTTTTGGAATTCTAGAACTAGCAACATTCTATTTTGGCATTCTAGAACTCCCAACATTCTATTTTGGCATTCTAGAACTCCAAACATTCTATTTTGGAATTCTAGAACTCCAAACATTCTATTTTGGAATTCTAGAACTCCCAACATTCTATTTTGGCATTCTTGAACTCCCAACATTCTATTTTGGAATTCTAGAACTCCCAACATTCTATTTTGGAATTCTGCAACATCAGCATTCTACTTTGGAATTCTAGAACTCCCAACATTCTATTTTGGCATTCTAGAACTCCCAACATTATATTTTGGCATTCTAGAACTCCCAACATTCTATTTTGGAATTCTAGAACTACCAACATTCTATTTTGGCATTCTAGAACTCCAAACATTCTATTTTGGAATTCTGCAACACCAACATTCTATTTTGGAATTCTAGAACTCCCAACATTCTATTTTGTCATTCTAGAACTCCCAACATTCTATTGTGGCATTCTAGAACTCCCAACATTCTATTTTGGCATTCTAGAACTCCCAACATTCTATTTTGGCATTCTAGAACTCCCAACATTATATTTTGGCATTCTAGAACTCCAAACATTCTATTTTGGAATTATAGAACTCCAAACATTCTATTTTGGCATTTTAGAACTCCCAACATTCTATTTTGGCATTCTAGAACTCCCAACATTCTATTTTGGCATTCTAGAACTCCCAACATTCTATTTTGGCATTCTAGAACTACCAACATTCTATTTTGGCATTCTAGAACTCCCAACATTATATTTTGGCATTCTAGAACTCCAAACATTCTATTTTGGAATTCTAGAACTCCAAACATTCTATTTTGGAATTTTAGAACTCCCAACATTCTATTTTGGCATTCTAGAACTCCCAACATTCTATTTTGGAATTCTAGAACTACCAACATTCTATTTTGGCATTCTAGAACTCCAAACATTCTATTTTGGAATTCTGCAACACCAACATTCTATTTTGGATTTCTAGAACTCCCAACATTCTATTTTGACATTCTAGAACTCCCAGCATTCTATTTTGGAATTCTAGAACTCCCAACATTCTATTTTGGAATTCTGCAACACCAACATTCTATTTTGGCATTCTAGAACTACCAACATTCTATTTTGGCATTCTAGAACTCCCAACATTCTATTTTGGAATTCTAGAAATACCAACATTCTATTTTGGCATTCTAGAACTCCCAACATTCTATTTTGGCATTCTAGAATTCCCAACATTCTATTTTGGCATTCTAGAACTCCCAACATTCTATTTTGGATTTCTAGAACTCCCAACATTCTATTTTGGCATTCTAGAACTCCCAACATTCTATTTTGGATTTCTAGAACTACCAACATTATTTTTTGGAATTCTAGAACTAGCAACATTCTATTTTGGCATTCTAGAACTCCCAACATTCTATTTTGGCATTCTAGAACTCCAAACATTCTATTTTGGAATTCTAGAACTCCAAACATTCTATTTTGGAATTCTAGAACTCCCAACATTCTATTTTGGCATTCTAGAACTACCAACATTCTATTTTGGAATTCTAGAACTACCAACATTCTATTTTGGCATTCTAGAACTCCCAACATTCTATTTTGGCATTCTAGAACTCCCAACATTCTATTTTGGAATTCTAGAACTACCAACATTCTATTTTGGCATTCTAGAACTCCCAACATTCTATTTTGGCATTCTAGAACTCCCAACATTCTATTTTGGAATTCTAGAACTCCCAACATTCTATTTTGGCATTCTAGAACTCCCAACATTCTATTTTGGCATTCTAGAACTCCAAACATTCTATTTTGGAATTCTAGAACTCCAAACATTCTATTTTGGCATTATTGAACTCCCAACATTCTATTTTGGAATTCTGCAATACCAACATTCTATTTTGGAATTCTAGAACTCCCAACATTCTATTTTGTCATTCTAGAACTCCCAACATTCTATTTTGGAATTCTAGAACTCCCAACATTCTATTTTGGAATTCTGCAACACCAACATTCTATTTTGGCATTCTAGAACTCCCAACATTCTATTTTGGCATTCTAGAACTCCCAACATTCTATTTTGGCATTCTAGAACTCCCAACATTCTATTTTGGAATTCTGCAACACCAACATTCTATTTTGGCATTCTAGAACTCCCAACATTCTATTTTGGAATTCTAGAACTCCCAACATTCTATTTTGGCATTCTAGAACTCCCAACATTCTATTTTGGCATTCTAGAACTCCAAACATTCTATTTTGGAATTCTAGAACTCCAAACATTCTATTTTGGCATTATTGAACTCCCAACATTCTATTTTGGAATTCTGCAATACCAACATTCTATTTTGGAATTCTAGAACTCCCAACATTCTATTTTGGCATTCTAGAACTCCCAACATTCTATTTTGGAATTCTGCAATACCAACATTCTATTTTGGAATTCTAGAACTCCCAACATTCTATTGTGGCATTCTAGAACTCCCAACATTCTATTTTGGCATTCTAGAACTCCCAACATTCTATTTTGGCATTCTAGAACTCCCAACATTCTATTTTGGCATTCTAGAACTCCCAACATTCTATTTTGGCATTCTAGAACTACCAACATTCTATTTTGGCATTCTAGAACTCCCAACATTATATTTTGGCATTCTAGAACTCCAAACATTCTATTTTGGCATTCTAGAACTCCAAACATTCTATTTTGGAATTTTAGAACTCCCAACATTCTATTTTGGCATTCTAGAACTCCCAACATTCTATTTTGGAATTCTAGAACTCCAAACATTCTATTTTGGAATTCTAGAACTCCCAACATTCTATTTTGGCATTCTTGAACTCCCAACATTCTATTTTGGAATTCTAGAACTCCCAACATTCTATTTTGGAATTCTAGAACTCCCAACATTCTATTTTGGAATTCTGCAACATCAGCATTCTACTTTGGAATTCTAGAACTCCCAACATTCTATTTTGGCATTCTAGAACTCCCAACATTCTATTTTGGCATTCTAGAACTCCCAACATTCTATTTTGGAATTCTAGAACTACCAACATTCTATTTTGGCATTCTAGAACTCCCAACATTCTATTTTGGAATTCTAGAACTCCCAACATTCTATTTTGGCATTCTAGAACTACCAACATTCTATTTTGGCATTCTAGAACTCCCAACATTCTATTTTGGCATTCTAGAACTACCAACATTCTATTTTGGCATTCTAGAACTCCCAACATTCTATTTTGGCATTCTAGAACTCCAAACATTCTATTTTGGAATTCTAGAACTCCAAACATTCTATTTTGGAATTCTAGAACTCCCAACATTCTATTTTGGCATTCTTGAACTCCCAACATTCTATTTTGGAATTCTAGAACTCCCAACATTCTATTTTGGAATTCTAGAACTAGCAATATTCTATTTTGGCATTCTAGAACTCCAAACATTCTATTTTGGAATTCTAGAACTCCCAACATTCTATTTTGGCATTCTAGAACTCCCAACATTCTATTTTGGAATTCTCGAACTACCAACATTCTTTTTTGGAATTCTAGAACTAGCAACATTCTATTTTGGCATTCTAGAACTCCCAACATTCTATTTTGGCATTCTAGAACTCCAAACATTCTATTTTGGAATTCTAGAACTCCAAACATTCTATTTTGGAATTCTAGAACTCCCAACATTCTATTTTGGCATTCTTGAACTCCCAACATTCTATTTTGGAATTCTAGAACTCCCAACATTCTATTTTGGAATTCTGCAACATCAGCATTCTACTTTGGAATTCTAGAACTCCCAACATTCTATTTTGGCATTCTAGAACTCCCAACATTATATTTTGGCATTCTAGAACTCCCAACATTCTATTTTGGAATTCTAGAACTACCAACATTCTATTTTGGCATTCTAGAACTCCAAACATTCTATTTTGGAATTCTGCAACACCAACATTCTATTTTGGAATTCTAGAACTCCCAACATTCTATTTTGTCATTCTAGAACTCCCAACATTCTATTGTGGCATTCTAGAACTCCCAACATTCTATTTTGGCATTCTAGAACTCCCAACATTCTATTTTGGCATTCTAGAACTCCCAACATTATATTTTGGCATTCTAGAACTCCAAACATTCTATTTTGGAATTATAGAACTCCAAACATTCTATTTTGGCATTTTAGAACTCCCAACATTCTATTTTGGCATTCTAGAACTCCCAACATTCTATTTTGGCATTCTAGAACTCCCAACATTCTATTTTGGCATTCTAGAACTACCAACATTCTATTTT
Organism: Pseudophryne corroboree; assembly: GCF_028390025.1. NCBI lineage: Eukaryota > Metazoa > Chordata > Amphibia > Anura > Myobatrachidae > Pseudophryne > Pseudophryne corroboree. The sequence goes on from NW_026967466.1 coordinate 926,617, forward strand.
GGCATTCTAGAACTCCCAACATTATATTTTGGCATTCTAGAACTCCAAACATTCTATTTTGGAATTCTAGAACTCCAAACATTCTATTTTGGAATTTTAGAACTCCCAACATTCTATTTTGGCATTCTAGAACTCCCAACATTCTATTTTGGAATTCTAGAACTACCAACATTCTATTTTGGCATTCTAGAACTCCAAACATTCTATTTTGGAATTCTGCAACACCAACATTCTATTTTGGATTTCTAGAACTCCCAACATTCTATTTTGGCATTCTAGAACTCCCAGCATTCTATTTTGGAATTCTAGAACTCCCAACATTCTATTTTGGAATTCTGCAACACCAACATTCTATTTTGGCATTCTAGAACTACCAACATTCTATTTTGGCATTCTAGAACTCCCAACATTCTATTTTGGAATTCTAGAAATACCAACATTCTATTTTGGCATTCTAGAACTCCCAACATTCTATTTTGGCATTCTAGAATTCCCAACATTCTATTTTGGCATTCTAGAACTCCCAACATTCTATTTTGGATTTCTAGAACTCCCAACATTCTATTTTGGCATTCTAGAACTCCCAACATTCTATTTTGGATTTCTAGAACTACCAACATTATTTTTTGGAATTCTAGAACTAGCAACATTCTATTTTGACATTCTAGAACTCCCAACATTCTATTTTGGCATTCTAGAACTCCAAACATTCTATTTTGGAATTCTAGAACTCCAAACATTCTATTTTGGAATTCTAGAACTCCCAACATTCTATTTTGGCATTCTAGAACTACCAACATTCTATTTTGGAATTCTAGAACTACCAACATTCTATTTTGGCATTCTAGAACTCCCAACATTCTATTTTGGCATTCTAGAACTCCCAACATTCTATTTTGGAATTCTAGAACTACCAACATTCTATTTTGGCATTCTAGAACTCCCAACATTCTATTTTGGCATTCTAGAACTCCCAACATTCTATTTTGGAATTCTAGAACTCCCAACATTCTATTTTGGCATTCTAGAACTCCCAACATTCTATTTTGGCATTCTAGAACTCCAAACATTCTATTTTGGAATTCTAGAACTCCAAACATTCTATTTTGGCATTATTGAACTCCCAACATTCTATTTTGGAATTCTGCAATACCAACATTCTATTTTGGAATTCTAGAACTCCCAACATTCTATTTTGTCATTCTAGAACTCCCAACATTCTATTTTGGAATTCTAGAACTCCCAACATTCTATTTTGGAATTCTGCAACACCAACATTCTATTTTGGCATTCTAGAACTCCCAACATTCTATTTTGGCATTCTAGAACTCCCAACATTCTATTTTGGCATTCTAGAACTCCCAACATTCTATTTTGGAATTCTGCAACACCAACATTCTATTTTGGCATTCTAGAACTCCCAACATTCTATTTTGGAATTCTAGAACTCCCAACATTCTATTTTGGCATTCTAGAACTCCCAACATTCTATTTTGGCATTCTAGAACTCCAAACATTCTATTTTGGAATTCTAGAACTCCAAACATTCTATTTTGGCATTATTGAACTCCCAACATTCTATTTTGGAATTCTGCAATACCAACATTCTATTTTGGAATTCTAGAACTCCCAACATTCTATTTTGTCATTCTAGAACTCCCAACATTCTATTTTGGAATTCTAGAACTCCCAACATTCTATTTTGGAATTCTGCAATACCAACATTCTATTTTGGAATTCTAGAACTCCCAACATTCTATTTTGTCATTCTAGAACTCCCAACATTCTATTGTGGCATTCTAGAACTCCCAACATTCTATTTTGGCATTCTAGAACTCCCAACATTCTATTTTGGCATTCTAGAACTCCCAACATTCTATTTTGGCATTCTAGAACTCCCAACATTCTATTTTGGCATTCTAGAACTACCAACATTCTATTTTGGCATTCTAGAACTCCCAACATTATATTTTGGCATTCTAGAACTCCAAACATTCTATTTTGGCATTCTAGAACTCCAAACATTCTATTTTGGAATTTTAGAACTCCCAACATTCTATTTTGGCATTCTAGAACTCCCAACATTCTATTTTGGAATTCTAGAACTACCAACATTCTATTTTGGCATTCTAGAACTCCCAACATTCTATTTTGGCATTCTAGAACTCCCAACATTCTATTTTGGCATTCTAGAACTACCAACATTCTATTTTGGCATTCTAGAACTCCCAACATTATATTTTGGCATTCTAGAACTCCCAACATTCTATTTTGGCATTCTAGAACTCCAAACATTCTATTTTGGAATTTTAGAACTCCCAACATTCTATTTTGGCATTCTAGAACTCCCAACATTCTATTTTGGAATTCTAGAACTACCAACATTCTATTTTGGCATTCTAGAACTCCCAACATTCTATTTTGGCATTCTAGAACTCCCAACATTCTATTTTGGCATTCTAGAACTACCAACATTCTATTTTGGCATTCTAGAACTCCCAACATTATATTTTGGCATTCTAGAACTCCCAACATTCTATTTTGGAATTCTAGAACTACCAACATTCTATTTTGGCATTCTAGAACTCCCAACATTATATTTTGGCATTCTAGAACTCCCAACATTCTATTTTGGAATTCTGCAACACCAACATTCTATTTTGGATTTCTAGAACTCCCAACATTCTATTTTGGCATTCTAGAACTCCCAACATTCTATTTTGGAATTCTAGAACTCCCAACATTCTATTTTGGAATTCTGCAACACCAACATTCTATTTTGGCATTCTAGAACTCCCAACATTCTATTTTGGCATTCTAGAACTCCCAACATTCTATTTTGGCATTCTAGAACTCCCAACATTCTATTTTGGAATTCTGCAACACCAACATTCTATTTTGGATTTCTAGAACTCCCAACATTCTATTTTGGCATTCTAGAACTCCCAACATTCTATTTTGGAATTCTGCAATACCAACATTCTATTTTGGAATTCTAGAACTCCCAACATTCTATTTTGTCATTCTAGAACTCCCAACATTCTATTGTGGCATTCTAGAACTCCCAACATTCTATTTTGGCATTCTAGAACTCCCAACATTCTATTTTGGAATTCTCGAACTACCAACATTCTTTTTTGGAATTCTAGAACTAGCAACATTCTATTTTGGCATTCTAGAACTCCCAACATTCTATTTTGGCATTCTAGAACTCCAAACATTCTATTTTGGCATTCTAGAACTCCCAACATTCTATTTTGGCATTCTAGAACTCTTAACATTCTATTTTGGCATTCTAGAACTCCCAACATTCTATTTTGGAATTCTAGAACTCCCAACATTCTATTTTGGCATTCTAGAACTCCCAACATTCTATTTTGGAATTCTAGAACTCCCAACATTCTATTTTGGCATTCTAGAACTCCCAACATTCTATTTTGGAATTCTAGAACTACCAACCTACTATTTTGGAATTCTAGAACTCCCAACATTCTATTTTGACATTCTAGAACTCCCAACATTCTATTTTGGAATTCTAGAACTCCCAACATTCTATTTTGGCATTCTAGAACTCCCAACATTCTATTTTGGCATTCAAGAACTCCCAACATTCTATTTTGGAATACTAGAACTCCCAACATTCTATTTTGGCATTCTAGTACTCCCAACATTCTATTTTGGAATACTAGAACTCCCAACATTCTATTTGGAATTCTTGAACTACCCACATTCTATTTTGGAATTCTAGAACTACCAACATTCTATTTTGGAATTCTAGAACTACCAACATTCTATTTTGGCATTCTAGAACTCCCAACATACTATTTTGGCATTCTAGAACTCCCAACATTCTATTTGGAATTCTAGAACTCCCAACATTCTATTTTGGAATTCTAGAACTACCAACATTCTATTTTGGCATTCTAGAACTCCCAACATACTATTTTGGCATTCTAGAACTCCCAACATTCTATTTGGAATTCTAGAACTCCCAACATTCTATTTTGGCATTCTAGAACTCCCAACATTCTATTTTGGAATTCTAGAACTACCAACATTCTATTTTGGCATTCTAGAACTCCCAACATTCTATTTTGGAATTCTAGAACTCCCAACATTCTATTTTGGAATTCTGCAACACCAACATTCTATTTTGGAATTCTAGAACTCCCAACATTCTATTTTGGCATTCTAGAACTCCCAACATACTATTTTGGCATTCTAGAACTCCCAACATTCTATTTTGGCATTCTAGTACTCCCAACATTCTATTTTTGAATTCTAGAACTACCAACATTCTATTTTGGCATTCTAGAACTTCTAACATTCTATTTTGGCATTCTAGAATGACCAACATTCTATTTGGAATTCTAGAACTCCCAACATTCTATTTTGGCATTCTAGAACTCCCAACATTCTATTTTGGCATTCTAGAACTCCCAACATTCTATTTGGAATTCTAGAACTCCCAACATTCTTTTTTGGAATTCTAGAACTCCCAACATTCTATTTTGGCATTCTAGAACTCCCAACATTCTATTTTGGCATTCAAGAACTCCCAACATTCTATTTTGGAATACTAGAACTCCCAACATTCTATTTTGGCATTCTAGTACTCCCAACATTCTATTTTGGAATACTAGAACTCCCAACATTCTATTTGGAATTCTTGAACTACCCACATTCTATTTTGGAATTCTAGAACTACCAACATTCTATTTTGGAATTCTAGAACTACCAACATTCTATTTTGGCATTCTAGAACTCCCAACATACTATTTTGGCATTCTAGAACTCCCAACATTCTATTTGGAATTCTAGAACTCCCAACATTCTATTTTGGAATTCTAGAACTACCAACATTCTATTTTGGCATTCTAGAACTCCCAACATACTATTTTGGCATTCTAGAACTCCCAACATTCTATTTGGAATTCTAGAACTCCCAACATTCTATTTTGGCATTCTAGAACTCCCAACATTCTATTTTGGAATTCTAGAACTACCAACATTCTATTTTGGCATTCTAGAACTCCCAACATTCTATTTTGGAATTCTAGAACTCCCAACATTCTATTTTGGAATTCTGCAACACCAACATTCTATTTTGGAATTCTAGAACTCCCAACATTCTATTTTGGCATTCTAGAACTCCCAACATACTATTTTGGCATTCTAGAACTCCCAACATTCTATTTTGGCATTCTAGTACTCCCAACATTCTATTTTTGAATTCTAGAACTACCAACATTCTATTTTGGCATTCTAGAACTTCTAACATTCTATTTTGGCATTCTAGAATGACCAACATTCTATTTGGAATTCTAGAACTCCCAACATTCTATTTTGGCATTCTAGAACTCCCAACATTCTATTTTGGCATTCTAGAACTCCCAACATTCTATTTGGAATTCTAGAACTCCCAACATTCTTTTTTGGAATTCTAGAACTCCCAACATTCTATTTTGGAATTCTAGAACTACCAACATTCTATTTTGGAATTCTAGAACTACCAACATTCTATTTAGACATTCTAGAACTCCCAACATTCTATTTTGGCATTCTAGAACTCCCAACATTCTATTTTGGCATTCTAGAACTCCCAACATTCTATTTTGGCATTCTAGAACTCCCAACATTCTATTTTGGCATTCTAGTACTCCCAACATTCTATTTTGGAATTCTAGAACTCCCAACATTCTATTTTGGAATTCTAGAACTCCCAACATTCTATTTTGGCATTCTAGAACTCCCAACATTCTATTTGGAATTCTTGAACTACCCACATTCTATTTTGAAATTCTAGAACTACCAACATTCTATTTTGGAATTCTAGAACTACCAACACTCTATTTTGGCATTCTAGAACTCCCAACATTCTATTTTGGCATTCTAGAACTCCCAACATTATATTTTGGCATTCTAGAACTCCCAACATTCTATTTTGGAATTCTGCAACACCAACATTCTATTTTGGATTTCTAGAACTCCCAACATTCTATTTTGGCATTCTAGAACTCCCAACATTCTATTTTGGAATTCTAGAACTCCCAACATTCTATTTTGGAATTCTGCAACACCAACATTCTATTTTGGCATTCTAGAACTCCCAACATTCTATTTTGGCATTCTAGAACTCCCAACATTCTATTTTGGCATTCTAGAACTCCCAACATTCTATTTTGGAATTCTGCAACACCAACATTCTATTTTGGATTTCTAGAACTCCCAACATTCTATTTTGGCATTCTAGAACTCCCAACATTCTATTTTGGAATTCTGCAATACCAACATTCTATTTTGGAATTCTAGAACTCCCAACATTCTATTTTGTCATTCTAGAACTCCCAACATTCTATTGTGGCATTCTAGAACTCCCAACATTCTATTTTGGCATTCTAGAACTCCCAACATTCTATTTTGGCATTCTAGAACTCCCAACATTCTATTTTGGCATTCTAGAACTCCCAACATTCTATTTTGGCATTCTAGAACTACCAACATTCTATTTTGGCATTCTAGAACTCCCAACATTATATTTTGGCATTCTAGAACTCCAAACATTCTATTTTGGCATTCTAGAACTCCAAACATTCTATTTTGGAATTTTAGAACTCCCAACATTCTATTTTGGCATTCTAGAACTCCCAACATTCTATTTTGGAATTCTAGAACTACCAACATTCTATTTTGGCATTCTAGAACTCCCAACATTCTATTTTGGCATTCTAGAACTCCCAACATTCTATTTTGGCATTCTAGAACTACCAACATTCTATTTTGGCATTCTAGAACTCCCAACATTATATTTTGGCATTCTAGAACTCCCAACATTCTATTTTGGCATTCTAGAACTCCAAACATTCTATTTTGGAATTATAGAACTCCAAACATTCTATTTTGGCATTCTAGAACTCCAAACATTCTATTTTGGAATTCTGCAACACCAACATTCTATTTTGGATTTCTAGAACTCCCAACATTCTATTTTGGCATTCTAGAACTCCCAACATTCTATTTTGGCATTCTAGAACTACCAACATTCTATTTTGGCATTCTAGAACTCCCAACATTATATTTTGGCATTCTAGAACTCCCAACATTCTATTTTGGCATTCTAGAACTCCCAACATTCTATTTTGGCATTCTAGAACTACCAACATTCTATTTTGGCATTCTAGAACTCCAAACATTCTATTTTGGAATTCTGCAACACCAACATTCTATTTTGGATTTCTAGAACTCCCAACATTCTATTTTGGCATTCTAGAACTCCCAGCATTCTATTTTGGAATTCTAGAACTCCCAACATTCTATTTTGGAATTCTGCAACACCAACATTCTATTTTGGCATTCTAGAACTACCAACATTCTATTTTGGCATTCTAGAACTCCCAACATTCTATTTTGGAATTCTAGAAATACCAACATTCTATTTTGGCATTCTAGAACTCCCAACATTCTATTTTGGCATTCTAGAATTCCCAACATTCTATTTTGGCATTCTAGAACTCCCAACATTCTATTTTGGATTTCTAGAACTCCCAACATTCTATTTTGGCATTCTAGAACTCCCAACATTCTATTTTGGATTTCTAGAACTACCAACATTATTTTTTGGAATTCTAGAACTAGCAACATTCTATTTTGGCATTCTAGAACTCCCAACATTCTATTTTGGCATTCTAGAACTCCAAACATTCTATTTTGGAATTCTAGAACTCCAAACATTCTATTTTGGAATTCTAGAACTCCCAACATTCTATTTTGGCATTCTAGAACTCCAAACATTCTATTTTGGCATTCTAGAACTCCCAACATTCTATTTTGGCATTCTAGAACTCCAAACATTCTATTTTGGAATTCTAGAACTCCAAACATTCTATTTTGGCATTATTGAACTCCCAACATTCTATTTTGGAATTCTGCAATACCAACATTCTATTTTGGAATTCTAGAACTCCCAACATTCTATTTTGTCATTCTAGAACTCCCAACATTCTATTTTGGAATTCTAGAAATACCAACATTCTATTTTGGCATTCTAGAACTCCCAACATTCTATTTTGGCATTCTAGAATTCCCAACATTCTATTTTGGCATTCTAGAACTCCCAACATTCTATTTTGGATTTCTAGAACTCCCAACATTCTATTTTGGCATTCTAGAACTCCCAACATTCTATTTTGGATTTCTAGAACTCCCAACATTCTATTTTGGCATTCTAGAACTCCCAACATTCTATTTTGGCATTCTAGAACTCCCAACATTCTATTTTGGAATTCTAGAAATACCAACATTCTATTTTGGCATTCTAGAACTCCCAACATTCTATTTTGGCATTCTAGAATTCCCAACATTCTATTTTGGCATTCTAGAACTCCCAACATTCTATTTTGGATTTCTAGAACTCCCAACATTCTATTTTGGCATTCTAGAACTCCCAACATTCTATTTTGGATTTCTAGAACTCCCAACATTCTATTTTGGCATTCTAGAACTCCCAACATTCTATTTTGGATTTCTAGAACTACCAACATTATTTTTTGGAATTCTAGAACTAGCAACATTCTATTTTGGCATTCTAGAACTCCCAACATTCTATTTTGGCATTCTAGAACTCCCAACATTCTATTTTGGAATTCTAGAACTCCCAACATTCTATTTTGGCATTCTAGAACTCCCAACATTCTATTTTGGCATTCTAGAACTCCAAACATTCTATTTTGGAATTCTAGAACTCCAAACATTCTATTTTGGCATTATTGAACTCCCAACATTCTATTTTGGAATTCTGCAATACCAACATTCTATTTTGGAATTCTAGAACTCCCAACATTCTATTTTGTCATTCTAGAACTCCCAACATTCTATTGTGGCATTCTAGAACTCCCAACATTCTATTTTGGCATTCTAGAACTCCCAACATTCTATTTTGGCATTCTAGAACTCCCAACATTCTATTTTGGCATTCTAGAACTACCAACATTCTATTTTGGCATTCTAGAACTCCCAACATTATATTTTGGCATTCTAGAACTCCAAACATTCTATTTTGGAATTTTAGAACTCCCAACATTCTATTTTGGCATTCTAGAACTCCCAACATTCTATTTTGGAATTCTAGAACTACCAACATTCTATTTTGGCATTCTAGAACTCCCAACATTCTATTTTGGCATTCTAGAACTACCAACATTCTATTTTGGCATTCTAGAACTACCAACATTCTATTTTGGCATTCTAGAACTCCCAACATTATATTTTGGCATTCTAGAACTCCCAACATTCTATTTTGGAATTCTGCAACACCAACATTCTATTTTGGATTTCTAGAACTCCCAACATTCTATTTTGGCATTCTAGAACTCCCAACATTCTATTTTGGAATTCTAGAACTCCCAACATTCTATTTTGGAATTCTGCAACACCAACATTCTATTTTGGCATTCTAGAACTCCCAACATTCTATTTTGGCATTCTAGAACTCCCAACATTCTATTTTGGCATTCTAGAACTCCCAACATTCTATTTTGGAATTCTGCAACACCAACATTCTATTTTGGATTTCTAGAACTCCCAACATTCTATTTTGGCATTCTAGAACTCCCAACATTCTATTTTGGAATTCTGCAATACCAACATTCTATTTTGGAATTCTAGAACTCCCAACATTCTATTTTGTCATTCTAGAACTCCCAACATTCTATTGTGGCATTCTAGAACTCCCAACATTCTATTTTGGCATTCTAGAACTCCCAACATTCTATTTTGGCATTCTAGAACTCCCAACATTCTATTTTGGCATTCTAGAACTCCCAACATTCTATTTTGGCATTCTAGAACTACCAACATTCTATTTTGGCATTCTAGAACTCCCAACATTATATTTTGGCATTCTAGAACTCCAAACATTCTATTTTGGCATTCTAGAACTCCAAACATTCTATTTTGGAATTTTAGAACTCCCAACATTCTATTTTGGCATTCTAGAACTCCCAACATTCTATTTTGGAATTCTAGAACTACCAACATTCTATTTTGGCATTCTAGAACTCCCAACATTCTATTTTGGCATTCTAGAACTCCCAACATTCTATTTTGGCATTCTAGAACTACCAACATTCTATTTTGGCATTCTAGAACTCCCAACATTATATTTTGGCATTCTAGAACTCCCAACATTCTATTTTGGCATTCTAGAACTCCAAACATTCTATTTTGGAATTTTAGAACTCCCAACATTCTATTTTGGCATTCTAGAACTCCCAACATTCTATTTTGGAATTCTAGAACTACCAACATTCTATTTTGGCATTCTAGAACTCCCAACATTCTATTTTGGCATTCTAGAACTCCCAACATTCTATTTTGGCATTCTAGAACTACCAACATTCTATTTTGGCATTCTAGAACTCCCAACATTATATTTTGGCATTCTAGAACTCCCAACATTCTATTTTGGAATTCTAGAACTACCAACATTCTATTTTGGCATTCTAGAACTCCCAACATTATATTTTGGCATTCTAGAACTCCCAACATTCTATTTTGGAATTCTGCAACACCAACATTCTATTTTGGATTTCTAGAACTCCCAACATTCTATTTTGGCATTCTAGAACTCCCAACATTCTATTTTGGAATTCTAGAACTCCCAACATTCTATTTTGGAATTCTGCAACACCAACATTCTATTTTGGCATTCTAGAACTCCCAACATTCTATTTTGGCATTCTAGAACTCCCAACATTCTATTTTGGCATTCTAGAACTCCCAACATTCTATTTTGGAATTCTGCAACACCAACATTCTATTTTGGATTTCTAGAACTCCCAACATTCTATTTTGGCATTCTAGAACTCCCAACATTCTATTTTGGAATTCTGCAATACCAACATTCTATTTTGGAATTCTAGAACTCCCAACATTCTATTTTGTCATTCTAGAACTCCCAACATTCTATTGTGGCATTCTAGAACTCCCAACATTCTATTTTGGCATTCTAGAACTCCCAACATTCTATTTTGGAATTCTCGAACTACCAACATTCTTTTTTGGAATTCTAGAACTAGCAACATTCTATTTTGGCATTCTAGAACTCCCAACATTCTATTTTGGCATTCTAGAACTCCCAACATTCTATTTTGGAATTCTAGAACTCCCAACATTCTATTTTGGCATTCTTGAACTCCCAACATTCTATTTTGGAATTCTGCAACACCAACATTCTATTTTGGATTTCTAGAACTCCCAACATTCTATTTTGGCATTCTAGAACTCCCAGCATTCTATTTTGGAATTCTAGAACTCCCAACATTCTATTTTGGCATTCTAGAACTCCCAACATTCTATTTTGGCATTCTAGAACTCCCAGCATTCTATTTTGGAATTCTAGAACTCCCAACATTCTATTTTGGCATTCTAGAACTCCCAACATTCTATTTTGGCATTCTAGAACTCCCAACATTCTATTTTGGCATTCTATAACTACCAACATTATATTTTGGCATTCTAGAACTCCAAACATTCTATTTTGGAATTCTGCAACACCAACATTCTATTTTGGATTTCTAGAACTCCCAACATTCTATTTTGGCATTCTAGAACTCCCAACATTATATTTTGGCATTCTAGAACTCCCAACATTCTATTTTGGAATTCTGCAACACCAACATTCTATTTTGGATTTCTAGAACTCCCAACATTCTATTTTGGCATTCTAGAACTCCCAACATTCTATTTTGGAATTCTAGAACTCCCAACATTCTATTTTGGAATTCTGCAACACCAACATTCTATTTTGGCATTCTAGAACTCCCAACATTCTATTTTGGCATTCTAGAACTCCCAACATTCTATTTTGGCATTCTAGAACTCCCAACATTCTATTTTGGAATTCTGCAACACCAACATTCTATTTTGGATTTCTAGAAGTCCCAACATTCTATTTTGGCATTCTAGAACTCCCAACATTCTATTTTGGAATTCTGCAATACCAACATTCTATTTTGGAATTCTAGAACTCCCAACATTCTATTTTGTCATTCTAGAACTCCCAACATTCTATTGTGGCATTCTAGAACTCCCAACATTCTATTTTGGCATTCTAGAACTCCCAACATTCTATTTTGGCATTCTAGAACTCCCAACATTCTATTTTGGCATTCTAGAACTCCCAACATTCTATTTTGGCATTCTAGAACTACCAACATTCTATTTTGGCATTCTAGAACTCCCAACATTATATTTTGGCATTCTAGAACTCCCAACATTCTATTTTGGAATTCTAGAACTACCAACATTCTATTTTGGCATTCTAGAACTCCCAACATTCTATTTTGGCATTCTAGAACTCCAAACATTCTATTTTGGAATTCTGCAACACCAACATTCTATTTTGGATTTCTAGAACTCCCAACATTCTATTTTGGCATTCTAGAACTCCCAGCATTCTATTTTGGCATTCTAGAACTCCAAACATTCTATTTTGGAATTCTGCAACACCAACATTCTATTTTGGATTTCTAGAACTCCCAACATTCTATTTTGGAATTCTAGAACTCCCAGCATTCTATTTTGGAATTCTAGAACTCCCAACATTCTATTTTGGCATTCTAGAACTCCCAACATTCTATTTTGGCATTCTAGAACTCCCAACATTCTATTTTGGCATTCTAGAACTACCAACATTCTATTTTGGCATTCTAGAACTCCCAACATTCTATTTTGGCATTCTAGAACTCCAAACATTCTATTTTGGCATTCTAGAACTCCCAACATTCTATTTTGGCATTCTAGAACTCCCAACATTCTATTTTGGAATTCTCGAACTACCAACATTCTTTTTTGGAATTCTAGAACTAGCAACATTCTATTTTGGCATTCTAGAACTCCCAACATACTATTTTGGCATTCTAGAACTCCAAACATTCTATTTTGGAATTCTAGAACTCCCAACATTCTATTTTGGAATTCTAGAACTCCCAACATTCTATTTTGGCATTCTTGAACTCCCAACATTCTATTTTGGAATTCTGCAACACCAACATTCTATTTTGGATTTCTAGAACTCCCAACATTCTATTTTGGCATTCTAGAACTCCCAGCATTCTATTTTGGAATTCTAGAACTCCCAACATTCTATTTTGGCATTCTAGAACTCCCAACATTCTATTTTGGCATTCTAGAACTCCCAGCATTCTATTTTGGAATTCTAGAACTCCCAACATTCTATTTTGGCATTCTAGAACTCCCAACATTCTATTTTGGCATTCTAGAACTCCCAACATTCTATTTTGGCATTCTAGAACTACCAACATTCTATTTTGGCATTCTAGAACTCCAAACATTCTATTTTGGAATTCTGCAACACCAACATTCTATTTTGGATTTCTAGAACTCCCAACATTCTATTTTGGCATTCTAGAACTCCCAGCATTCTATTTTGGAATTCTAGAACTCCCAACATTCTATTTTGGAATTCTAGAACTACCAACATTCTATTTTGGCATTCTAGAACTCCAAACATTCTATTTTGGAATTCTGCAACACCAACATTCTATATTGGATTTCTAGAACTCCCAACATTCTATTTTGGCATTCTAGAACTCCCAGCATTCTATTTTGGAATTCTAGAACTCCCAACATTCTATTTTGGCATTCTAGAACTCCCAACATTCTATTTTGGCATTCTAGAACTCCCAACATTCTATTTTGGCATTCTAGAACTACCAACATTCTATTTTGGCATTCTAGAACTCCCAACATTCTATTTTGGCATTCTAGAACTCCAAACATTCTATTTTGGAATTCTAGAACTCCCAACATTCTATTTTGGCATTCTAGAACTCCCAACATTCTATTTTGGAATTCTCGAACTACCAACATTCTTTTTTGGAATTCTAGAACTAGCAACATTCTATTTTGGCATTCTAGAACTCCCAACATTCTATTTTGGCATTCTAGAACTCCAAACATTCTATTTTGGAATTCTAGAACTCCCAACATTCTATTTTGGAATTCTAGAACTCCCAACATTCTATTTTGGCATTCTTGAACTCCCAACATTCTCTTTTGGAATTCTAGAACTCCCAACATTCTATTTTGGAATTCAGCAACATCAGCATTCTACTTTGGAATTCTAGAACTCCCAACATTCTATTTTGGCATTCTAGAACTCCCAACATTCTATTTTGGCATTCTAGAACTCCAAACATTCTATTTTGGAATTCTGCAACACCAACATTCTATTTTGGATTTCTAGAACTCCCAACATTCTATTTTGGCATTCTAGAACTCCCAGCATTCTATTTTGGCATTCTAGAACTCCCAACATTCTATTTTGGCATTCTAGAACTCCCAACATTCTATTTTGGCATTCTAGAACTACCAACATTCTATTTTGGCATTCTAGAACTACCAACATTCTATTTTGGCATTCTAGAACTCCCAACATTATATTTTGGCATTCTAGAACTCCCAACATTCTATTTTGGAATTCTAGAACTACCAACATTCTATTTTGGCATTCTAGAACTCCCAACATTCTATTTTGGCATTCTAGAACTCCAAACATTCTATTTTGGAATTCTGCAACACCAACATTCTATTTTGGATTTCTAGAACTCCCAACATTCTATTTTGGCATTCTAGAACTCCCAGCATTCTATTTTGGCATTCTAGAACTCCCAACATTCTATTTTGGAATTCTGCAACACCAACATTCTATTTTGGATTTCTAGAACTCCCAACATCAACATTCTATTTTGGCATTCTAGAACTCCCAACATTCTATTTTGGCATTCTAGAACTCCCAGCATTCTATTTTGGAATTCTAGAACTCCCAACATTCTATTTTGGCATTCTAGAACTCCCAACATTCTATTTTGGCATTCTAGAACTCCCAACATTCTATTTTGGCATTCTAGAACTACCAACATTCTATTTTGGCATTCTAGAACTCCAAACATTCTATTTTGGAATTCTGCAACACCAACATTCTATTTTGGATTTCTAGAACTCCCAACATTCTATTTTGGCATTCTAGAACTCCCAGCATTCTATTTTGGAATTCTAGAACTCCCAACATTCTATTTTGGAATTCTAGAACTACCAACATTCTATTTTGGCATTCTAGAACTCCAAACATTCTATTTTGGAATTCTGCAACACCAACATTCTATTTTGGATTTCTAGAACTCCCAACATTCTATTTTGGCATTCTAGAACTCCCAGCATTCTATTTTGGAATTCTAGAACTCCCAACATTCTATTTTGGCATTCTAGAACTCCCAACATTCTATTTTGGCATTCTAGAACTCCCAACATTCTATTTTGGCATTCTAGAACTCCCAACATTCTATTTTGGCATTCTAGAACTCCCAACATTCTATTTTGGCATTCTAGAACTCCAAACATTCTATTTTGGAATTCTAGAACTCCCAACATTCTATTTTGGCATTCTAGAACTCCCAACATTCTATTTTGGAATTCTCGAACTACCAACATTCTTTTTTGGAATTCTAGAACTAGCAACATTCTATTTTGGCATTCTAGAACTCCCAACATTCTATTTTGGCATTCTAGAACTCCAAACATTCTATTTTGGAATTCTAGAACTCCCAACATTCTATTTTGGAATTCTAGAACTCCCAACATTCTATTTTGGCATTCTTGAACTCCCAACATTCTCTTTTGGAATTCTAGAACTCCCAACATTCTATTTTGGAATTCAGCAACATCAGCATTCTACTTTGGAATTCTAGAACTCCCAACATTCTATTTTGGCATTCTAGAACTCCCAACATTCTATTTTGGCATTCTAGAACTCCAAACATTCTATTTTGGAATTCTGCAACACCAACATTCTATTTTGGATTTCTAGAACTCCCAACATTCTATTTTGGCATTCTAGAACTCCCAGCATTCTATTTTGGCATTCTAGAACTCCCAACATTCTATTTTGGCATTCTAGAACTCCCAACATTCTATTTTGGCATTCTAGAACTCCCAACATTCTATTTTGGCATTCTAGAACTACCAACATTCTATTTTGGCATTCTAGAACTCCCAACATTATATTTTGGCATTCTAGAACTCCCAACATTCTATTTTGGAATTCTAGAACTACCAACATTCTATTTTGGCATTCTAGAACTCCCAACATTCTATTTTGGCATTCTAGAACTCCCAACATTCTATTTTGGCATTCTAGAACTCCAAACATTCTATTTTGGAATTCTGCAACACCAACATTCTATTTTGGATTTCTAGAACTCCCAACATTCTATTTTGGCATTCTAGAACTACCAACATTCTATTTTGGCATTCTAGAACTCCCAACATTCTATTTTGGCATTCTATTTTGGCATTCTAGAACTCCCAACATTCTATTTTGGAATTCTAGAACTACCAACATTCTATTTTGGCATTCTAGAACTCCAAACATTCTATTTTGGAATTCTGCAACACCAACATTCTATTTTGGAATTCTAGAACTCCCAACATTCTATTTTGTCATTCTAGAACTCCCAACATTCTATTGTGGCATTCTAGAACTCCCAACATTCTATTATGGCATTCTAGAACTCCCAACATTCTATTTTGGCATTCTAGAACTCCCAACATTCTATTTTGGCATTCTAGAACTCCCAACATTCTATTTTGGCATTCTAGAACTACCAACATTCTATTTTGGCATTCTAGAACTCCCAACATTCTATTTTGGCATTCTAGAACTCCCAACATTCTATTTTGGCATTCTAGAACTACCAACATTCTATTTTGGCATTCTAGAACTCCAAACATTCTATTTTGGAATTCTGCAACACCAACATTCTATTTTGGATTTCTAGATCTCCCAACATTCTATTTTGGCATTCTAGAACTCCCAGCATTCTATTTTGGAATTCTAGAACTCCCAACATTCTATTTTGGAATTCTGCAACACCAACATTCTATTTTGGCATTCTAGAACTACCAACATTCTATTTTGGCATTCTAGAACTCCCAACATTCTATTTTGGAATTCTAGAAATACCAACATTCTATTTTGGCATTCTAGAACTCCCAACATTCTATTTTGGAATTATGCAACACCAACATTCTATTTTGGAATTCTAGAACTCCCAACATTCTATTTGGCATTCTAGAACTCCCAACATTCTATTTTGGCATTCTAGAACTCCCAGCATTCTATTTTGGAATTCTAGAACTCCCAACATTCTATTTTGGCATTCTAGAACTCCCAACATTCTATTTTGGCATTCTAGAACTCCCAACATTCTATTTTGGCATTCTAGAACTCCCAACATTCTATTTTGGCATTCTAGAACTCCAAACATTCTATTTTGGAATTCTAGAACTCCCAACATTCTATTTTGGCATTCTAGAACTCCCAACATTCTATTTTGGAATTCTCGAACTACCAACATTCTTTTTTGGAATTCTAGAACTAGCAACATTCTATTTTGGCATTCTAGAACTCCCAACATTCTATTTTGGCATTCTAGAACTCCAAACATTCTATTTTGGAATTCTAGAACTCCCAACATTCTATTTTGGAATTCTAGAACTCCCAACATTCTATTTTGGCATTCTTGAACTCCCAACATTCTCTTTTGGAATTCTAGAACTCCCAACATTCTATTTTGGAATTCAGCAACATCAGCATTCTACTTTGGAATTCTAGAACTCCCAACATTCTATTTTGGCATTCTAGAACTCCCAACATTCTATTTTGGCATTCTAGAACTCCAAACATTCTATTTTGGAATTCTGCAACACCAACATTCTATTTTGGATTTCTAGAACTCCCAACATTCTATTTTGGCATTCTAGAACTCCCAGCATTCTATTTTGGCATTCTAGAACTCCCAACATTCTATTTTGGCATTCTAGAACTCCCAACATTCTATTTTGGCATTCTAGAACTCCCAACATTCTATTTTGGCATTCTAGAACTACCAACATTCTATTTTGGCATTCTAGAACTCCCAACATTATATTTTGGCATTCTAGAACTCCCAACATTCTATTTTGGAATTCTAGAACTACCAACATTCTATTTTGGCATTCTAGAACTCCCAACATTCTATTTTGGCATTCTAGAACTCCCAACATTCTATTTTGGCATTCTAGAACTCCAAACATTCTATTTTGGAATTCTGCAACACCAACATTCTATTTTGGATTTCTAGAACTCCCAACATTCTATTTTGGCATTCTAGAACTCCCAGCATTCTATTTTGGCATTCTAGAACTCCAAACATTCTATTTTGGAATTCTGCAACACCAACATTCTATTTTGGATTTCTAGAACTCCCAACATTCTATTTTGGAATTCTAGAACTCCCAGCATTCTATTTTGGAATTCTAGAACTCCCAACATTCTATTTTGGCATTCTAGAACTCCCAACATTCTATTTTGGCATTCTAGAACTCCCAACATTCTATTTTGGCATTCTAGAACTACCAACATTCTATTTTGGCATTCTAGAACTCCAAACATTCTATTTTGGCATTCTAGAACTCCCAACATTCTATTTTGGCATTCTTGAACTCCCAACATTCTATTTTGGAATTCTGCAACACCAACATTCTATTTTGGATTTCTAGAACTCCCAACATTCTATTTTGGCATTCTAGAACTCCCAGCATTCTATTTTGGAATTCTAGAACTCCCAACATTCTATTTTGGCATTCTAGAACTCTCAACATTCTATTTTGGCATTCTAGAACTCCCAGCATTCTATTTTGGAATTCTAGAACTCCCAACATTCTATTTTGGCATTCTAGAACTCCCAACATTCTATTTTGGCATTCTAGAACTCCCAACATTCTATTTTGGCATTCTAGAACTACCAACATTCTATTTTGGCATTCTAGAACTCCAAACATTCTATTTTGGAATTCTGCAACACCAACATTCTATTTTGGATTTCTAGAACTCCCAACATTCTATTTTGGCATTCTATTTTGGCATTCTAGAACTCCCAACATTCTATTTTGGAATTCTAGAACTACCAACATTCTATTTTGGCATTCTAGAACTCCAAACATTCTATTTTGGAATTCTGCAACACCAACATTCTATTTTGGAATTCTAGAACTCCCAACATTCTATTTTGTCATTCTAGAACTCCCAACATTCTATTGTGGCATTCTAGAACTCCCAACATTCTATTATGGCATTCTAGAACTCCCAACATTCTATTTTGGCATTCTAGAACTCCCAACATTCTATTTTGGCATTCTAGAACTCCCAACATTCTATTTTGGCATTCTAGAACTACCAACATTCTATTTTGGCATTCTAGAACTCCCAACATTATATTTTGGCATTCTAGAACTCCAAACATTCTATTTTGGAATTCTAGAACTCCAAACATTCTATTTTGGCATTTTAGAACTCCCAACATTCTATTTTGGCATTCTAGAACTCCCAACATTCTATTTTGGAATTCTAGAACTACCAACATTCTATTTTGGCATTCTAGAACTCCCAACATTCTATTTTGGCATTCTAGAACTCCCAACATTCTATTTTGGCATTCTAGAACTACCAACATTCTATTTTGGCATTCTAGAACTCCAAACATTCTATTTTGGAATTCTGCAACACCAACATTCTATTTTGGATTTCTAGATCTCCCAACATTCTATTTTGGCATTCTAGAACTCCCAGCATTCTATTTTGGAATTCTAGAACTCCCAACATTCTATTTTGGAATTCTGCAACACCAACATTCTATTTTGGCATTCTAGAACTACCAACATTCTATTTTGGCATTCTAGAACTCCCAACATTCTATTTTGGAATTCTAGAAATACCAACATTCTATTTTGGCATTCTAGAACTCCCAACATTCTATTTTGGAATTATGCAACACCAACATTCTATTTTGGAATTCTAGAACTCCCAACATTCTATTTGGCATTCTAGAACTCCCAACATTCTATTTTGGCATTCTAGAACTCCCAGCATTCTATTTTGGAATTCTAGAACTCCCAACATTCTATTTTGGCATTCTAGAACTCCCAACATTCTATTTTGGCATTCTAGAACTCCCAACATTCTATTTTGGCATTCTAGAACTACCAACATTCTATTTTGGCATTCTAGAACTCCAAACATTCTATTTTGAAATTCTGCAACACCAACATTCTATTTTGGAATTCTAGAACTCCCAACATTCTATTTTGGCATTCTAGAACTCCCAGCATTCTATTTTGGAATTCTAGAACTCCCAACATTCTATTTTGGAATTCTAGAACTACCAACATTCTATTTTGGCATTCTAGAACTCCAAACATTCTATTTTGGAATTCTGCAACACCAACATTCTATTTTGGATTTCTAGAACTCCCAACATTCTATTTTGGCATTCTAGAACTCCCAGCATTCTATTTTGGAATTCTAGAACTCCCAACATTCTATTTTGGAATTCTAGAACTACCAACATTCTATTTTGGCATTCTAGAACTCCAAACATTCTATTTTGGAATTCTGTAACACCAACATTCTATTTTGGATTTCTAGAACTCCCAACATTCTATTTTGGCATTCTAGAACTCCCAGCATTCTATTTTGGAATTCTAGAACTCCCAACATTCTATTTTGGCATTCTAGAACTCCCAACATTCTATTTTGGCATTCTAGAACTCCCAACATTCTATTTTGGCATTCTAGAACTACCAACATTCTATTTTGGCATTCTAGAACTCCCAACATTCTATTTTGGCATTCTAGAACTCCAAACATTCTATTTTGGCATTCTAGAACTCCCAACATTCTATTTTGGCATTCTAGAACTCCCAACATTCTATTTTGGAATTCTCGAATTACCAACATTCTTTTTTGGAATTCTAGAACTAGCAACATTCTATTTTGGCATTCTAGAACTCCCAACATTCTATTTTGGCATTCTAGAACTCCAAACATTCTATTTTGGAATTCTAGAACTCCCAACATTCTATTTTGGAATTCTAGAACTCCCAACATTCTATTTTGGCATTCTTGAACTCCCAACATTCTATTTTGGAATTCTGCAACACCAACATTCTATTTTGGATTTCTAGAACTCCCAACATTCTATTTTGGCATTCTAGAACTCCCAGCATTCTATTTTGGAATTCTAGAACTCCCAACATTCTATTTTGGCATTCTAGAACTCCCAACATTCTATTTTGGCATTCTAGAACTCCCAGCATTCTATTTTGGAATTCTAGAACTCCCAACATTCTATTTTGGCATTCTAGAACTCCCAACATTCTATTTTGGCATTCTAGAACTCCCAACATTCTATTTTGGCATTCTAGAACTACCAACATTCTATTTTGGCATTCTAGAACTCCAAACATTCTATTTTGGAATTCTGCAACACCAACATTCTATTTTGGATTTCTAGAACTCCCAACATTCTATTTTGGCATTCTAGAACTCCCAGCATTCTATTTTGGCATTCTAGAACTCCCAACATTCTATTTTGGCATTCTAGAACTCCCAACATTCTATTTTGGCATTCAAGAACTACCAACATTCTATTTTGGCATTCTAGAACTCCCAACATTCTATTTTGGCATTCTAGAACTCCAAACATTCTATTTTGGAATTCTAGAACTCCCAACATTCTATTTTGGCATTCTAGAACTCCCAACATTCTATTTTGGAATTCTAGAACTACCAACATTCTATTTTGGCATTCTAGAACTCCCAACATTCTATTTTGGAATTCTAGAACTACCAACATTCTATTTTGGCATTCTAGAACTCCAAACATTCTATTTTGGAATTCTGCAACACCAACATTCTATTTTGGATTTCTAGAACTCCCAACATTCTATTTTGGCATTCTAGAACTCCCAGCATTCTATTTTGGAATTCTAGAACTCCCAACATTCTATTTTGGAATTCTAGAACTACCAACATTCTATTTTGGCATTCTAGAACTCCAAACATTCTATTTTGGAATTCTGTAACACCAACATTCTATTTTGGATTTCTAGAACTCCCAACATTCTATTTTGGCATTCTAGAACTCCCAGCATTCTATTTTGGAATTCTAGAACTCCCAACATTCTATTTTGGCATTCTAGAACTCCCAACATTCTATTTTGGCATTCTAGAACTCCCAACATTCTATTTTGGCATTCTAGAACTACCAACATTCTATTTTGGCATTCTAGAACTCCCAACATTCTATTTTGGCATTCTAGAACTCCAAACATTCTATTTTGGCATTCTAGAACTCCCAACATTCTATTTTGTCATTCTAGAACTCCCAACATTCTATTTTGGAATTCTCGAATTACCAACATTCTTTTTTGGAATTCTAGAACTAGCAACATTCTATTTTGGCATTCTAGAACTCCCAACATTCTATTTTGGCATTCTAGAACTCCAAACATTCTATTTTGGAATTCTAGAACTCCCAACATTCTATTTTGGAATTCTAGAACTCCCAACATTCTATTTTGGCATTCTTGAACTCCCAACATTCTATTTTGGAATTCTGCAACACCAACATTCTATTTTGGATTTCTAGAACTCCCAACATTCTATTTTGGCATTCTAGAACTCCCAGCATTCTATTTTGGAATTCTAGAACTCCCAACATTCTATTTTGGCATTCTAGAACTCCCAACATTCTATTTTGGCATTCTAGAACTCCCAGCATTCTATTTTGGAATTCTAGAACTCCCAACATTCTATTTTGGCATTCTAGAACTCCCAACATTCTATTTTGGCATTCTAGAACTCCCAACATTCTATTTTGGCATTCTAGAACTACCAACATTCTATTTTGGCATTCTAGAACTCCAAACATTCTATTTTGGAATTCTGCAACACCAACATTCTATTTTGGATTTCTAGAACTCCCAACATTCTATTTTGGCATTCTAGAACTCCCAGCATTCTATTTTGGAATTCTAGAACTCCCAACATTCTATTTTGGAATTCTAGAACTACCAACATTCTATTTTGGCATTCTAGAACTCCAAACATTCTATTTTGGAATTCTACAACACCAACATTCTATTTTGGATTTCTAGAACTCCCAACATTCTATTTTGGCATTCTAGAACTCCCAGCATTCTATTTTGGAATTCTAGAACTCCCAACATTCTATTTTGGCATTCTAGAACTCCCAACATTCTATTTTGGCATTCTAGAACTCCCAACATTCTATTTTGGCATTCTAGAACTACCAACATTCTATTTTGGCATTCTAGAACTCCCAACATTCTATTTTGGCATTCTAGAACTCCAAACATTCTATTTTGGAATTCTAGAACTCCCAACATTCTATTTTGGCATTCTAGAACTCCCAACATTCTATTTTGGAATTCTCGAACTACCAACATTCTTTTTTGGAATTCTAGAACTAGCAACATTCTATTTTGGCATTCTAGAACTCCCAACATTCTATTTTGGCATTCTAGAACTCCAAACATTCTATTTTGGAATTCTAGAACTCCCAACATTCTATTTAGGAATTCTAGAACTCCCAACATTCTATTTTGGCATTCTTGAACTCCCAACATTCTCTTTTGGAATTCTAGAACTCCCAACATTCTATTTTGGAATTCTGCAACATCAGCATTCTACTTTGGAATTCTAGAACTCCCAACATTCTATTTTGGCATTCTAGAACTCCCAACATTCTATTTTGGCATTCTAGAACTCCAAACATTCTATTTTGGAATTCTGCAACACCAACATTATATTTTGGATTTCTAGAACTCCCAACATTCTATTTTGGCATTCTAGAACTCCCAGCATTCTATTTTGGAATTCTAGAACTCCCAACATTCTATTTTGGCATTCTAGAACTCCCAACATTCTATTTTGGCATACTAGAACTCCCAACATTCTATTTTGGCATTCTAGAACTCCCAACATTCTATTTTGGCATTCTAGAACTCCCAACATTCTATTTTGGCATTCTAGAACTACCAACATTCTATTTTGGCATTCTAGAACTCCCAACATTCTATTTTGGCATTCTAGAACTACCAGCATTCTATTTTGGAATTCTAGAACTCCCAACATTCTATTTTGGCATTCTAGAACTCCCAACATTCTATTTTGGCATTCTAGAACTCCCAACATTCTATTTTGGCATTCTAGAACTACCAACATTCTATTTTGGCATTCTAGAACTCCCAACATTCTATTTTGGCATTCTAGAACTACCAACATTCTATTTTGGCATTCTAGAACTCCCAACATTCTATTTTGGCATTCTAGAACTCCAAACATTCTATTTTGGAATTCTAGAACTCCAAAAATTCTATTTTGGAATTCTAGAACTCCCAACATTCTATTTTGGCATTCTAGAACTCCCAACATTCTATTTTGGAATTCTAGAACTAGCAACATTCTATTTTGGCATTCTAGAACTCCAAACATTCTATTTTGGAATTCTAGAACTCCCAACATTCTATTTTGGCATTCTAGAACTCCCAACATTCTATTTTGGAATTCTCGAACTACCAACATTCTTTTTTGGAATTCTAGAACTAGCAACATTCTATTTTGGCATTCTAGAACTCCCAACATTCTATTTTGGCATTCTAGAACTCCAAACATTCTATTTTGGAATTCTAGAACTCCAAACATTCTATTTTGGAATTCTAGAACTCCCAACATTCTATTTTGGCATTCTTGAACTCCCAACATTCTATTTTGGAATTCTAGAACTCCCAACATTCTATTTTGGAATTCTGCAACATCAGCATTCTACTTTGGAATTCTAGAACTCCCAACATTCTATTTTGGCATTCTAGAACTCCCAACATTCTATTTTGGCATTCTAGAACTCCCAACATTCTATTTTGGAATTCTAGAACTACCAACATTCTATTTTGGCATTCTAGAACTCCAAACATTCTGTTTTGGAATTCTAGAACTCCCAACATTCTATTTTGGCATTCTAGAACTCCCAACATTCTATTTTGGAATTCTCGAACTACCAACATTCTTTTTTGTCATTCTAGAACTCCCAACATTCTATTGTGGCATTCTAGAACTCCCAACATTCTATTTTGGCATTCTAGAACTCCCAACATTCTATTTTGGCATTCTAGAACTCCCAACATTCTATTTTGGCATTCTAGAACTCCCAACATTCTATTTTGGCATTCTAGAACTACCAACATTCTATTTTGGCATTCTAGAACTCCCAACATTATATTTTGGCATTCTAGA
This sequence comes from Pseudophryne corroboree, assembly GCF_028390025.1. Taxonomy (NCBI): domain Eukaryota; kingdom Metazoa; phylum Chordata; class Amphibia; order Anura; family Myobatrachidae; genus Pseudophryne; species Pseudophryne corroboree. The sequence goes on from NW_026967466.1 coordinate 951,830, forward strand.
ACTCCAAACATTCTATTTTGGAATTCTAGAACTCCAAACATTCTATTTTGGCATTTTAGAACTCCCAACATTCTATTTTGGCATTCTAGAACTCCCAACATTCTATTTTGGAATTCTAGAACTACCAACATTCTATTTTGGCATTCTAGAACTCCCAACATTCTATTTTGGCATTCTAGAACTCCCAACATTCTATTTTGGCATTCTAGAACTACCAACATTCTATTTTGGCATTCTAGAACTCCCAACATTATATTTTGGAATTCTAGAACTCCCAGCATTCTATTTTGGCATTCTAGAACTCCCAACATTCTATTTTGGAATTCTGCAACACCAACATTCTATTTTGGATTTCTAGAACTCCCAACATTCTATTTTGGCATTCTAGAACTCCCAACATTCTATTTTGGCATTCTAGAATTCCCAACATTCTATTTTGGCATTCTAGAACTCCCAACATTCTATTTTGGATTTCTAGAACTCCCAACATTCTATTTTGGCATTCTAGAACTCCCAACATTCTATTTTGGAATTCTAGAACTACCAACATTCTATTTTGGCATTCTAGAACTCCCAACATTCTATTTTGGCATTCTAGAACTACCAACATTCTATTTTGGCATTCTAGAACTCCCAACATTCTATTTTGGAATTCTAGAAATACCAACATTCTATTTTGGCATTCTAGAACTCCCAACATTCTATTTTGGAATTCTGCAACACCAACATTCTATTTTGGATTTCTAGAACTCCCAACATTCTATTTTGGCATTCTAGAACTCCCAGCATTCTATTTTGGAATTCTAGAACTCCCAACATTCTATTTTGGAATTCTGCAACACCAACATTCTATTTTGGAATTCTAGAACTCCAAACATTCTATTTTGGATTTCTAGAACTCCCAACATTCTATTTTGGCATTCTAGAACTCCCAACATTCTATTTTGGCATTCTAGAACTACCAACATTCTATTTTGGCATTCTAGAACTCCCAGCATTCTATTTTGGCATTCTAGAACTCCCAACATTCTATTTTGGAATTCTGCAACACCAACATTCTATTTTGGATTTCTAGAACTCCCAACATTCTATTTTGGCATTCTAGAACTCCCAACATTCTATTTTGGCATTCTAGAATTCCCAACATTCTATTTTGGCATTCTAGAACTCCCAACATTCTATTTTGGATTTCTAGAACTCCCAACATTCTATTTTGGCATTCTAGAACTCCCAACATTCTATTTTGGAATTCTAGAACTACCAACATTCTATTTTGGCATTCTAGAACTCCCAACATTCTATTTTGGCATTCTAGAACTACCAGCATTCTATTTTGGCATTCTAGAACTCCCAACATTCTATTTTGGAATTCTAGAACTCCCAACATTCTATTTTGGCATTCTAGAACTCCCAACATTCTATTTTGGCATTCTAGAACTACCAACATTCTATTTTGGCATTCTAGAACTCCCAACATTCTATTTTGGCATTCTAGAACTCCCAACATTCTATTTTGGAATTCTGCAATACCAACATTCTATTTTGGAATTCTAGAACTCCCAACATTCTATTTTGTCATTCTAGAACTCCCAACATTCTATTTTGGCATTCTAGAACTCCCAACATTCTATTTTGGCATTCTAAAACTCCCAACATTCTATTCTGGCATTCTAGAACTCCCAACATTCTATTTTGGAATTCTGCAATACCAACATTCTATTTTGGAATTCTAGAACTCCCAACATTCTATTTTGTCATTCTAGAACTCCCAACATTCTATTGTGGCATTCTAGAACTCCCAACATTCTATTTTGGCATTCTAGAACTCCCAACATTCTATTTTGGCATTCTAGAACTACCAACATTCTATTTTGGCATTCTAGAACTCCCAACATTCTATTTTGGCATTCTAGAACTACCAACATTCTATTTTGGCATTCTAGAACTCCCAACATTATATTTTGGCATTCTAGAACTCCAAACATTCTATTTTGGCATTCTAGAACTCCAAACATTCTATTTTGGAATTTTAGAACTCCCAACATTCTATTTTGGCATTCTAGAACTCCCAACATTCTATTTTGGAATTCTAGAACTACCAACATTCTATTTTGGCATTCTAGAACTCCCAACATTCTATTTTGGCATTCTAGAACTCCCAACATTCTATTTTGGCATTCTAGAACTACCAACATTCTATTTTGGCATTCTAGAACTCCCAACATTCTATTTTGGAATTCTGCAACACCAACATTCTATTTTGGCATTCTAGAACTCCCAACATTCTATTTTGGCATTCTAGAACTCCCAACATTCTATTTTGGAATTCTAGAACTACCAACATTCTATTTTGGCATTCTAGAACGCCCAACATTCTATTTTGGCATTCTAGAACTCCCAACATTCTATTTTGGAATTCTAGAACTCCCAACATTCTATTTTGGAATTCTGCAACACCAACATTCTATTTTGGCATTCTAGAACTCCCAACATTCTATTTTGGCATTCTAGAACTCCCAACATTCTATTTTGGCATTCTAGAACTCCCAACATTCTATTTTGGCATTCTAGAACTCCCAACATTCTATTTTTGGAATTCTGCAACACCAACATTCTATTTTGGCATTCTAGAACTCCCAACATTCTATTTTGGAATTCTGCAACACCAACATTCTATTTTGGATTTCTAGAACTCCCAACATTCTATTTTGGCATTCTAGAACTCCCAGCATTCTATTTTGGAATTCTAGAACTCCCAACATTCTATTTTGGAATTCTGCAACACCAACATTCTATTTTGGAATTCTAGAACTCCCAACATTCTATTTTGGAATTCTAGAACTCCCAACATTCTATTTTGGAATTCTGCAACACCAACATTCTATTTTGGCATTCTAGAACTCCCAACATTCTATTTTGGCATTCTAAAACTCCCAACATTCTATTTTGGCATTCTAGAACTCCCAACATTCTATTTTGGAATTCTGCCACACCAACATTCTATTTTGGATTTCTAGAACTCCCAACATTCTATTTTGGCATTCTAGAACTCCCAACATTCTATTTTGGAATTCTGCAATACCAACATTCTATTTTGGAATTCTAGAACTCCCAACATTCTATTTTGTCATTCTAGAACTCCCAACATTCTATTGTGGCATTCTAGAACTCCCAACATTCTATTTTGGCATTCTAGAACTCCCAACATTCTATTTTGGCATTCTAGAACTCCCAACATTCTATTTTGGCATTCTAGAACTCCCAACATTCTATTTTGGCATTCTAGAACTCCCAACATTCTATTTTGGCATTCTAGAACTCCCAACATTCTATTTTGGCATTCTAGAACTACCAACATTCTATTTTGGCATTCTAGAACTCCCAACATTATATTTTGGCATTCTAGAACTCCCAACATTCTATTTTGGAATTCTGCAACACCAACATTCTATTTTGGATTTCTAGAACTCCCAACATTCTATTTTGGCATTCTAGAACTCCCAACATTCTATTTTGGCATTCTAGAACTCCCAACATTTTTTTTTTGGAATTCTGCAACACCAACATTCTATTTTGGATTTCTAGAACTCCCAACATTCTATTTTGGCATTCTAGAACTCCCAACATTCTATTTTGGAATTCTGCAATACCAACATTCTATTTTGGAATTCTAGAACTCCCAACATTCTATTTTGTCATTCTAGAACTCCCAACATTCTATTGTGGCATTCTAGAACTCCCAACATTCTATTTTGGCATTCTAGAACTCCCAACATTCTATTTTGGCATTCTAGAACTCCCAACATTCTATTTTGGCATTCTAGAACTACCAACATTCTATTTTGGCATTCTAGAACTCCCAACATTATATTTTGGCATTCTAGAACTCCAAACATTCTATTTTGGCATTCTAGAACTCCAAACATTCTATTTTGGAATTTTAGAACTCCCAACATTCTATTTTGGCATTCTAGAACTCCCAACATTCTATTTTGGCATTCTAGAACTACCAACATTCTATTTTGGCATTCTAGAACTCCCAACATTATATTTTGGCATTCTAGAACTACCAACATTCTATTTTGGCATTCTAGAACTCCCAACATTATATTTTGGCATTCTAGAACTCCAAACATTCTATTTTGGCATTCTAGAACTCCAAACATTCTATTTTGGAATTTTAGAACTCCCAACATTCTATTTTGGCATTCTAGAACTCCCAACATTCTATTTTGGCATTCTAGAACTACCAACATTCTATTTTGGCATTCTAGAACTCCCAACATTCTATTTTGGCATTCTAGAACTCCCAACATTCTATTTTGGCATTCCAGAACTACCAACATTCTATTTTGGCATTCTAGAACTCCCAACATTATATTTTGGCATTCTTGAACTCCCAACATTCTATTTTGGAATTCTAGAACTCCCAACATTCTATTTTGGAATTCTGCAACATCAGCATTCTACTTTGGAATTCTAGAACTCCCAACATTCTATTTTGGCATTCTAGAACTCCCAACATTATATTTTGGCATTCTAGAACTCCCAACATTCTATTTTGGCATTCTAGAACTCCCAACATTCTATTTTGGCATTCTAGAACTACCAACATTCTATTTTGGCATTCTAGAACTCCCAACATTATATTTTGGCATTCTAGAACTCCAAACATTCTATTTTGGAATTCTAGAACTCCAAACATTCTATTTTGGAATTTTAGAACTCCCAACATTCTATTTTGGCATTCTAGAACTCCCAACATTCTATTTTGGAATTCTAGAACTACCAACATTCTATTTTGGCATTCTAGAACTCCAAACATTCTATTTTGGAATTCTGCAACACCAACATTCTATTTTGGATTTCTAGAACTCCCAACATTCTATTTTGGCATTCTAGAACTCCCAGCATTCTATTTTGGAATTCTAGAACTCCCAACATTCTATTTTGGAATTCTGCAACACCAACATTCTATTTTGGCATTCTAGAACTACCAACATTCTATTTTTGCATTCTAGAACTCCCAACATTCTATTTTGGAATTCTAGAAATACCAACATTCTATTTTGGCATTCTAGAACTCCCAACATTCTATTTTGGAATTCTGCAACACCAACATTCTATTTTGGATTTCTAGAACTCCCAACATTCTATTTTGGCATTCTAGAACTCCCAACATTCTATTTTGGAATTCTAGAACTCCCAACATTCTATTTGGCATTCTAGAACTCCCAACATTCTATTTTGGCATTCTAGAATTCCCAACATTCTATTTAGGCATTCTAGAACTCCCAACATTCTATTTTGGATTTCTAGAACTCCCAACATTCTATTTTGGCATTCTAGAACTCCCAACATTCTATTTTGGATTTCTAGAACTACCAACATTATTTTTTGGAATTCTAGAACTAGCAACATTCTATTTTGGCATTCTAGAACTCCCAACATTCTATTTTGGCATTCTAGAACTCCAAACATTCTATTTTGGAATTCTAGAACTCCAAACATTCTATTTTGGAATTCTAGAACTCCCAACATTCTATTTTGGCATTCTAGAACTACCAACATTCTATTTTGGAATTCTAGAACTACCAACATTCTATTTTGGAATTCTAGAACTACCAACATTCTATTTTGGCATTCTAGAACTCCCAACATTCTATTTTGGCATTCTAGAACTCCCAACATTCTATTTTGGAATTCTAGAACTCCCAACATTCTATTTTGGCATTCTAGAACTCCCAACATTCTATTTTGGCATTCTAGAATTCCCAACATTCTATTTTGGCATTCTAGAACTCCCAACATTCTATTTTGGATTTCTAGAACTCCCAACATTCTATTTTGGCATTCTAGAACTCCCAACATTCTATTTTGGATTTCTAGAACTACCAACATTATTTTTTTGAATTCTAGAACTAGCAACATTCTATTTTGGAATTCTGCAACACCAACATTCTATTTTGGCATTCTAGAACTCCCAACATTCTATTTTGGCATTCTAAAACTCCCAACATTCTATTTTGGCATTCTAGAACTCCCAACATTCTATTTTGGAATTCTAGAACTCCCAACATTCTATTTTGGAATTCTGCAACACCAACATTCTATTTTGGCATTCTAGAACTCCCAACATTCTATTTTGGCATTCTAGAACTCCCAACATTCTATTTTGGAATTCTGCAACACCAACATTCTATTTTGGATTTCTAGAACTCCCAACATTCTATTTTGGCATTCTAGAACTCCCAACATTCTATTTTGGAATTCTGCAATACCAACATTCTATTTTGGAATTCTAGAACTCCCAACATTCTATTTTGTCATTCTAGAACTCCCAACATTCTATTGTGGCATTCTAGAACTCCCAACATTCTATTTTGGCATTCTAGAACTCCCAACATTCTATTTTGGCATTCTAGAACTACCAACATTCTATTTTGGCATTCTAGAACTCCCAACATTCTATTTTGGCATTCTAGAACTACCAACATTCTATTTTGGCATTCTAGAACTCCCAACATTATATTTTGGCATTCTAGAACTCCAAACATTCTATTTTGGCATTCTAGAACTCCAATCATTCTATTTTGGAATTTTAGAACTCCCAACATTCTATTTTGGCATTCTAGAACTCCCAACATTCTATTTTGGAATTCTGCAACACCAACATTCTATTTTGGCATTCTAGAACTCCCAACATTCTATTTTGGCATTCTAGAACTCCCAACATTCTATTTTGGAATTCTGCAACACCAACATTCTATTTTGGATTTCTAGAACTCCCAACATTCTATTTTGGCATTCTAGAACTCCCAACATTCTATTTTGGAATTCTAGAACTCCCAACATTCTATTTTGGAATTCTGCAACACCAACATTCTATTTTGGCATTCTAGAACTCCCAACATTCTATTTTGGAATTCTGCAACACCAACATTCTATTTTGGCATTCTAGAACTCCCAACATTCTATTTTTGCATTCTAGAACTCCCAACATTCTATTTTGGCATTCTAGAACTCCCAACATTCTATTTTGGCATTCTAGAACTCCCAACATTCTATTTTTGGAATTCTGCAACACCAACATTCTATTTTGGATTTCTAGAACTCCCAACATTCTATTTTGGCATTCTAGAACTCCCAACATTCTATTTTGGAATTCTGCAATACCAACATTCTATTTTGGAATTCTAGAACTCCCAACATTCTATTTTGTCATTCTAGAACTCCCAACATTCTATTTTGGAATTCTAGAACTACCAACATTCTATTTTGGCATTCTAGAACGCCCAACATTCTATTTTGGCATTCTAGAACTCCCAACATTCTATTTTGGCATTCTAGAACTACCAACATTCTATTTTGGCATTCTAGAACTCCCAACATTATATTTTGGCATTCTAGAACTCCCAACATTCTATTTTGGAATTCTGCAACACCAACATTCTATTTTGGATTTCTAGAACTCCCAACATTCTATTTTGGCATTCTAGAACTCCCAACATTCTATTTTGGAATTCTAGAACTCCCAACATTCTATTTTGGAATTCTGCAACACCAACATTCTATTTTGGCATTCTAGAACTCCCAACATTCTATTTTGGCATTCTAGAACTCCCAACATTATATTTTGGAATTCTGCAACACCAACATTCTATTTTGGATTTCTAGAACTCCCAACATTCTATTTTGGCATTCTAGAACTCCCAACATTCTATTTTGGAATTCTGCAATACCAACATTCTATTTTGGAATTCTAGAACTCCCAACATTCTATTTTGTCATTCTAGAACTCCCAACATTCTATTGTGGCATTCTAGAACTCCCAACATTCTATTTTGGCATTCTAGAACTCCCAACATTCTATTTTGGCATTCTAGAACTCCCAACATTCTATTTTGGCATTCTAGAACTCCAAACATTCTATTTTGGAATTCTGCAACACCAACATTCTATTTTGGATTTCTAGAACTCCCAACATTCTATTTTGGCATTCTAGAACTCCCAACATTCTATTTTGGTATTCTAGAATTCCCAACATTCTATTTTGGCATTCTAGAACTCCCAACATTCTATTTTGGATTTCTAGAACTCCCAACATTCTATTTTGGCATTCTAGAACTCCCAACATTCTATTTTGGAATTCTAGAACTACCAACATTCTTTTTTGGAATTCTAGAACTAGCAACATTCTATTTTGGCATTCTAGAACTCCCAACATTCTATTTTGGCATTCTAGAACTACAATCATTCTATTTTGGAATTCTAGAACTCCAAACATTCTATTTTGGAATTCTAGAACTCCCAACATTCTATTTTGGCATTCTAGAACTACCAACATTCTATTTTGGCATTCTAGAACTCCCAACATTCTATTTTGGAATTCTAGAACTCCCAACATTCTATTTTGGAATTCTGCAACACCAACATTCTATTTTGGCATTCTAGAACTCCCAACATTCTATTTTGGCATTCTAGAACTCCCAACATTCTATTTTGGCATTCTAGAACTCCCAACATTCTATTTTGGAATTCTGCAACACCAACATTCTATTTTGGATTTCTAGAACTCCCAACATTCTATTTTGGCATTCTAGAACTCCCAACATTCTATTTTGGAATTCTGCAATACCAACATTCTATTTTGGAATTCTAGAACTCCCAACATTCTATTTTGTCATTCTAGAACTCCAAACATTCTATTGTGGCATTCTAGAACTCCCAACATTCTATTTTGGCATTCTAGAACTCCCAACATTCTATTTTGGAATTCTAGAACTCCCAACATTCTATTTTGGCATTCTAGAACTCCCAACATTCTATTTTGGAATTCTAGAACTACCAACATTCTATTTTGGCATTCTAGAACTCCCAACATTCTATTTTGGCATTCTAGAACTCCCAACATTCTATTTTGGCATTCTAGAACTACCAACATTCCATTTTGGCATTCTAGAACTCCCAACATTATATTTTGGCATTCTAGAACTCCAAACATTCTATTTTGGAATTCTAGAACTCCAAACATTCTATTTTGGAATTTTAGAACTCCCAACATTCTATTTTGGCATTCTAGAACTCCCAACATTCTATTTTGGAATTCTAGAACTACCAACATTCTATTTTGGCATTCTAGAACTCCAAACATTCTATTTTGGAATTCTGCAACACCAACATTCTATTTTGGATTTCTAGAACTCCCAACATTCTATTTTGGCATTCTAGAACTCCCAACATTCTATTTTGGTATTCTAGAATTCCCAACATTCTATTTTGGCATTCTAGAACTCCCAACATTCTATTTTGGATTTCTAGAACTCCCAACATTCTATTTTGGCATTCTAGAACTCCCAACATTCTATTTTGGAATTCTAGAACTACCAACATTCTTTTTTGGAATTCTAGAACTAGCAACATTCTATTTTGGCATTCTAGAACTCCCAGCATTCTATTTTGGAATTCTAGAACTACCAACATTCTATTTTGGCATTCTAGAACTCCAAACATTCTATTTTGGAATTCTGCAACACCAACATTCTATTTTGGAATTCTAGAACTACCAACATTCTATTTTGGCATTCTAGAACTCCCAACATTCTATTGTGGCATTCTAGAACTCCCAACATTCTATTTTGGCATTCTAGAACTCCCAACATTCTATTTTGGCATTCTAGAACCCCCAACATTCTATTTTGGCATTCTAGAACTCCCAACATTCTATTTTGGCATTCTAGAACTACCAACATTCTATTTTGGCATTCTAGAACTCCCAACATTATATTTTGGCATTCTAGAACTCCAAACATTCTATTTTGGAATTCTAGAACTCCAAACATTCTATTTTGGCATTCTATAACTCCCAACATTCTATTTTGGAATTCTAGAACTACCAACATTCTATTTTGGCATTCTAGAACTCCCAACATTCTATTTTGGCATTCTAGAACTCCAAACATTCTATTTTGGAATTCTGCAACACCAACATTCTATTTTGGATTTCTAGAACTCCCAACATTCTATTTTGGCATTCTAGAACTCCCAGCATTCTATTTTGGAATTCTAGAACTCCCAACATTCTATTTTGGAATTCTGCAACACCAACATTCTATTTTGGCATTCTAGAACTACCAACATTCTATTTTGGCATTCTAGAACTCCCAACATTCTATTTTGGAATTCTAGAACTCCCAACATTCTATTTTGGCATTCTAGAACTCCAAACATTCTATTTTGGAATTCTGCAACACCAACATTCTATTTTGGATTTCTAGAACTCCCAACATTCTATTTTGGCATTCTAGAACTCCCAGCATTCTATTTTGGAATTCTAGAACTCCCAACATTCTATTTTGGAATTCTAGAACTACCAACATTCTATTTTGGCATTCTAGAACTCCAAACATTCTATTTTGGAATTCTGCAACACCAACATTCTATTTTGGATTTCTAGAACTCCCAACATTCTATTTTGGCATTCTAGAACTCCCAGCATTCTATTTTGGAATTCTAGAACTCCCAACATTCTATTTTGGCATTCTAGAACTCCCAACATTCTATTTTGGAATTCTAGAACTCCCAACATTCTATTTTGGCATTCTAGAACTCCCAACATTCTATTTTGGCATTCTAGAACTACCAACATTCTATTTTGGCATTCTAGAACTCCCAACATTCTATTTTGGCATTCTAGAACTCCCAACATTCTATTTTGGCATTCTAGAACTCCAAACATTCTATTTTGGAATTCTAGAACTCCCAACATTCTATTTTGGCATTCTAGAACTCCCAACATTCTATTTTGGAATTCGCGAACTACCAACATTCTTTTTTGGAATTCTAGAACTAGCAACATTCTATTTTGGCATTCTAGAACTCCCAACATTCTATTTTGGCATTCTAGAACTCCAAACATTCTATTTTGGAATTCTAGAACTCCCAACATTCTATTTTGGAATTCTAGAACTCCCAACATTCTATTTTGGCATTCTTGAACTCCCAACATTCTCTTTTGGAATTCTAGAACTCCCAACATTCTATTTTGGAATTCTGCAACATCAGAATTCTACTTTGGAATTCTTGAACTCCCAACATTCTATTTTGGCATTCTAGAACTCCCAACATTCTATTTTGGCATTCTAGAACTCCAAACATTCTATTTTGGAATTCTGCAACACCAACATTCTATTTTGGATTTCTAGAACTCCCAACATTCTATTTTGGCATTCTAGAACTCCCAGCATTCTATTTTGGAATTCTAGAACTCCCAACATTCTATTTTGGCATTCTAGAACTCCCAACATTCTATTTTGGCATTCTAGAACTCCCAACATTCTATTTTGGCATTCTAGAACTACCAACATTCTATTTTGGCATTCTAGAACTCCCAACATTCTATTTTGGCATTCTAGAACTACCAACATTCTATTTTGGCATTCTAGAACTCCCAACATTCTATTTTGGCATTCTAGAACTCCAAACATTCTATTTTGGAATTCTAGAACTCCAAACATTCTATTTTGGAATTCTAGAACTCCTAACATTCTATTTTGGCATTCTTGAACTCTCAACATTCTATTTTGGAATTCTAGAACTCCCAACATTCTATTTTGGAATTCTAGAACTAGCAACATTCTATTTTGGCATTCTAGAACTCCAAACATTCTATTTTGGAATTCTAGAACTCCCAACATTCTATTTTGGCATTCTAGAACTCCCAACATTCTATTTTGGCATTCTAGAACTCCCAACATTCTATTTTGGCATTCTAGAACTCCCAACATTCTATTTTGGAATTCTAGAACTACCAACATTCTATTTTGGCATTCTAGAACTCCAAACATTCTATTTTGGAATTCTGCAACACCAACATTCTATTTTGGAATTCTAGAACTCCCAACATTCTATTTTGTCATTCTAGAACTCCCAACATTCTATTATGGCATTCTAGAACTCCCAACATTCTATTTTGGCATTCTAGAACTACCAACATTCTATTTTGGCATTCTAGTACTACCAACATTCTATTTTGGCATTCTAGAACTCCCAACATTATATTTTGGCATTGTAGAACTCCAAACATTCTATTTTGGAATTCTAGAACTCCCAACATTATATTTTGGCATTCTAGAACTCCCAACATTCTATTTTGGAATTCTGCAACACCAACATTCTATTTTGGATTTCTAGAACTCCCAACATTCTATTTTGGCATTCTAGAACTCCCAACATTCTATTTTGGAATTCTAGAACTCCCAACATTCTATTTTGGAATTCTGCAACACCAACATTCTATTTTGGCATTCTAGAACTCCCAACATTCTATTTTGGCATTCTAGAACTCCCAACATTATATTTTGGAATTCTGCAACACCAACATTCTATTTTGGATTTCTAGAACTCCCAACATTCTATTTTGGCATTCTAGAACTCCCAACATTCTATTTTGGAATTCTGCAATACCAACATTCTATTTTGGAATTCTAGAACTCCCAACATTCTATTTTGTCATTCTAGAACTCCCAACATTCTATTGTGGCATTCTAGAACTCCCAACATTCTATTTTGGCATTCTAGAACTCCCAACATTCTATTTTGGCATTCTAGAACTCCCAACATTCTATTTTGGCATTCTAGAACTCCCAACATTCTATTTTGGCATTCTAGAACTACCAACATTCTATTTTGGCATTCTAGAACTCCCAACATTATATTTTGGCATTCTAGAACTCCAAACATTCTATTTTGGCATTCTAGAACTCCAAACATTCTATTTTGGAATTCTAGAACTCCCAACATTCTATTTTGTCATTCTAGAACTCCCAACATTCTATTGTGGCATTCTAGAACTCCCAACATTCTATTTTGGCATTCTAGAACTCCCAACATTCTATTTTGGCATTCTAGAACTCCCAACATTCTATTTTGGCATTCTAGAACTCCCAACATTCTATTTTGGCATTCTAGAACTACCAACATTCTATTTTGGCATTCTAGAACTCCCAACATTATATTTTGGCATTCTAGAACTCCAAACATTCTATTTTGGCATTCTAGAACTCCAAACATTCTATTTTGGAATTTTAGAACTCCCAACATTCTATTTTGGCATTCTAGAACTCCCAACATTCTATTTTGGCATTCTAGAACTACCAACATTCTATTTTGGCATTCTAGAACTCCCAACATTATATTTTGGCATTCTAGAACTCCAAACATTCTATTTTGGCATTCTAGAACTCCAAACATTCTATTTTGGAATTTTAGAACTCCCAACATTCTATTTTGGCATTCTAGAACTCCCAACATTCTATTTTGGAATTCTAGAACTACCAACATTCTATTTTGGCATTCTAGAACTCCCAACATTCTATTTTGGCATTCTAGAACTCCCAACATTCTATTTTGGCATTCTAGAACTACCAACATTCTATTTTGACATTCTAGAACTCCCAACATTATATTTTGGCATTCTAGAACTCCAAACATTCTATTTTGGAATTCTAGAACTCCAAACATTCTATTTTGGAATTTTAGAACTCCCAACATTCTATTTTGGCATTCTAGAACTCCCAACATTCTATTTTGGAATTCTAGAACTACCAACATTCTATTTTGGCATTCTAGAACTCCAAACATTCTATTTTGGAATTCTGCAACACCAACATTCTATTTTGGATTTCTAGAACTCCCAACATTCTATTTTGGCATTCTAGAACTCCCAACATTCTATTTTGGTATTCTAGAATTCCCAACATTCTATTTTGGCATTCTAGAACTCCCAACATTCTATTTTGGATTTCTAGAACTCCCAACATTCTATTTTGGCATTCTAGAACTCACAACATTCTATTTTGGAATTCTAGAACTACCAACATTCTTTTTTGGAATTCTAGAACTAGCAACATTCTATTTTGGCATTCTAGAACTCCCAACATTCTATTTTGGCATTCTAGAACTACAATCATTCTATTTTGGAATTCTAGAACTCCAAACATTCTATTTTGGAATTCTAGAACTCCCAACATTCTATTTTGGCATTCTAGAACTACCAACATTCTATTTTGGCATTCTAGAACTCCCAACATTCTATTTTGGAATTCTAGAACTCCCAACATTCTATTTTGGAATTCTGCAACACCAACATTCTATTTTGGCATTCTAGAACTCCCAACATTCTATTTTGGCATTCTAGAACTCCCAACATTCTATTTTGGCATTCTAGAACTCCCAACATTCTATTTTGGAATTCTGCAACACCAACATTCTATTTTGGATTTCTAGAACTCCCAACATTCTATTTTGGCATTCTAGAACTCCCAACATTCTATTTTGGAATTCTGCAATACCAACATTCTATTTTGGAATTCTAGAACTCCCAACATTCTATTTTGTCATTCTAGAACTCCCAACATTCTATTGTGGCATTCTAGAACTCCCAACATTCTATTTTGGCATTCTAGAACTCCCAACATTCTATTTTGGAATTCTAGAACTCCCAACATTCTATTTTGGCATTCTAGAACTCCCAACATTCTATTTTGGAATTCTAGAACTACCAACATTCTATTTTGGCATTCTAGAACTCCCAACATTCTATTTTGGCATTCTAGAACTCCCAACATTCTATTTTGGCATTCTAGAACTACCAACATTCCATTTTGGCATTCTAGAACTCCCAACATTATATTTTGGCATTCTAGAACTCCAAACATTCTATTTTGGAATTCTAGAACTCCAAACATTCTATTTTGGAATTTTAGAACTCCCAACATTCTATTTTGGCATTCTAGAACTCCCAACATTCTATTTTGGAATTCTAGAACTACCAACATTCTATTTTGGCATTCTAGAACTCCAAACATTCTATTTTGGAATTCTGCAACACCAACATTCTATTTTGGATTTCTACAACTCCCAACATTCTATTTTGGCATTCTAGAACTCCCAACATTCTATTTTGGTATTCTAGAATTCCCAACATTCTATTTTGGCATTCTAGAACTCCCAACATTCTATTTTGGATTTCTAGAACTCCCAACATTCTATTTTGGCATTCTAGAACTCCCAACATTCTATTTTGGAATTCTAGAACTACCAACATTCTTTTTTGGAATTCTAGAACTAGCAACATTCTATTTTGGCATTCTAGAACTCCCAGCATTCTATTTTGGAATTCTAGAACTACCAACATTCTATTTTGGCATTCTAGAACTCCAAACATTCTATTTTGGAATTCTGCAACACCAACATTCTATTTTGGAATTCTAGAACTACCAACATTCTATTTTGGCATTCTAGAACTCCCAACATTCTATTGTGGCATTCTAGAACTCCCAACATTCTATTTTGGCATTCTAGAACTCCCAACATTCTATTTTGGCATTCTAGAACCCCCAACATTCTATTTTGGCATTCTAGAACTCCCAACATTCTATTTTGGCATTCTAGAACTACCAACATTCTATTTTGGCATTCTAGAACTCCCAACATTATATTTTGGCATTCTAGAACTCCAAACATTCTATTTTGGAATTCTAGAACTCCAAACATTCTATTTTGGCATTCTATAACTCCCAACATTCTATTTTGGAATTCTAGAACTACCAACATTCTATTTTGGCATTCTAGAACTCCCAACATTCTATTTTGGCATTCTAGAACTCCAAACATTCTATTTTGGAATTCTGCAACACCAACATTCTATTTTGGATTTCTAGAACTCCCAACATTCTATTTTGGCATTCTAGAACTCCCAGCATTCTATTTTGGAATTCTAGAACTCCCAACATTCTATTTTGGAATTCTGCAACACCAACATTCTATTTTGGCATTCTAGAACTACGAACATTCTATTTTGGCATTCTAGAACTCCCAACATTCTATTTTGGAATTCTAGAACTCCCAACATTCTATTTTGGCATTCTAGAACTCCCAACATTATATTTTGGCATTCTAGAACTCCAAACATTCTATTTTGGAATTCTAGAACTCCAAACATTCTATTTTGGAATTTTAGAACTCCCAACATTCTATTTTGGCATTCTAGAACTCCCAACATTCTATTTTGGAATTCTAGAACTACCAACATTCTATTTTGGCATTCTAGAACTCCAAACATTCTATTTTGGAATTCTGCAACACCAACATTCTATTTTGGATTTCTAGAACTCCCAACATTCTATTTTGGCATTCTAGAACTCCCAACATTCTATTTTGGTATTCTAGAATTCCCAACATTCTATTTTGGCATTCTAGAACTCCCAACATTCTATTTTGGATTTCTAGAACTCCCAACATTCTATTTTGGCATTCTAGAACTCCCAACATTCTATTTTGGAATTCTAGAACTACCAACATTCTTTTTTGGAATTCTAGAACTAGCAACATTCTATTTTGGCATTCTAGAACTCCCAACATTCTATTTTGGCATTCTAGAACTACAATCATTCTATTTTGGAATTCTAGAACTCCAAACATTCTATTTTGGAATTCTAGAACTCCCAACATTCTATTTTGGCATTCTAGAACTACCAACATTCTATTTTGGCATTCTAGAACTCCCAACATTCTATTTTGGAATTCTAGAACTCCCAACATTCTATTTTGGAATTCTGCAACACCAACATTCTATTTTGGCATTCTAGAACTCCCAACATTCTATTTTGGAATTCTGCAACATCAGAATTCTACTTTGGAATTCTTGAACTCCCAACATTCTATTTTGGCATTCTAGAACTCCCAACATTCTATTTTGGCATTCTAGAACTCCAAACATTCTATTTTGGAATTCTGCAACACCAACATTCTATTTTGGATTTCTAGAACTCCCAACATTCTATTTTGGCATTCTAGAACTCCCAGCATTCTATTTTGGAATTCTAGAACTCCCAACATTCTATTTTGGCATTCTAGAACTCCCAACATTCTATTTTGGCATTCTAGAACTCCCAACATTCTATTTTGGCATTCTAGAACTACCAACATTCTATTTTGGCATTCTAGAACTCCCAACATTCTATTTTGGCATTCTAGAACTACCAACATTCTATTTTGGCATTCTAGAACTCCCAACATTCTATTTTGGCATTCTAGAACTCCAAACATTCTATTTTGGAATTCTAGAACTCCAAACATTCTATTTTGGAATTCTAGAACTCCTAACATTCTATTTTGGCATTCTTGAACTCCCAACATTCTATTTTGGAATTCTAGAACTCCCAACATTCTATTTTGGAATTCTAGAACTAGCAACATTCTATTTTGGCATTCTAGAACTCCAAACATTCTATTTTGGAATTCTAGAACTCCCAACATTCTATTTTGGCATTCTAGAACTCCCAACATTCTATTTTGGCATTCTAGAACTCCCAACATTCTATTTTGGCATTCTAGAACTCCCAACATTCTATTTTGGAATTCTAGAACTACCAACATTCTATTTTGGCATTCTAGAACTCCAAACATTCTATTTTGGAATTCTGCAACACCAACATTCTATTTTGGAATTCTAGAACTCCCAACATTCTATTTTGTCATTCTAGAACTCCCAACATTCTATTGTGGCATTCTAGAACTCCCAACATTCTATTATGGCATTCTAGAACTCCCAACATTCTATTTTGGCATTCTAGAACTACCAACATTCTATTTTGGCATTCTAGTACTACCAACATTCTATTTTGGCATTCTAGAACTCCCAACATTATATTTTGGCATTGTAGAACTCCAAACATTCTATTTTGGAATTCTAGAACTCCAAACATTCTATTTTGGCATTTTAGAACTCCCAACATTCTATTTTGGCATTCTAGAACTCCCAACATTCTATGTTGGCATTCTAGAACTCCCAACATTCTATTTTGGAATTCTAGAACTACCAACATTCTATTTTGGCATTCTAGAACTCCCAACATTCTATTTTGGCATTCTAGAACTCCCAACATTCTATTTTGGCATTCTAGAACTCCCAACATTCTATTTTGGCATTCTAGAACTCCCAACATTCTATTTTGGAATTCTAGAACTCCCAACATTCTATTTTGGAATTCTAGAACTCCCAACATTCTATTTTGGCATTCTTGAACTCCCAACATTCTCTTTTGGAATTCTAGAACTCCCAACATTCTATTTTGGAATTCTGCAACATCAGCATTCTACTTTGGAATTCTAGAACTCCCAACATTCTATTTTGGCATTCTAGAACTCCCAACATTCTATTTTGGCATTCTAGAACTCCAAACATTCTATTTTGGAATTCTGCAACACCAACATTCTATTTTGGATTTCTAGAACTCCCAACATTCTATTTTGGCATTCTAGAACTCCCAGCATTCTATTTTGGAATTCTAGAACTCCCAACATTCTATTTTGGCATTCTAGAACTCCCAACATTCTATTTTGGCATTCTAGAACTCCCAACATTCTATTTTGGCATTCTAGAACTACCAACATTCTATTTTGGCATTCTAGAACTCCCAACATTCTATTTTGGCATTCTAGAACTACCAACATTCTATTTTGGCATTCTAGAACTCCCAACATTCTATTTTGGCATTCTAGAACGCCAAACATTCTATTTTGGAATTCTAGAACTCCAAACATTCTATTTTGGAATTCTAGAACTCCCAACATTCTATTTTGGCATTCTAGAACTACCAACATTCTATTTTGGCATTCTAGAACTCCCAACATTATATTTTGGCATTCTAGAACTCCCAACATTCTATTTTGGCATTCTAGAACTCCCAACATTCTATTTTGGAATTCTAGAACTACCAACATTCTATTTTGGCATTCTAGAACTCCAAACATTCTATTTTGGAATTCTGCAACACCAACATTCTATTTTGGAATTCTAGAACTCCCAACATTCTATTTTGTCATTCTAGAACTCCCAACATTCTATTGTGGCATTCTAGAACTCCCAACATTCTATTTTGGCATTCTAGAACTCCCAACATTCTATTTTGGCATTCTAGAACTCCCAACATTCTATTTTGGAATTCTAGAACTACCAACATTCTTTTTTGGAATTCTAGAACTAGCAACATTCTATTTTGGCATTCTAGAACTCCCAGCATTCTATTTTGGAATTCTAGAACTACCAACATTCTATTTTGGCATTCTAGAACTCCAAACATTCTATTTTGGAATTCTGCAACACCAACATTCTATTTTGGAATTCTAGAACTACCAACATTCTATTTTGGCATTCTAGAACTCCCAACATTCTATTTTGGCATTCTAGAACTACCAACATTCTATTTTGGCATTCTAGAACCCCCAACATTCTATTTTGGCATTCTAGAACTCCCAACATTCTATTTTGGCATTCTAGAACTACCAACATTCTATTTTGGCATTCTAGAACTCCCAACATTATATTTTGGCATTCTAGAACTCCAAACATTCTATTTTGGAATTCTAGAACTCCAAACATTCTATTTTGGCATTCTATAACTCCCAACATTCTATTTTGGAATTCTAGAACTCCCAACATTCTATTTTGGCATTCTAGAACTCCCAACATTCTATTTTGGCATTCTAGAACTCCAAACATTCTATTTTGGAATTCTGCAACACCAACATTCTATTTTGGATTTCTAGAACTCCCAACATTCTATTTTGGCATTCTAGAACTCCCAGCATTCTATTTTGGAATTCTAGAACTCCCAACATTCTATTTTGGAATTCTGCAACACCAACATTCTATTTTGGCATTCTAGAACTACCAACATTCTATTTTGGCATTCTAGAACTCCCAACATTCTATTTTGGAATTCTAGAACTACCAACATTCTATTTTGGCATTCAAGAACTCCAAACATTCTATTTTGGAATTCTGCAACACCAACATTCTATTTTGGATTTCTAGAACTCCCAACATTCTATTTTGGCATTCTAGAACTCCCAGCATTCTATTTTGGAATTCTAGAACTCCCAACATTCTATTTTGGCATTCTAGAACTCCCAACATTCTATTTTGGCATTCTAGAACTCCCAACATTCTATTTTGGAATTCTAGAACTACCAACATTCTATTTTGGCATTCTAGAACTCCCAACATTCTATTTTGGAATTCTAGAACTACCAACATTCTATTTTGGCATTCTAGAACTCCAAACATTCTATTTTGGAATTCTGCAACACCAACATTCTATTTTGGATTTCTAGAACTCCCAACATTCTATTTTGGCATTCTAGAACTCCCAGCATTCTATTTTGGAATTCTAGAACTCCCAACATTCTATTTTGGAATTCTAGAACTACCAACATTCTATTTTGGCATTCTAGAACTCCAAACATTCTATTTTGGAATTCTGCAACACCAACATTCTATTTTGGATTTCTAGAACTCCCAACATTCTATTTTGGCATTCTAGAACTCCCAGCATTCTATTTTGGAATTCTAGAACTCCCAACATTCTATTTTGGCATTCTAGAACTCCCAACATTCTATTTTGGAATTCTAGAACTCCCAACATTCTATTTTGGCATTCTAGAACTCCCAACATTCTATTTTGGCATTCTAGAACTACCAACATTCTATTTTGGCATTCTAGAACTACCAACATTCTATTTTGGCATTCTAGAACTCCCAACATTCTATTTTGGCATTCTAGAACTCCAAACATTCTATTTTGGAATTCTAGAACTCCCAACATTCTATTTTGGCATTCTAGAACTCCCAACATTCTATTTTGGAATTCGCGAACTACCAACATTCTTTTTTGGAATTCTAGAACTAGCAACATTCTATTTTGGCATTCTA
Organism: Pseudophryne corroboree; assembly: GCF_028390025.1. Classification (NCBI taxonomy): domain Eukaryota; kingdom Metazoa; phylum Chordata; class Amphibia; order Anura; family Myobatrachidae; genus Pseudophryne; species Pseudophryne corroboree. The sequence continues at coordinate 972,606 of NW_026967466.1, forward strand.
GAACTCCCAACATTCTATTTTGGCATTCTAGAACTCCAAACATTCTATTTTGGAATTCTAGAACTCCCAACATTCTATTTTGGAATTCTAGAACTCCCAACATTCTATTTTGGCATTCTTGAACTCCCAACATTCTCTTTTGGAATTCTAGAACTCCCAACATTCTATTTTGGAATTCTGCAACATCAGAATTCTACTTTGGAATTCTTGAACTCCCAACATTCTATTTTGGCATTCTAGAACTCCCAACATTCTATTTTGGCATTCTAGAACTCCCAACATTCTATTTTGGAATTCTAGAACTACCAACATTCTATTTTGGCATTCTAGAACTCCCAACATTCTATTTTGGAATTCTAGAACTACCAACATTCTATTTTGGCATTCTAGAACTCCAAACATTCTATTTTGGAATTCTGCAACACCAACATTCTATTTTGGATTTCTAGAACTCCCAACATTCTATTTTGGCATTCTAGAACTCCCAGCATTCTATTTTGGAATTCTAGAACTCCCAACATTCTATTTTGGAATTCTAGAACTACCAACATTCTATTTTGGCATTCTAGAACTCCAAACATTCTATTTTGGAATTCTGCAACACCAACATTCTATTTTGGATTTCTAGAACTCCCAACATTCTATTTTGGCATTCTAGAACTCCCAGCATTCTATTTTGGAATTCTAGAACTCCCAACATTCTATTTTGGCATTCTAGAACTCCCAACATTCTATTTTGGAATTCTAGAACTCCCAACATTCTATTTTGGCATTCTAGAACTCCCAACATTCTATTTTGGCATTCTAGAACTACCAACATTCTATTTTGGCATTCTAGAACTACCAACATTCTATTTTGGCATTCTAGAACTCCCAACATTCTATTTTGGCATTCTAGAACTCCAAACATTCTATTTTGGAATTCTAGAACTCCCAACATTCTATTTTGGCATTCTAGAACTCCCAACATTCTATTTTGGAATTCGCGAACTACCAACATTCTTTTTTGGAATTCTAGAACTAGCAACATTCTATTTTGGCATTCTAGAACTCCCAACATTCTATTTTGGCATTCTTGAACTCCCAACATTCTCTTTTGGAATTCTAGAACTCCCAACATTCTATTTTGGAATTCTGCAACATCAGAATTCTACTTTGGAATTCTTGAACTCCCAACATTCTATTTTGGCATTCTAGAACTCCCAACATTCTATTTTGGAATTCTAGAACTCCAAACATTCTATTTTGGAATTCTGCAACACCAACATTCTATTTTGGATTTCTAGAACTCCCAACATTCTATTTTGGCATTCTAGAACTCCCAGCATTCTATTTTGGAATTCTAGAACTGCCAACATTCTATTTTGGCATTCTAGAACTCCCAACATTCTATTTTGGCATTCTAGAACTCCCAACATTCTATTTTGGCATTCTAGAACTACCAACATTCTATTTTGGCATTCTAGAACTCCCAACATTCTATTTTGGCATTCTAGAACTACCAACATTCTATTTTGGCATTCTAGAACTCCCAACATTCTATTTTGGCATTCTAGAACTCCAAACATTCTATTTTGGAATTCTAGAACTCCAAACATTCTATTTTGGAATTCTAGAACTCCTAACATTCTATTTTGGCATTCTTGAACTCCCAACATTCTATTTTGGAATTCTAGAACTCCCAACATTCTATTTTGGAATTCTAGAACTAGCAACATTCTATTTTGGCATTCTAGAACTCCAAACATTCTATTTTGGAATTCTAGAACTCCCAACATTCTATTTTGGCATTCTAGAACTCCCAACATTCTATTTTGGCATTCTAGAACTCCCAACATTCTATTTTGGCATTCTAGAACTCCCAACATTCTATTATGGCATTCTAGAACTCCCAACATTCTATTTTGGCATTCTAGAACTACCAACATTCTATTTTGGCATTCTAGTACTACCAACATTCTATTTTGGCATTCTAGAACTCCCAACATTATATTTTGGCATTCTAGAACTCCAAACATTCTATTTTGGAATTCTAGAACTCCAAACATTCTATTTTGGCATTTTAGAACTCCCAACATTCTATTTTGGCATTCTAGAACTCCCAACATTCTATTTTGGAATTCTAGAACTACCAACATTCTTTTTTGGAATTCTAGAACTAGCAACATTCTATTTTGGCATTCTAGAACTCCCAGCATTCTATTTTGGAATTCTAGAACTACCAACATTCTATTTTGGCATTCTAGAACTCCAAACATTCTATTTTGGAATTCTGCAACACCAACATTCTATTTTGGAATTCTAGAACTACCAACATTCTATTTTGGCATTCTAGAACTCCCAACATTCTATTGTGGCATTCTAGAACTCCCAACATTCTATTTTGGCATTCTAGAACTCCCAACATTCTATTTTGGCATTCTAGAACCCCCAACATTCTATTTTGGCATTCTAGAACTCCCAACATTCTATTTTGGCATTCTAGAACTACCAACATTCTATTTTGGCATTCTAGAACTCCCAACATTATATTTTGGCATTCTAGAACTCCAAACATTCTATTTTGGAATTCTAGAACTCCAAACATTCTATTTTGGCATTCTATAACTCCCAACATTCTATTTTGGAATTCTAGAACTACCAACATTCTATTTTGGCATTCTAGAACTCCCAACATTCTATTTTGGCATTCTAGAACTCCAAACATTCTATTTTGGAATTCTGCAACACCAACATTCTATTTTGGATTTCTAGAACTCCCAACATTCTATTTTGGCATTCTAGAACTCCCAGCATTCTATTTTGGAATTCTAGAACTCCCAACATTCTATTTTGGAATTCTGCAACACCAACATTCTATTTTGGCATTCTAGAACTACCAACATTCTATTTTGGCATTCTAGAACTCCCAACATTCTATTTTGGAATTCTAGAACTACCAACATTCTATTTTGGCATTCAAGAACTCCAAACATTCTATTTTGGAATTCTGCAACACCAACATTCTATTTTGGATTTCTAGAACTCCCAACATTCTATTTTGGCATTCTAGAACTCCCAGCATTCTATTTTGGAATTCTAGAACTCCCAACATTCTATTTTGGCATTCTAGAACTCCCAACATTCTATTTTGGCATTCTAGAACTCCCAACATTCTATTTTGGAATTCTAGAACTCCCAACATTCTATTTTGGCATTCTAGAACTACCAACATTCTATTTTGGCATTCTAGAACTCCCAACATTCTATTTTGGCATTCTAGAACTACCAACATTCTATTTTGGCATTCTAGAACTCCCAACATTCTATTTTGGCATTCTAGAACGCCAAACATTCTATTTTGGAATTCTAGAACTCCAAACATTCTATTTTGGAATTCTAGAACTCCCAACATTCTATTTTGGCATTCTTGAACTCCCAACATTCTATTTTGGAATTCTAGAACTCCCAACATTCTATTTTGGAATTCTAGAACTAGCAACATTCTATTTTGGCATTCTAGAACTCCAAACATTCTATTTTGGAATTCTAGAACTCCCAACATTCTATTTTGGCATTCTAGAACTCCCAACATTCTATTTTGGAATTCTCGAACTACCAACATTCTTTTTTGGAATTCTAGAACTAGCAACATTCTATTTTGGCATTCTAGAACTCCCAACATTCTATTTTGGCATTCTAGAACTCCAAACATTCTATTTTGGAATTCTAGAACTCCAAACATTCTATTTTGGAATTCTAGAACTCCCAACATTCTATTTTGGCATTCTTGAACGCCCAACATTCTATTTTGGAATTCTGCAACATCAGCATTCTACTTTGGAATTCTAGAACTCCCAACATTCTATTTTGGCATTCTAGAACTCCCAACATTCTATTTTGGCATTCTAGAACTCCCAACATTCTATTTTGGAATTCTAGAACTACCAACATTCTATTTTGGCATTCTAGAACTCCAAACATTCTATTTTGGAATTCTGCAACACCAACATTCTATTTTGGAATTCTAGAACTCCCAACATTCTATTTTGTCATTCTAGAACTCCCAACATTCTATTGTGGCATTCTAGAACTCCCAACATTCTATTTTGGCATTCTAGAACTCCCAACATTCTATTTTGGCATTCTAGAACTCCCAACATTCTATTTTGGCATTCTAGAACTACCAACATTCTATTTTGGCATTCTAGAACTACCAACATTCTATTTTGGCATTCTAGAACTCCCAACATTATATTTTGGCATTCTAGAACTCCAAACATTCTATTTTGGAATTCTAGAACTCCAAACATTCTATTTTGGAATTCTGCAACACCAACATTCTATTTTGGCATTCTAGAACTCCCAACATTCTATTGTGGCATTCTAGAACTCCCAACATTCTATTTTGGCATTCTAGAACTACCAACATTCTATTTTGGCATTCTAGAACTCCCAACATTATATTTTGGCATTCTAGAACTCCCAACATTCTATTTTGGCATTCTAGAACTCCCAACATTCTATTTTGGAATTCTAGAACTACCAACATTCTATTTTGGCATTCTAGAACTCCAAACATTCTATTTTGGAATTCTGCAACACCAACATTCTATTTTGGAATTCTAGAACTCCCAACATTCTATTTTGTCATTCTAGAACTCCCAACATTCTATTGTGGCATTCTAGAACTCCCAACATTCTATTTTGGCATTCTAGAACTCCCAACATTCTATTTTGGCATTCTAGAACTCCCAACATTCTATTTTGGAATTCTAGAACTACCAACATTCTTTTTTGGAATTCTAGAACTAGCAACATTCTATTTTGGCATTCTAGAACTCCCAGCATTCTATTTTGGAATTCTAGAACTACCAACATTCTATTTTGGCATTCTAGAACTCCAAACATTCTATTTTGGAATTCTGCAACACCAACATTCTATTTTGGAATTCTAGAACTACCAACATTCTATTTTGGCATTCTAGAACTCCCAACATTCTATTTTGGCATTCTAGAACTACCAACATTCTATTTTGGCATTCTAGAACCCCCAACATTCTATTTTGGCATTCTAGAACTCCCAACATTCTATTTTGGCATTCTAGAACTACCAACATTCTATTTTGGCATTCTAGAACTCCCAACATTATATTTTGGCATTCTAGAACTCCAAACATTCTATTTTGGAATTCTAGAACTCCAAACATTCTATTTTGGCATTCTATAACTCCCAACATTCTATTTTGGAATTCTAGAACTCCCAACATTCTATTTTGGCATTCTAGAACTCCCAACATTCTATTTTGGCATTCTAGAACTCCAAACATTCTATTTTGGAATTCTGCAACACCAACATTCTATTTTGGATTTCTAGAACTCCCAACATTCTATTTTGGCATTCTAGAACTCCCAGCATTCTATTTTGGAATTCTAGAACTCCCAACATTCTATTTTGGAATTCTGCAACACCAACATTCTATTTTGGCATTCTAGAACTACCAACATTCTATTTTGGCATTCTAGAACTCCCAACATTCTATTTTGGAATTCTAGAACTACCAACATTCTATTTTGGCATTCAAGAACTCCAAACATTCTATTTTGGAATTCTGCAACACCAACATTCTATTTTGGATTTCTAGAACTCCCAACATTCTATTTTGGCATTCTAGAACTCCCAGCATTCTATTTTGGAATTCTAGAACTCCCAACATTCTATTTTGGCATTCTAGAACTCCCAACATTCTATTTTGGCATTCTAGAACTCCCAACATTCTATTTTGGAATTCTAGAACTACCAACATTCTATTTTGGCATTCTAGAACTCCCAACATTCTATTTTGGAATTCTAGAACTACCAACATTCTATTTTGGCATTCTAGAACTCCAAACATTCTATTTTGGAATTCTGCAACACCAACATTCTATTTTGGATTTCTAGAACTCCCAACATTCTATTTTGGCATTCTAGAACTCCCAGCATTCTATTTTGGAATTCTAGAACTCCCAACATTCTATTTTGGAATTCTAGAACTACCAACATTCTATTTTGGCATTCTAGAACTCCAAACATTCTATTTTGGAATTCTGCAACACCAACATTCTATTTTGGATTTCTAGAACTCCCAACATTCTATTTTGGCATTCTAGAACTCCCAGCATTCTATTTTGGAATTCTAGAACTCCCAACATTCTATTTTGGCATTCTAGAACTCCCAACATTCTATTTTGGAATTCTAGAACTCCCAACATTCTATTTTGGCATTCTAGAACTCCCAACATTCTATTTTGGCATTCTAGAACTACCAACATTCTATTTTGGCATTCTAGAACTACCAACATTCTATTTTGGCATTCTAGAACTCCCAACATTCTATTTTGGCATTCTAGAACTCCAAACATTCTATTTTGGAATTCTAGAACTCCCAACATTCTATTTTGGCATTCTAGAACTCCCAACATTCTATTTTGGAATTCGCGAACTACCAACATTCTTTTTTGGAATTCTAGAACTAGCAACATTCTATTTTGGCATTCTAGAACTCCCAACATTCTATTTTGGCATTCTAGAACTCCAAACATTCTATTTTGGAATTCTAGAACTCCCAACATTCTATTTTGGAATTCTAGAACTCCCAACATTCTATTTTGGCATTCTTGAACTCCCAACATTCTCTTTTGGAATTCTAGAACTCCCAACATTCTATTTTGGAATTCTGCAACATCAGAATTCTACTTTGGAATTCTTGAACTCCCAACATTCTATTTTGGCATTCTAGAACTCCCAACATTCTATTTTGGCATTCTAGAACTCCCAACATTCTATTTTGGAATTCTAGAACTACCAACATTCTATTTTGGCATTCTAGAACTCCCAACATTCTATTTTGGAATTCTAGAACTACCAACATTCTATTTTGGCATTCTAGAACTCCAAACATTCTATTTTGGAATTCTGCAACACCAACATTCTATTTTGGATTTCTAGAACTCCCAACATTCTATTTTGGCATTCTAGAACTCCCAGCATTCTATTTTGGAATTCTAGAACTCCCAACATTCTATTTTGGAATTCTAGAACTACCAACATTCTATTTTGGCATTCTAGAACTCCAAACATTCTATTTTGGAATTCTGCAACACCAACATTCTATTTTGGATTTCTAGAACTCCCAACATTCTATTTTGGCATTCTAGAACTCCCAGCATTCTATTTTGGAATTCTAGAACTCCCAACATTCTATTTTGGCATTCTAGAACTCCCAACATTCTATTTTGGAATTCTAGAACTCCCAACATTCTATTTTGGCATTCTAGAACTCCCAACATTCTATTTTGGCATTCTAGAACTACCAACATTCTATTTTGGCATTCTAGAACTACCAACATTCTATTTTGGCATTCTAGAACTCCCAACATTCTATTTTGGCATTCTAGAACTCCAAACATTCTATTTTGGAATTCTAGAACTCCCAACATTCTATTTTGGCATTCTAGAACTCCCAACATTCTATTTTGGAATTCGCGAACTACCAACATTCTTTTTTGGAATTCTAGAACTAGCAACATTCTATTTTGGCATTCTAGAACTCCCAACATTCTATTTTGGCATTCTTGAACTCCCAACATTCTCTTTTGGAATTCTAGAACTCCCAACATTCTATTTTGGAATTCTGCAACATCAGAATTCTACTTTGGAATTCTTGAACTCCCAACATTCTATTTTGGCATTCTAGAACTCCCAACATTCTATTTTGGCATTCTAGAACTCCAAACATTCTATTTTGGAATTCTGCAACACCAACATTCTATTTTGGATTTCTAGAACTCCCAACATTCTATTTTGGCATTCTAGAACTCCCAGCATTCTATTTTGGAATTCTAGAACTGCCAACATTCTATTTTGGCATTCTAGAACTCCCAACATTCTATTTTGGCATTCTAGAACTCCCAACATTCTATTTTGGCATTCTAGAACTACCAACATTCTATTTTGGCATTCTAGAACTCCCAACATTCTATTTTGGCATTCTAGAACTACCAACATTCTATTTTGGCATTCTAGAACTCCCAACATTCTATTTTGGCATTCTAGAACTCCAAACATTCTATTTTGGAATTCTAGAACTCCAAACATTCTATTTTGGAATTCTAGAACTCCTAACATTCTATTTTGGCATTCTTGAACTCCCAACATTCTATTTTGGAATTCTAGAACTCCCAACATTCTATTTTGGAATTCTAGAACTAGCAACATTCTATTTTGGCATTCTAGAACTCCAAACATTCTATTTTGGAATTCTAGAACTCCCAACATTCTATTTTGGCATTCTAGAACTCCCAACATTCTATTTTGGCATTCTAGAACTCCCAACATTCTATTTTGGCATTCTAGAACTCCCAACATTCTATTATGGCATTCTAGAACTCCCAACATTCTATTTTGGCATTCTAGAACTACCAACATTCTATTTTGGCATTCTAGTACTACCAACATTCTATTTTGGCATTCTAGAACTCCCAACATTATATTTTGGCATTCTAGAACTCCAAACATTCTATTTTGGAATTCTAGAACTCCAAACATTCTATTTTGGCATTTTAGAACTCCCAACATTCTATTTTGGCATTCTAGAACTCCCAACATTCTATTTTGGAATTCTAGAACTACCAACATTCTTTTTTGGAATTCTAGAACTAGCAACATTCTATTTTGGCATTCTAGAACTCCCAGCATTCTATTTTGGAATTCTAGAACTACCAACATTCTATTTTGGCATTCTAGAACTCCAAACATTCTATTTTGGAATTCTGCAACACCAACATTCTATTTTGGAATTCTAGAACTACCAACATTCTATTTTGGCATTCTAGAACTCCCAACATTCTATTGTGGCATTCTAGAACTCCCAACATTCTATTTTGGCATTCTAGAACTCCCAACATTCTATTTTGGCATTCTAGAACCCCCAACATTCTATTTTGGCATTCTAGAACTCCCAACATTCTATTTTGGCATTCTAGAACTACCAACATTCTATTTTGGCATTCTAGAACTCCCAACATTATATTTTGGCATTCTAGAACTCCAAACATTCTATTTTGGAATTCTAGAACTCCAAACATTCTATTTTGGCATTCTATAACTCCCAACATTCTATTTTGGAATTCTAGAACTACCAACATTCTATTTTGGCATTCTAGAACTCCCAACATTCTATTTTGGCATTCTAGAACTCCAAACATTCTATTTTGGAATTCTGCAACACCAACATTCTATTTTGGATTTCTAGAACTCCCAACATTCTATTTTGGCATTCTAGAACTCCCAGCATTCTATTTTGGAATTCTAGAACTCCCAACATTCTATTTTGGAATTCTGCAACACCAACATTCTATTTTGGCATTCTAGAACTACCAACATTCTATTTTGGCATTCTAGAACTCCCAACATTCTATTTTGGAATTCTAGAACTACCAACATTCTATTTTGGCATTCAAGAACTCCAAACATTCTATTTTGGAATTCTGCAACACCAACATTCTATTTTGGATTTCTAGAACTCCCAACATTCTATTTTGGCATTCTAGAACTCCCAGCATTCTATTTTGGAATTCTAGAACTCCCAACATTCTATTTTGGCATTCTAGAACTCCCAACATTCTATTTTGGCATTCTAGAACTCCCAACATTCTATTTTGGAATTCTAGAACTACCAACATTCTATTTTGGCATTCTAGAACTCCCAACATTCTATTTTGGAATTCTAGAACTACCAACATTCTATTTTGGCATTCTAGAACTCCAAACATTCTATTTTGGAATACTGCAACACCAACATTCTATTTTGGATTTCTAGAACTCCCAACATTCTATTTTGGCATTCTAGAACTCCCAGCATTCTATTTTGGAATTCTAGAACTCCCAACATTCTATTTTGGAATTCTAGAACTACCAACATTCTATTTTGGCATTCTAGAACTCCAAACATTCTATTTTGGAATTCTGCAACACCAACATTCTATTTTGGATTTCTAGAACTCCCAACATTCTATTTTGGCATTCTAGAACTCCCAGCATTCTATTTTGGAATTCTAGAACTCCCAACATTCTATTTTGGCATTCTAGAACTCCCAACATTCTATTTTGGAATTCTAGAACTCCCAACATTCTATTTTGGCATTCTAGAACTCCCAACATTCTATTTTGGCATTCTAGAACTACCAACATTCTATTTTGGCATTCTAGAACTACCAACATTCTATTTTGGCATTCTAGAACTCCCAACATTCTATTTTGGCATTCTAGAACTCCAAACATTCTATTTTGGAATTCTAGAACTCCCAACATTCTATTTTGGCATTCTAGAACTCCCAACATTCTATTTTGGAATTCGCGAACTACCAACATTCTTTTTTGGAATTCTAGAACTAGCAACATTCTATTTTGGCATTCTAGAACTCCCAACATTCTATTTTGGCATTCTAGAACTCCAAACATTCTATTTTGGAATTCTAGAACTCCCAACATTCTATTTTGGAATTCTAGAACTCCCAACATTCTATTTTGGCATTCTTGAACTCCCAACATTCTCTTTTGGAATTCTAGAACTCCCAACATTCTATTTTGGAATTCTGCAACATCAGAATTCTACTTTGGAATTCTTGAACTCCCAACATTCTATTTTGGCATTCTAGAACTCCCAACATTCTATTTTGGCATTCTAGAACTCCAAACATTCTATTTTGGAATTCTGCAACACCAACATTCTATTTTGGATTTCTAGAACTCCCAACATTCTATTTTGGCATTCTAGAACTCCCAGCATTCTATTTTGGAATTCTAGAACTCCCAACATTCTATTTTGGCATTCTAGAACTCCCAACATTCTATTTTGGCATTCTAGAACTCCCAACATTCTATTTTGGCATTCTAGAACTACCAACATTCTATTTTGGCATTCTAGAACTCCCAACATTCTATTTTGGCATTCTAGAACTACCAACATTCTATTTTGGCATTCTAGAACTCCCAACATTCTATTTTGGCATTCTAGAACTCCAAACATTCTATTTTGGAATTCTAGAACTCCAAACATTCTATTTTGGAATTCTAGAACTCCTAACATTCTATTTTGGCATTCTTGAACTCCCAACATTCTATTTTGGAATTCTAGAACTCCAAACATTCTATTTTGGAATTCTAGAACTCCCAACATTCTATTTTGGCATTCTTGAACGCCCAACATTCTATTTTGGAATTCTGCAACATCAGCATTCTACTTTGGAATTCTAGAACTCCCAACATTCTATTTTGGCATTCTAGAACTCCCAACATTCTATTTTGGCATTCTAGAACTCCCAACATTCTATTTTGGAATTCTAGAACTACCAACATTCTATTTTGGCATTCTAGAACTCCAAACATTCTATTTTGGAATTCTGCAACACCAACATTCTATTTTGGAATTCTAGAACTCCCAACATTCTATTTTGTCATTCTAGAACTCCCAACATTCTATTGTGGCATTCTAGAACTCCCAACATTCTATTTTGGCATTCTAGAACTCCCAACATTCTATTTTGGCATTCTAGAACTCCCAACATTCTATTTTGGCATTCTAGAACTACCAACATTCTATTTTGGCATTCTAGAACTACCAACATTCTATTTTGGCATTCTAGAACTCCCAACATTATATTTTGGCATTCTAGAACTCCAAACATTCTATTTTGGAATTCTAGAACTCCAAACATTCTATTTTGGAATTCTGCAACACCAACATTCTATTTTGGCATTCTAGAACTCCCAACATTCTATTGTGGCATTCTAGAACTCCCAACATTCTATTTTGGCATTCTAGAACTACCAACATTCTATTTTGGCATTCTAGAACTCCCAACATTATATTTTGGCATTCTAGAACTCCCAACATTCTATTTTGGCATTCTAGAACTCCCAACATTCTATTTTGGAATTCTAGAACTACCAACATTCTATTTTGGCATTCTAGAACTCCAAACATTCTATTTTGGAATTCTGCAACACCAACATTCTATTTTGGAATTCTAGAACTCCCAACATTCTATTTTGTCATTCTAGAACTCCCAACATTCTATTGTGGCATTCTAGAACTCCCAACATTCTATTTTGGCATTCTAGAACTCCCAACATTCTATTTTGGCATTCTAGAACTCCCAACATTCTATTTTGGAATTCTAGAACTACCAACATTCTTTTTTGGAATTCTAGAACTAGCAACATTCTATTTTGGCATTCTAGAACTCCCAGCATTCTATTTTGGAATTCTAGAACTACCAACATTCTATTTTGGCATTCTAGAACTCCAAACATTCTATTTTGGAATTCTGCAACACCAACATTCTATTTTGGAATTCTAGAACTACCAACATTCTATTTTGGCATTCTAGAACTCCCAACATTCTATTTTGGCATTCTAGAACTACCAACATTCTATTTTGGCATTCTAGAACCCCCAACATTCTATTTTGGCATTCTAGAACTCCCAACATTCTATTTTGGCATTCTAGAACTACCAACATTCTATTTTGGCATTCTAGAACTCCCAACATTATATTTTGGCATTCTAGAACTCCAAACATTCTATTTTGGAATTCTAGAACTCCAAACATTCTATTTTGGCATTCTATAACTCCCAACATTCTATTTTGGAATTCTAGAACTCCCAACATTCTATTTTGGCATTCTAGAACTCCCAACATTCTATTTTGGCATTCTAGAACTCCAAACATTCTATTTTGGAATTCTGCAACACCAACATTCTATTTTGGATTTCTAGAACTCCCAACATTCTATTTTGGCATTCTAGAACTCCCAGCATTCTATTTTGGAATTCTAGAACTCCCAACATTCTATTTTGGAATTCTGCAACACCAACATTCTATTTTGGCATTCTAGAACTACCAACATTCTATTTTGGCATTCTAGAACTCCCAACATTCTATTTTGGAATTCTAGAACTACCAACATTCTATTTTGGCATTCAAGAACTCCAAACATTCTATTTTGGAATTCTGCAACACCAACATTCTATTTTGGATTTCTAGAACTCCCAACATTCTATTTTGGCATTCTAGAACTCCCAGCATTCTATTTTGGAATTCTAGAACTCCCAACATTCTATTTTGGCATTCTAGAACTCCCAACATTCTATTTTGGCATTCTAGAACTCCCAACATTCTATTTTGGAATTCTAGAACTACCAACATTCTATTTTGGCATTCTAGAACTCCCAACATTCTATTTTGGAATTCTAGAACTACCAACATTCTATTTTGGCATTCTAGAACTCCAAACATTCTATTTTGGAATTCTGCAACACCAACATTCTATTTTGGATTTCTAGAACTCCCAACATTCTATTTTGGCATTCTAGAACTCCCAGCATTCTATTTTGGAATTCTAGAACTCCCAACATTCTATTTTGGAATTCTAGAACTACCAACATTCTATTTTGGCATTCTAGAACTCCAAACATTCTATTTTGGAATTCTGCAACACCAACATTCTATTTTGGATTTCTAGAACTCCCAACATTCTATTTTGGCATTCTAGAACTCCCAGCATTCTATTTTGGAATTCTAGAACTCCCAACATTCTATTTTGGCATTCTAGAACTCCCAACATTCTATTTTGGAATTCTAGAACTCCCAACATTCTATTTTGGCATTCTAGAACTCCCAACATTCTATTTTGGCATTCTAGAACTACCAACATTCTATTTTGGCATTCTAGAACTACCAACATTCTATTTTGGCATTCTAGAACTCCCAACATTCTATTTTGGCATTCTAGAACTCCAAACATTCTATTTTGGAATTCTAGAACTCCCAACATTCTATTTTGGCATTCTAGAACTCCCAACATTCTATTTTGGAATTCGCGAACTACCAACATTCTTTTTTGGAATTCTAGAACTAGCAACATTCTATTTTGGCATTCTAGAACTCCCAACATTCTATTTTGGCATTCTAGAACTCCAAACATTCTATTTTGGAATTCTAGAACTCCCAACATTCTATTTTGGAATTCTAGAACTCCCAACATTCTATTTTGGCATTCTTGAACTCCCAACATTCTCTTTTGGAATTCTAGAACTCCCAACATTCTATTTTGGAATTCTGCAACATCAGAATTCTACTTTGGAATTCTTGAACTCCCAACATTCTATTTTGGCATTCTAGAACTCCCAACATTCTATTTTGGCATTCTAGAACTCCCAACATTCTATTTTGGAATTCTAGAACTACCAACATTCTATTTTGGCATTCTAGAACTCCCAACATTCTATTTTGGAATTCTAGAACTACCAACATTCTATTTTGGCATTCTAGAACTCCAAACATTCTATTTTGGAATTCTGCAACACCAACATTCTATTTTGGAATTCTAGAACTCCCAACATTCTATTTTGGCATTCTAGAACTCCCAACATTCTATTTTGGCATTCTAGAACTACCAACATTCTATTTTGGCATTCTAGAACTACCAACATTCTATTTTGGCATTCTAGAACTCCCAACATTCTATTTTGGCATTCTAGAACTCCAAACATTCTATTTTGGAATTCTAGAACTCCCAACATTCTATTTTGGAATTCTAGAACTCCCAACATTCTATTTTGGCATTCTTGAACTCCCAACATTCTCTTTTGGAATTCTAGAACTCCCAACATTCTATTTTGGAATTCTGCAACATCAGAATTCTACTTTGGAATTCTTGAACTCCCAACATTCTATTTTGGCATTCTAGAACTCCCAACATTCTATTTTGGCATTCTAGAACTCCCAACATTCTATTTTGGAATTCTAGAACTACCAACATTCTATTTTGGCATTCTAGAACTCCCAACATTCTATTTTGGAATTCTAGAACTACCAACATTCTATTTTGGCATTCTAGAACTCCAAACATTCTATTTTGGAATTCTGCAACACCAACATTCTATTTTGGAATTCTAGAACTCCCAACATTCTATTTTGGCATTCTAGAACTCCCAACATTCTATTTTGGCATTCTAGAACTACCAACATTCTATTTTGGCATTCTAGAACTACCAACATTCTATTTTGGCATTCTAGAACTCCCAACATTCTATTTTGGCATTCTAGAACTCCAAACATTCTATTTTGGAATTCTAGAACTCCCAACATTCTATTTTGGCATTCTAGAACTCCCAACATTCTATTTTGGAATTCGCGAACTACCAACATTCTTTTTTGGAATTCTAGAACTAGCAACATTCTATTTTGGCATTCTAGAACTCCCAACATTCTATTTTGGCATTCTTGAACTCCCAACATTCTCTTTTGGAATTCTAGAACTCCCAACATTCTATTTTGGAATTCTGCAACATCAGAATTCTACTTTGGAATTCTTGAACTCCCAACATTCTATTTTGGCATTCTAGAACTCCCAACATTCTATTTTGGCATTCTAGAACTCCAAACATTCTATTTTGGAATTCTGCAACACCAACATTCTATTTTGGATTTCTAGAACTCCCAACATTCTATTTTGGCATTCTAGAACTCCCAGCATTCTATTTTGGAATTCTAGAACTGCCAACATTCTATTTTGGCATTCTAGAACTCCCAACATTCTATTTTGGCATTCTAGAACTCCCAACATTCTATTTTGGCATTCTAGAACTACCAACATTCTATTTTGGCATTCTAGAACTCCCAACATTCTATTTTGGCATTCTAGAACTACCAACATTCTATTTTGGCATTCTAGAACTCCCAACATTCTATTTTGGCATTCTAGAACTCCAAACATTCTATTTTGGAATTCTAGAACTCCAAACATTCTATTTTGGAATTCTAGAACTCCTAACATTCTATTTTGGCATTCTTGAACTCCCAACATTCTATTTTGGAATTCTAGAACTCCCAACATTCTATTTTGGAATTCTAGAACTAGCAACATTCTATTTTGGCATTCTAGAACTCCAAACATTCTATTTTGGAATTCTAGAACTCCCAACATTCTATTTTGGCATTCTAGAACTCCCAACATTCTATTTTGGCATTCTAGAACTCCCAACATTCTATTTTGGCATTCTAGAACTCCCAACATTCTATTATGGCATTCTAGAACTCCCAACATTCTATTTTGGCATTCTAGAACTACCAACATTCTATTTTGGCATTCTAGTACTACCAACATTCTATTTTGGCATTCTAGAACTCCCAACATTATATTTTGGCATTCTAGAACTCCAAACATTCTATTTTGGAATTCTAGAACTCCAAACATTCTATTTTGGCATTTTAGAACTCCCAACATTCTATTTTGGCATTCTAGAACTCCCAACATTCTATTTTGGAATTCTAGAACTACCAACATTCTTTTTTGGAATTCTAGAACTAGCAACATTCTATTTTGGCATTCTAGAACTCCCAGCATTCTATTTTGGAATTCTAGAACTACCAACATTCTATTTTGGCATTCTAGAACTCCAAACATTCTATTTTGGAATTCTGCAACACCAACATTCTATTTTGGAATTCTAGAACTACCAACATTCTATTTTGGCATTCTAGAACTCCCAACATTCTATTGTGGCATTCTAGAACTCCCAACATTCTATTTTGGCATTCTAGAACTCCCAACATTCTATTTTGGCATTCTAGAACCCCCAACATTCTATTTTGGCATTCTAGAACTCCCAACATTCTATTTTGGCATTCTAGAACTACCAACATTCTATTTTGGCATTCTAGAACTCCCAACATTATATTTTGGCATTCTAGAACTCCAAACATTCTATTTTGGAATTCTAGAACTCCAAACATTCTATTTTGGCATTCTATAACTCCCAACATTCTATTTTGGAATTCTAGAACTACCAACATTCTATTTTGGCATTCTAGAACTCCCAACATTCTATTTTGGCATTCTAGAACTCCAAACATTCTATTTTGGAATTCTGCAACACCAACATTCTATTTTGGATTTCTAGAACTCCCAACATTCTATTTTGGCATTCTAGAACTCCCAGCATTCTATTTTGGAATTCTAGAACTCCCAACATTCTATTTTGGAATTCTGCAACACCAACATTCTATTTTGGCATTCTAGAACTACCAACATTCTATTTTGGCATTCTAGAACTCCCAACATTCTATTTTGGAATTCTAGAACTACCAACATTCTATTTTGGCATTCAAGAACTCCAAACATTCTATTTTGGAATTCTGCAACACCAACATTCTATTTTGGATTTCTAGAACTCCCAACATTCTATTTTGGCATTCTAGAACTCCAAACATTCTATTTTGGAATTCTGCAACACCAACATTCTATTTTGGATTTCTAGAACTCCCAACATTCTATTTTGGCATTCTAGAACTCCCAGCATTCTATTTTGGAATTCTCGAACTACCAACATTCTTTTTTGGAATTCTAGAACTAGCAACATTCTATTTTGGCATTCTAGAACTCCCAACATTCTATTTTGGCATTCTAGAACTCCAAACATTCTATTTTGGAATTCTAGAACTCCAAACATTCTATTTTGGAATTCTAGAACTCCCAACATTCTATTTTGGCATTCTTGAACGCCCAACATTCTATTTTGGAATTCTGCAACATCAGCATTCTACTTTGGAATTCTAGAACTCCCAACATTCTATTTTGGCATTCTAGAACTCCCAACATTCTATTTTGGCATTCTAGAACTCCCAACATTCTATTTTGGAATTCTAGAACTACCAACATTCTATTTTGGCATTCTAGAACTCCAAACATTCTATTTTGGAATTCTGCAACACCAACATTCTATTTTGGAATTCTAGAACTCCCAACATTCTATTTTGTCATTCTAGAACTCCCAACATTCTATTGTGGCATTCTAGAACTCCCAACATTCTATTTTGGCATTCTAGAACTCCCAACATTCTATTTTGGCATTCTAGAACTCCCAACATTCTATTTTGGCATTCTAGAACTACCAACATTCTATTTTGGCATTCTAGAACTACCAACATTCTATTTTGGCATTCTAGAACTCCCAACATTATATTTTGGCATTCTAGAACTCCAAACATTCTATTTTGGAATTCTAGAACTCCAAACATTCTATTTTGGAATTCTGCAACACCAACATTCTATTTTGGCATTCTAGAACTCCCAACATTCTATTGTGGCATTCTAGAACTCCCAACATTCTATTTTGGCATTCTAGAACTACCAACATTCTATTTTGGCATTCTAGAACTCCCAACATTATATTTTGGCATTCTAGAACTCCCAACATTCTATTTTGGCATTCTAGAACTCCCAACATTCTATTTTGGAATTCTAGAACTACCAACATTCTATTTTGGCATTCTAGAACTCCAAACATTCTATTTTGGAATTCTGCAACACCAACATTCTATTTTGGAATTCTAGAACTCCCAACATTCTATTTTGTCATTCTAGAACTCCCAACATTCTATTGTGGCATTCTAGAACTCCCAACATTCTATTTTGGCATTCTAGAACTCCCAACATTCTATTTTGGCATTCTAGAACTCCCAACATTCTATTTTGGAATTCTAGAACTACCAACATTCTTTTTTGGAATTCTAGAACTAGCAACATTCTATTTTGGCATTCTAGAACTCCCAGCATTCTATTTTGGAATTCTAGAACTACCAACATTCTATTTTGGCATTCTAGAACTCCAAACATTCTATTTTGGAATTCTGCAACACCAACATTCTATTTTGGAATTCTAGAACTACCAACATTCTATTTTGGCATTCTAGAACTCCCAACATTCTATTTTGGCATTCTAGAACTACCAACATTCTATTTTGGCATTCTAGAACCCCCAACATTCTATTTTGGCATTCTAGAACTCCCAACATTCTATTTTGGCATTCTAGAACTACCAACATTCTATTTTGGCATTCTAGAACTCCCAACATTATATTTTGGCATTCTAGAACTCCAAACATTCTATTTTGGAATTCTAGAACTCCAAACATTCTATTTTGGCATTCTATAACTCCCAACATTCTATTTTGGAATTCTAGAACTCCCAACATTCTATTTTGGCATTCTAGAACTCCCAACATTCTATTTTGGCATTCTAGAACTCCAAACATTCTATTTTGGAATTCTGCAACACCAACATTCTATTTTGGATTTCTAGAACTCCCAACATTCTATTTTGGCATTCTAGAACTCCCAGCATTCTATTTTGGAATTCTAGAACTCCCAACATTCTATTTTGGAATTCTGCAACACCAACATTCTATTTTGGCATTCTAGAACTACCAACATTCTATTTTGGCATTCTAGAACTCCCAACATTCTATTTTGGAATTCTAGAACTACCAACATTCTATTTTGGCATTCAAGAACTCCAAACATTCTATTTTGGAATTCTGCAACACCAACATTCTATTTTGGATTTCTAGAACTCCCAACATTCTATTTTGGCATTCTAGAACTCCCAGCATTCTATTTTGGAATTCTAGAACTCCCAACATTCTATTTTGGCATTCTAGAACTCCCAACATTCTATTTTGGCATTCTAGAACTCCCAACATTCTATTTTGGAATTCTAGAACTACCAACATTCTATTTTGGCATTCTAGAACTCCCAACATTCTATTTTGGAATTCTAGAACTACCAACATTCTATTTTGGCATTCTAGAACTCCAAACATTCTATTTTGGAATTCTGCAACACCAACATTCTATTTTGGATTTCTAGAACTCCCAACATTCTATTTTGGCATTCTAGAACTCCCAGCATTCTATTTTGGAATTCTAGAACTCCCAACATTCTATTTTGGAATTCTAGAACTACCAACATTCTATTTTGGCATTCTAGAACTCCAAACATTCTATTTTGGAATTCTGCAACACCAACATTCTATTTTGGATTTCTAGAACTCCCAACATTCTATTTTGGCATTCTAGAACTCCCAGCATTCTATTTTGGAATTCTAGAACTCCCAACATTCTATTTTGGCATTCTAGAACTCCCAACATTCTATTTTGGAATTCTAGAACTCCCAACATTCTATTTTGGCATTCTAGAACTCCCAACATTCTATTTTGGCATTCTAGAACTACCAACATTCTATTTTGGCATTCTAGAACTACCAACATTCTATTTTGGCATTCTAGAACTCCCAACATTCTATTTTGGCATTCTAGAACTCCAAACATTCTATTTTGGAATTCTAGAACTCCCAACATTCTATTTTGGCATTCTAGAACTCCCAACATTCTATTTTGGAATTCGCGAACTACCAACATTCTTTTTTGGAATTCTAGAACTAGCAACATTCTATTTTGGCATTCTAGAACTCCCAACATTCTATTTTGGCATTCTAGAACTCCAAACATTCTATTTTGGAATTCTAGAACTCCCAACATTCTATTTTGGAATTCTAGAACTCCCAACATTCTATTTTGGCATTCTTGAACTCCCAACATTCTCTTTTGGAATTCTAGAACTCCCAACATTCTATTTTGGAATTCTGCAACATCAGAATTCTACTTTGGAATTCTTGAACTCCCAACATTCTATTTTGGCATTCTAGAACTCCCAACATTCTATTTTGGCATTCTAGAACTCCCAACATTCTATTTTGGAATTCTAGAACTACCAACATTCTATTTTGGCATTCTAGAACTCCCAACATTCTATTTTGGAATTCTAGAACTACCAACATTCTATTTTGGCATTCTAGAACTCCAAACATTCTATTTTGGAATTCTGCAACACCAACATTCTATTTTGGATTTCTAGAACTCCCAACATTCTATTTTGGCATTCTAGAACTCCCAGCATTCTATTTTGGAATTCTAGAACTCCCAACATTCTATTTTGGAATTCTAGAACTACCAACATTCTATTTTGGCATTCTAGAACTCCAAACATTCTATTTTGGAATTCTGCAACACCAACATTCTATTTTGGATTTCTAGAACTCCCAACATTCTATTTTGGCATTCTAGAACTCCCAGCATTCTATTTTGGAATTCTAGAACTCCCAACATTCTATTTTGGCATTCTAGAACTCCCAACATTCTATTTTGGAATTCTAGAACTCCCAACATTCTATTTTGGCATTCTAGAACTCCCAACATTCTATTTTGGCATTCTAGAACTACCAACATTCTATTTTGGCATTCTAGAACTACCAACATTCTATTTTGGCATTCTAGAACTCCCAACATTCTATTTTGGCATTCTAGAACTCCAAACATTCTATTTTGGAATTCTAGAACTCCCAACATTCTATTTTGGCATTCTAGAACTCCCAACATTCTATTTTGGAATTCGCGAACTACCAACATTCTTTTTTGGAATTCTAGAACTAGCAACATTCTATTTTGGCATTCTAGAACTCCCAACATTCTATTTTGGCATTCTTGAACTCCCAACATTCTCTTTTGGAATTCTAGAACTCCCAACATTCTATTTTGGAATTCTGCAACATCAGAATTCTACTTTGGAATTCTTGAACTCCCAACATTCTATTTTGGCATTCTAGAACTCCCAACATTCTATTTTGGCATTCTAGAACTCCAAACATTCTATTTTGGAATTCTGCAACACCAACATTCTATTTTGGATTTCTAGAACTCCCAACATTCTATTTTGGCATTCTAGAACTCCCAGCATTCTATTTTGGAATTCTAGAACTGCCAACATTCTATTTTGGCATTCTAGAACTCCCAACATTCTATTTTGGCATTCTAGAACTCCCAACATTCTATTTTGGCATTCTAGAACTACCAACATTCTATTTTGGCATTCTAGAACTCCCAACATTCTATTTTGGCATTCTAGAACTACCAACATTCTATTTTGGCATTCTAGAACTCCCAACATTCTATTTTGGCATTCTAGAACTCCAAACATTCTATTTTGGAATTCTAGAACTCCAAACATTCTATTTTGGAATTCTAGAACTCCTAACATTCTATTTTGGCATTCTTGAACTCCCAACATTCTATTTTGGAATTCTAGAACTCCCAACATTCTATTTTGGAATTCTAGAACTAGCAACATTCTATTTTGGCATTCTAGAACTCCAAACATTCTATTTTGGAATTCTAGAACTCCCAACATTCTATTTTGGCATTCTAGAACTCCCAACATTCTATTTTGGCATTCTAGAACTCCCAACATTCTATTTTGGCATTCTAGAACTCCCAACATTCTATTATGGCATTCTAGAACTCCCAACATTCTATTTTGGCATTCTAGAACTACCAACATTCTATTTTGGCATTCTAGTACTACCAACATTCTATTTTGGCATTCTAGAACTCCCAACATTATATTTTGGCATTCTAGAACTCCAAACATTCTATTTTGGAATTCTAGAACTCCAAACATTCTATTTTGGCATTTTAGAACTCCCAACATTCTATTTTGGCATTCTAGAACTCCCAACATTCTATTTTGGAATTCTAGAACTACCAACATTCTTTTTTGGAATTCTAGAACTAGCAACATTCTATTTTGGCATTCTAGAACTCCCAGCATTCTATTTTGGAATTCTAGAACTACCAACATTCTATTTTGGCATTCTAGAACTCCAAACATTCTATTTTGGAATTCTGCAACACCAACATTCTATTTTGGAATTCTAGAACTACCAACATTCTATTTTGCATTCTAGAACTCCCAACATTCTATTGTGGCATTCTAGAACTCCCAACATTCTATTTTGGCATTCTAGAACTCCCAACATTCTATTTTGGCATTCTAGAACCCCCAACATTCTATTTTGGCATTCTAGAACTCCCAACATTCTATTTTGGCATTCTAGAACTACCAACATTCTATTTTGGCATTCTAGAACTCCCAACATTATATTTTGGCATTCTAGAACTCCAAACATTCTATTTTGGAATTCTAGAACTCCAAACATTCTATTTTGGCATTCTATAACTCCCAACATTCTATTTTGGAATTCTAGAACTACCAACATTCTATTTTGGCATTCTAGAACTCCCAACATTCTATTTTGGCATTCTAGAACTCCAAACATTCTATTTTGGAATTCTGCAACACCAACATTCTATTTTGGATTTCTAGAACTCCCAACATTCTATTTTGGCATTCTAGAACTCCCAGCATTCTATTTTGGAATTCTAGAACTCCCAACATTCTATTTTGGAATTCTGCAACACCAACATTCTATTTTGGCATTCTAGAACTACCAACATTCTATTTTGGCATTCTAGAACTCCCAACATTCTATTTTGGAATTCTAGAACTACCAACATTCTATTTTGGCATTCAAGAACTCCAAACATTCTATTTTGGAATTCTGCAACACCAACATTCTATTTTGGATTTCTAGAACTCCCAACATTCTATTTTGGCATTCTAGAACTCCCAGCATTCTATTTTGGAATTCTAGAACTCCCAACATTCTATTTTGGCATTCTAGAACTCCCAACATTCTATTTTGGCATTCTAGAACTCCCAACATTCTATTTTGGAATTCTAGAACTACCAACATTCTATTTTGGCATTCTAGAACTCCCAACATTCTATTTTGGAATTCTAGAACTACCAACATTCTATTTTGGCATTCTAGAACTCCAAACATTCTATTTTGGAATACTGCAACACCAACATTCTATTTTGGATTTCTAGAACTCCCAACATTCTATTTTGGCATTCTAGAACTCCCAGCATTCTATTTTGGAATTCTAGAACTCCCAACATTCTATTTTGGAATTCTAGAACTACCAACATTCTATTTTGGCATTCTAGAACTCCAAACATTCTATTTTGGAATTCTGCAACACCAACATTCTATTTTGGATTTCTAGAACTCCCAACATTCTATTTTGGCATTCTAGAACTCCCAGCATTCTATTTTGGAATTCTAGAACTCCCAACATTCTATTTTGGCATTCTAGAACTCCCAACATTCTATTTTGGAATTCTAGAACTCCCAACATTCTATTTTGGCATTCTAGAACTCCCAACATTCTATTTTGGCATTCTAGAACTACCAACATTCTATTTTGGCATTCTAGAACTACCAACATTCTATTTTGGCATTCTAGAACTCCCAACATTCTATTTTGGCATTCTAGAACTCCAAACATTCTATTTTGGAATTCTAGAACTCCCAACATTCTATTTTGGCATTCTAGAACTCCCAACATTCTATTTTGGAATTCGCGAACTACCAACATTCTTTTTTGGAATTCTAGAACTAGCAACATTCTATTTTGGCATTCTAGAACTCCCAACATTCTATTTTGGCATTCTAGAACTCCAAACATTCTATTTTGGAATTCTAGAACTCCCAACATTCTATTTTGGAATTCTAGAACTCCCAACATTCTATTTTGGCATTCTTGAACTCCCAACATTCTCTTTTGGAATTCTAGAACTCCCAACATTCTATTTTGGAATTCTGCAACATCAGAATTCTACTTTGGAATTCTTGAACTCCCAACATTCTATTTTGGCATTCTAGAACTCCCAACATTCTATTTTGGCATTCTAGAACTCCAAACATTCTATTTTGGAATTCTGCAACACCAACATTCTATTTTGGATTTCTAGAACTCCCAACATTCTATTTTGGCATTCTAGAACTCCCAGCATTCTATTTTGGAATTCTAGAACTCCCAACATTCTATTTTGGCATTCTAGAACTCCCAACATTCTATTTTGGCATTCTAGAACTCCCAACATTCTATTTTGGCATTCTAGAACTACCAACATTCTATTTTGGCATTCTAGAACTCCCAACATTCTATTTTGGCATTCTAGAACTACCAACATTCTATTTTGGCATTCTAGAACTCCCAACATTCTATTTTGGCATTCTAGAACTCCAAACATTCTATTTTGGAATTCTAGAACTCCAAACATTCTATTTTGGAATTCTAGAACTCCTAACATTCTATTTTGGCATTCTTGAACTCCCAACATTCTATTTTGGAATTCTAGAACTCCCAACATTCTATTTTGGCATTCTAGAACTCCAAACATTCTATTTTGGAATTCTAGAACTAGCAACATTCTATTTTGGCATTCTAGAACTCCAAACATTCTATTTTGGAATTCTAGAACTCCCAACATTCTATTTTGGCATTCTAGAACTCCCAACATTCTATTTTGGCATTCTAGAACTCCCAACATTCTATTTTGGAATTCTAGAACTACCAACATTCTATTTTGGCATTCTAGAACTCCAAACATTCTATTTTGGAATTCTGCAACACCAACATTCTATTTTGGAATTCTAGAACTCCCAACATTCTATTTTGTCATTCTAGAACTCCCAACATTCTATTGTGGCATTCTAGAACTCCCAACATTCTATTATGGCATTCTAGAACTCCCAACATTCTATTTTGGCATTCTAGAACTACCAACATTCTATTTTGGCATTCTAGTACTACCAACATTCTATTTTGGCATTCTAGAACTCCCAACATTCTATTTTGGCATTCTAGAACTCCAAACATTCTATTTTGGAATTCTAGAACTCCAAACATTCTATTTTGGAATTCTAGAACTCCCAACATTCTATTTTGGCATTCTTGAACTCCCAACATTCTCTTTTGGAATTCTAGAACTCCCAACATTCTATTTTGGAATTCTGCAACATCAGCATTCTACTTTGGAATTCTAGAACTCCCAACATTCTATTTTGGCATTCTAGAACTCCCAGCATTCTATTTTGGAATTCTAGAACTCCCAACATTCTATTTTGGCATTCTAGAACTCCCAACATTCTATTTTGGCATTCTAGAACTCCCAACATTCTATTTTGGCATTCTAGAACTACCAACATTCTATTTTGGCATTCTAGAACTCCCAACATTCTATTTTGGCATTCTAGAACTACCAACATTCTATTTTGGCATTCTAGAACTCCCAACATTCTATTTTGGCATTCTAGAACGCCAAACATTCTATTTTGGAATTCTAGAACTCCAAACATTCTATTTTGGAATTCTAGAACTCCCAACATTCTATTTTGGCATTCTTGAACTCCCAACATTCTATTTTGGAATTCTAGAACTCCCAACATTCTATTTTGGAATTCTAGAACTAGCAACATTCTATTTTGGCATTCTAGAACTCCAAACATTCTATTTTGGAATTCTAGAACTCCCAACATTCTATTTTGGCATTCTAGAACTCCCAACATTCTATTTTGGAATTCTCGAACTACCAACATTCTTTTTTGGAATTCTAGAACTAGCAACATTCTATTTTGGCATTCTAGAACTCCCAACATTCTATTTTGGCATTCTAGAACTCCAAACATTCTATTTTGGAATTCTAGAACTCCAAACATTCTATTTTGGAATTCTAGAACTCCCAACATTCTATTTTGGCATTCTTGAACGCCCAACATTCTATTTTGGAATTCTGCAACATCAGCATTCTACTTTGGAATTCTAGAACTCCCAACATTCTATTTTGGCATTCTAGAACTCCCAACATTCTATTTTGGCATTCTAGAACTCCCAACATTCTATTTTGGAATTCTAGAACTACCAACATTCTATTTTGGCATTCTAGAACTCCAAACATTCTATTTTGGAATTCTGCAACACCAACATTCTATTTTGGAATTCTAGAACTCCCAACATTCTATTTTGTCATTCTAGAACTCCCAACATTCTATTGTGGCATTCTAGAACTCCCAACATTCTATTTTGGCATTCTAGAACTCCCAACATTCTATTTTGGCATTCTAGAACTCCCAACATTCTATTTTGGCATTCTAGAACTACCAACATTCTATTTTGGCATTCTAGAACTACCAACATTCTATTTTGGCATTCTAGAACTCCCAACATTATATTTTGGCATTCTAGAACTCCAAACATTCTATTTTGGAATTCTAGAACTCCAAACATTCTATTTTGGCATTTTAGAACTCCCAACATTCTATTTTGGCATTCTAGAACTCCCAACATTCTATTTTGGCATTCTAGAACTACCAACATTCTATTTTGGCATTCTAGAACTCCCAACATTATATTTTGGCATTCTAGAACTCCCAACATTCTATTTTGGAATTCTAGAACTACCAACATTCTATTTTGGCATTCTAGAACTCCAAACATTCTATTTTGGAATTCTGCAACACCAACATTCTATTTTGGAATTCTAGAACTCCCAACATTCTATTTTGTCATTCTAGAACTCCCAACATTCTATTGTGGCATTCTAGAACTCCCAACATTCTATTTTGGCATTCTAGAACTCCCAACATTCTATTTTGGCATTCTAGAACTCCCAACATTCTATTTTGGCATTCTAGAACTACCAACATTCTATTTTGGCATTCTAGAACTACCAACATTCTATTTTGGCATTCTAGAACTCCCAACATTATATTTTGGCTTTCTAGAACTCCAAACATTCTATTTTGGAATTCTAGAACTCCAAACATTCTATTTTGGCATTTTAGAACTCCCAACATACTATTTTGGCATTCTAGAACTCCCAACATTCTATTTTGGAATTCTAGAACTACCAACATTCTATTTTGGCATTCTAGAACTCCCAACATTCTATTTTGGCATTCTAGAACTCCCAACATTCTATTTTGGCATTCTAGAACTCCAAACATTCTATTTTGGAATTCTAGAACTCCCAACATTCTATTTTGGCATTCTAGAACTCCCAACATTCTATTTTGGAATTCTAGAACTACCAACATTCTATTTTGGCATTCTAGAACTCCCAACATTCTATTTTGGCATTCTAGAACTCCCAACATTCTATTTTGGCATTCTAGAACTCCCAACATTCTATTTTGGCATTCTAGAACTCCAAACATTCTATTTTGGAATTCTAGAACTCCCAACATTCTATTTTGGAATTCTAGAACTCCCAACATTCTATTTTGGCATTCTTGAACTCCCAACATTCTCTTTTGGAATTCTAGAACTCCCAACATTCTATTTTGGAATTCTGCAACATCAGCATTCTACTTTGGAATTCTAGAACTCCCAACATTCTATTTTGGCATTCTAGAACTCCCAACATTCTATTTTGGCATTCTAGAACTCCAAACATTCTATTTTGGAATTCTGCAACACCAACATTCTATTTTGGATTTCTAGAACTCCCAACATTCTATTTTGGCATTCTAGAACTCCCAGCATTCTATTTTGGAATTCTAGAACTCCCAACATTCTATTTTGGCATTCTAGAACTCCCAACATTCTATTTTGGCATTCTAGAACTCCCAACATTCTATTTTGGCATTCTAGAACTACCAACATTCTATTTTGGCATTCTAGAACTCCCAACATTCTATTTTGGCATTCTAGAACTACCAACATTCTATTTTGGCATTCTAGAACTCCCAACATTCTATTTTGGCATTCTTGAACTCCCAACATTCTCTTTTGGAATTCTAGAACTCCCAACATTCTATTTTGGAATTCTGCAACATCAGCATTCTACTTTGGAATTCTAGAACTCCCAGCATTCTATTTTGGAATTCTAGAACTCCCAACATTCTATTTTGGAATTCTAGAACTCCCAACATTCTATTTTGGAATTCTGCAACATCAGCATTCTACTTTGGAATTCTAGAACTCCCAACATTCTATTTTGGCATTCTAGAACTCCCAGCATTCTATTTTGGAATTCTAGAACTCCCAACATTCTATTTTGGCATTCTAGAACTCCCAACATTCTATTTTGGCATTCTAGAACTCCCAACATTCTATTTTGGCATTCTAGAACTACCAACATTCTATTTTGGCATTCTAGAACTCCCAACATTATATTTTGGCATTCTAGAACTCCAAACATTCTATTTTGGAATTCTAGAACTCCAAACATTCTATTTTGGCATTTTAGAACTCCCAACATTCTATTTTGGCATTCTAGAACTCCCAACATTCTATTTTGGCATTCTAGAACTACCAACATTCTATTTTGGCATTCTAGAACTCCCAACATTATATTTTGGCATTCTAGAACTCCCAACATTCTATTTTGGAATTCTAGAACTACCAACATTCTATTTTGGCATTCTAGAACTCCAAACATTCTATTTTGGAATTCTGCAACACCAACATTCTATTTTGGAATTCTAGAACTCCCAACATTCTATTTTGTCATTCTAGAACTCCCAACATTCTATTGTGGCATTCTAGAACTCCCAACATTCTATTTTGGCATTCTAGAACTCCCAACATTCTATTTTGGCATTCTAGAACTCCCAACATTCTATTTTGGCATTCTAGAACTACCAACATTCTATTTTGGCATTCTAGAACTACCAACATTCTATTTTGGCATTCTAGAACTCCCAACATTATATTTTGGCTTTCTAGAACTCCAAACATTCTATTTTGGAATTCTAGAACTCCAAACATTCTATTTTGGCATTTTAGAACTCCCAACATACTATTTTGGCATTCTAGAACTCCCAACATTCTATTTTGGAATTCTAGAACTACCAACATTCTATTTTGGCATTCTAGAACTCCCAACATTCTATTTTGGCATTCTAGAACTCCCAACATTCTATTTTGGCATTCTAGAACTCCCAACATTCTATTTTGGCATTCTAGAACTACCAACATTCTATTTTGGCATTCTAGAACTCCCAACATTATATTTTGGCATTCTAGAACTCCAAACATTCTATTTTGGAATTCTAGAACTCCAAACATTCTATTTTGGAATTCTAGAACTCCCAACATTCTATTTTGGCATTCTTGAACTCCCAACATTCTATTTTGGAATTCTAGAACGCCCAACAATTTATTTTGGAATTCTGCAACATCAGCATTCTACTTTGGAATTCTAGAACTCCCAACATTCTATTTTGGCATTCTAGAACTCCCAACATTCTATTTTGGAATTCTAGAACTCCCAACATTCTATTTTGGCATTCTTGAACTCCCAACATTCTATTTTGGAATTCTAGAACTCCCAACATTCTATTTTGGAATTCTAGAACTAGCAACATTCTATTTTGGCATTCTAGAACTCCCAACATTCTATTTTGGCATTCTAGAACTCCAAACATTCTATTTTGGCATTCTAGAACTCCAAACATTCTATTTTGGAATTCTAGAACTCCAAACATTCTATTTTGGAATTCTAGAACTCCCAACATTCTATTATGGCATTCTAGAACTCCCAACATTCTATTTTGGCATTCTAGAACTCCCAACATTCTATTTTGGCATTCTAGAACTCCCAACATTCTATTTTGGAATTCTAGAACTCCAAACATTCTATTTTGGAATTCTAGAACTCCCAACATTCTATTATGGCATTCTAGAACTCCCAACATTCTATTTTGGCATTCTAGAACTCCCAACATTCTATTTTGGCATTCTAGAACTCCCAACATTCTATTTTGGCATTCTAGAACTACCAACATTCTATTTTGGCATTCTAGTACTACCAACATTCTATTTTGGCATTCTAGAACTCCCAACATTATATTTTGGCATTCTAGAACTCCAAACATTCTATTTTGGAATTCTAGAACTCCAAACATTCTATTTTGGCATTTTAGAACTCCCAACATTCTATTTTGGCATTCTAGTACTACCAACATTCTATTTTGGCATTCTAGAACTCCCAACATTATATTTTGGCATTCTAGAACTCCAAACATTCTATTTTGGAATTCTAGAACTCCAAACATTCTATTTTGGCATTTTAGAACTCCCAACATTCTATTTTGGCATTCTAGAACTCCCAACATTCTATTTTGGAATTCTAGAACTACCAACATTCTATTTTGGCATTCTAGAACTCCCAACATTCTATTTTGGCATTCTAGAACTCCCAACATTCTATTTTGGCATTCTAGAACTACCAACATTCTATTTTGGCATTCTAGAACTCCCAACATTCTATTTTGGCATTCTAGAACTCCCAACATTCTATTTTGGCATTCTAGAACTCCAAACATTCTATTTTGGAATTCTAGAACTCCCAACATTCTATTTTGGCATTCTAGAACTCCCAACATTCTATTTTGGAATTCTAGAACTACCAACATTCTATTTTGGCATTCTAGAACTCCCAACATTCTATTTTGGCATTCTAGAACTCCCAACATTCTATTTTGGCATTCTAGAACTCCCAACATTCTATTTTGGCATTCTAGAACTCCAAACATTCTATTTTGGAATTCTAGAACTCCCAACATTCTATTTTGGAATTCTAGAACTCCCAACATTCTATTTTGGCATTCTTGAACTCCCAACATTCTCTTTTGGAATTCTAGAACTCCCAACATTCTATTTTGGAATTCTGCAACATCAGCATTCTACTTTGGAATTCTAGAACTCCCAACATTCTATTTTGGCATTCTAGAACTCCCAACATTCTATTTTGGCATTCTAGAACTCCAAACATTCTATTTTGGAATTCTGCAACACCAACATTCTATTTTGGATTTCTAGAACTCCCAACATTCTATTTTGGCATTCTAGAACTCCCAGCATTCTATTTTGGAATTCTAGAACTCCCAACATTCTATTTTGGCATTCTAGAACTCCCAACATTCTATTTTGGCATTCTAGAACTCCCAACATTCTATTTTGGCATTCTAGAACTACCAACATTCTATTTTGGCATTCTAGAACTCCCAACATTCTATTTTGGCATTCTAGAACTACCAACATTCTATTTTGGCATTCTAGAACTCCCAACATTCTATTTTGGCATTCTTGAACTCCCAACATTCTCTTTTGGAATTCTAGAACTCCCAACATTCTATTTTGGAATTCTGCAACATCAGCATTCTACTTTGGAATTCTAGAACTCCCAGCATTCTATTTTGGAATTCTAGAACTCCCAACATTCTATTTTGGAATTCTAGAACTCCCAACATTCTATTTTGGAATTCTGCAACATCAGCATTCTACTTTGGAATTCTAGAACTCCCAACATTCTATTTTGGCATTCTAGAACTCCCAGCATTCTATTTTGGAATTCTAGAACTCCCAACATTCTATTTTGGCATTCTAGAACTCCCAACATTCTATTTTGGCATTCTAGAACTCCCAACATTCTATTTTGGCATTCTAGAACTACCAACATTCTATTTTGGCATTCTAGAACTCCCAACATTCTATTTTGGCATTCTAGAACTACCAACATTCTATTTTGGCATTCTAGAACTCCCAACATTCTATTTTGGCATTCTAGAACGCCAAACATTCTATTTTGGAATTCTAGAACTCCAAACATTCTATTTTGGAATTCTAGAACTCCCAACATTCTATTTTGGCATTCTTGAACTCCCAACATTCTATTTTGGAATTCTAGAACTCCCAACATTCTATTTTGGAATTCTAGAACTAGCAACATTCTATTTTGGCATTCTAGAACTCCAAACATTCTATTTTGGAATTCTAGAACTCCCAACATTCTATTTTGGCATTCTAGAACTCCCAACATTCTATTTTGGAATTCTCGAACTACCAACATTCTTTTTTGGAATTCTAGAACTAGCAACATTCTATTTTGGCATTCTAGAACTCCCAACATTCTATTTTGGCATTCTAGAACTCCAAACATTCTATTTTGGAATTCTAGAACTCCAAACATTCTATTTTGGAATTCTAGAACTCCCAACATTCTATTTTGGCATTCTTGAACGCCCAACATTCTATTTTGGAATTCTGCAACATCAGCATTCTACTTTGGAATTCTAGAACTCCCAACATTCTATTTTGGCATTCTAGAACTCCCAACATTCTATTTTGGCATTCTAGAACTCCCAACATTCTATTTTGGAATTCTAGAACTACCAACATTCTATTTTGGCATTCTAGAACTCCAAACATTCTATTTTGGAATTCTGCAACACCAACATTCTATTTTGGAATTCTAGAACTCCCAACATTCTATTTTGTCATTCTAGAACTCCCAACATTCTATTGTGGCATTCTAGAACTCCCAACATTCTATTTTGGCATTCTAGAACTCCCAACATTCTATTTTGGCATTCTAGAACTCCCAACATTCTATTTTGGCATTCTAGAACTACCAACATTCTATTTTGGCATTCTAGAACTACCAACATTCTATTTTGGCATTCTAGAACTCCCAACATTATATTTTGGCATTCTAGAACTCCAAACATTCTATTTTGGAATTCTAGAACTCCAAACATTCTATTTTGGCATTTTAGAACTCCCAACATTCTATTTTGGCATTCTAGAACTCCCAACATTCTATTTTGGCATTCTAGAACTACCAACATTCTATTTTGGCATTCTAGAACTCCCAACATTATATTTTGGCATTCTAGAACTCCCAACATTCTATTTTGGAATTCTAGAACTACCAACATTCTATTTTGGCATTCTAGAACTCCAAACATTCTATTTTGGAATTCTGCAACACCAACATTCTATTTTGGAATTCTAGAACTCCCAACATTCTATTTTGTCATTCTAGAACTCCCAACATTCTATTGTGGCATTCTAGAACTCCCAACATTCTATTTTGGCATTCTAGAACTCCCAACATTCTATTTTGGCATTCTAGAACTCCCAACATTCTATTTTGGCATTCTAGAACTACCAACATTCTATTTTGGCATTCTAGAACTACCAACATTCTATTTTGGCATTCTAGAACTCCCAACATTATATTTTGGCTTTCTAGAACTCCAAACATTCTATTTTGGAATTCTAGAACTCCAAACATTCTATTTTGGCATTTTAGAACTCCCAACATACTATTTTGGCATTCTAGAACTCCCAACATTCTATTTTGGAATTCTAGAACTACCAACATTCTATTTTGGCATTCTAGAACTCCCAACATTCTATTTTGGCATTCTAGAACTCCCAACATTCTATTTTGGCATTCTAGAACTCCCAACATTCTATTTTGGCATTCTAGAACTACCAACATTCTATTTTGGCATTCTAGAACTCCCAACATTATATTTTGGCATTCTAGAACTCCAAACATTCTATTTTGGAATTCTAGAACTCCAAACATTCTATTTTGGAATTCTAGAACTCCCAACATTCTATTTTGGCATTCTTGAACTCCCAACATTCTATTTTGGAATTCTAGAACGCCCAACAATTTATTTTGGAATTCTGCAACATCAGCATTCTACTTTGGAATTCTAGAACTCCCAACATTCTATTTTGGCATTCTAGAACTCCCAACATTCTATTTTGGAATTCTAGAACTCCCAACATTCTATTTTGGCATTCTTGAACTCCCAACATTCTATTTTGGAATTCTAGAACTCCCAACATTCTATTTTGGAATTCTAGAACTAGCAACATTCTATTTTGGCATTCTAGAACTCCCAACATTCTATTTTGGCATTCTAGAACTCCAAACATTCTATTTTGGCATTCTAGAACTCCAAACATTCTATTTTGGAATTCTAGAACTCCAAACATTCTATTTTGGAATTCTAGAACTCCCAACATTCTATTATGGCATTCTAGAACTCCCAACATTCTATTTTGGCATTCTAGAACTCCCAACATTCTATTTTGGCATTCTAGAACTCCCAACATTCTATTTTGGAATTCTAGAACTCCAAACATTCTATTTTGGAATTCTAGAACTCCCAACATTCTATTATGGCATTCTAGAACTCCCAACATTCTATTTTGGCATTCTAGAACTCCCAACATTCTATTTTGGCATTCTAGAACTCCCAACATTCTATTTTGGCATTCTAGAACTACCAACATTCTATTTTGGCATTCTAGTACTACCAACATTCTATTTTGGCATTCTAGAACTCCCAACATTATATTTTGGCATTCTAGAACTCCAAACATTCTATTTTGGAATTCTAGAACTCCAAACATTCTATTTTGGCATTTTAGAACTCCCAACATTCTATTTTGGCATTCTAGTACTACCAACATTCTATTTTGGCATTCTAGAACTCCCAACATTATATTTTGGCATTCTAGAACTCCAAACATTCTATTTTGGAATTCTAGAACTCCAAACATTCTATTTTGGCATTTTAGAACTCCCAACATTCTATTTTGGCATTCTAGAACTCCCAACATTCTATTTTGGAATTCTAGAACTACCAACATTCTATTTTGGCATTCTAGAACTCCCAACATTCTATTTTGGCATTCTAGAACTCCCAACATTCTATTTTGGCATTCTAGAACTACCAACATTCTATTTTGGCATTCTAGAACTCCCAACATTCTATTTTGGCATTCTAGAACTCCCAACATTCTATTTTGGCATTCTAGAACTCCAAACATTCTATTTTGGAATTCTAGAACTCCCAACATTCTATTTTGGCATTCTAGAACTCCCAACATTCTATTTTGGAATTCTAGAACTACCAACATTCTATTTTGGCATTCTAGAACTCCCAACATTCTATTTTGGCATTCTAGAACTCCCAACATTCTATTTTGGCATTCTAGAACTCCCAACATTCTATTTTGGCATTCTAGAACTCCAAACATTCTATTTTGGAATTCTAGAACTCCCAACATTCTATTTTGGAATTCTAGAACTCCCAACATTCTATTTTGGCATTCTTGAACTCCCAACATTCTCTTTTGGAATTCTAGAACTCCCAACATTCTATTTTGGAATTCTGCAACATCAGCATTCTACTTTGGAATTCTAGAACTCCCAACATTCTATTTTGGCATTCTAGAACTCCCAACATTCTATTTTGGCATTCTAGAACTCCAAACATTCTATTTTGGAATTCTGCAACACCAACATTCTATTTTGGATTTCTAGAACTCCCAACATTCTATTTTGGCATTCTAGAACTCCCAGCATTCTATTTTGGAATTCTAGAACTCCCAACATTCTATTTTGGCATTCTAGAACTCCCAACATTCTATTTTGGCATTCTAGAACTCCCAACATTCTATTTTGGCATTCTAGAACTCCAAACATTCTATTTTGGAATTCTAGAACTCCCAACATTCTATTTTGGAATTCTAGAACTCCCAACATTCTATTTTGGCATTCTTGAACTCCCAACATTCTCTTTTGGAATTCTAGAACTCCCAACATTCTATTTTGGAATTCTGCAACATCAGCATTCTACTTTGGAATTCTAGAACTCCCAACATTCTATTTTGGCATTCTAGAACTCCCAACATTCTATTTTGGCATTCTAGAACTCCAAACATTCTATTTTGGAATTCTGCAACACCAACATTCTATTTTGGATTTCTAGAACTCCCAACATTCTATTTTGGCATTCTAGAACTCCCAGCATTCTATTTTGGAATTCTAGAACTCCCAACATTCTATTTTGGCATTCTAGAACTCCCAACATTCTATTTTGGCATTCTAGAACTCCCAACATTCTATTTTGGCATTCTAGAACTACCAACATTCTATTTTGGCATTCTAGAACTCCCAACATTCTATTTTGGCATTCTAGAACTACCAACATTCTATTTTGGCATTCTAGAACTCCCAACATTCTATTTTGGCATTCTAGAACGCCAAACATTCTATTTTGGAATTCTAGAACTCCAAACATTCTATTTTGGAATTCTAGAACTCCCAACATTCTATTTTGGCATTCTTGAACTCCCAACATTCTATTTTGGAATTCTAGAACTCCCAACATTCTATTTTGGAATTCTAGAACTAGCAACATTCTATTTTGGCATTCTAGAACTCCAAACATTCTATTTTGGAATTCTAGAACTCCCAACATTCTATTTTGGCATTCTAGAACTCCCAACATTCTATTTTGGAATTCTCGAACTACCAACATTCTTTTTTGGAATTCTAGAACTAGCAACATTCTATTTTGGCATTCTAGAACTCCCAACATTCTATTTTGGCATTCTAGAACTCCAAACATTCTATTTTGGAATTCTAGAACTCCAAACATTCTATTTTGGAATTCTAGAACTCCCAACATTCTATTTTGGCATTCTTGAACGCCCAACATTCTATTTTGGAATTCTGCAACATCAGCATTCTACTTTGGAATTCTAGAACTCCCAACATTCTATTTTGGCATTCTAGAACTCCCAACATTCTATTTTGGCATTCTAGAACTCCCAACATTCTATTTTGGAATTCTAGAACTACCAACATTCTATTTTGGCATTCTAGAACTCCAAACATTCTATTTTGGAATTCTGCAACACCAACATTCTATTTTGGAATTCTAGAACTCCCAACATTCTATTTTGTCATTCTAGAACTCCCAACATTCTATTGTGGCATTCTAGAACTCCCAACATTCTATTTTGGCATTCTAGAACTCCCAACATTCTATTTTGGCATTCTAGAACTCCCAACATTCTATTTTGGCATTCTAGAACTACCAACATTCTATTTTGGCATTCTAGAACTACCAACATTCTATTTTGGCATTCTAGAACTCCCAACATTATATTTTGGCATTCTAGAACTCCAAACATTCTATTTTGGAATTCTAGAACTCCAAACATTCTATTTTGGAATTCTGCAACACCAACATTCTATTTTGGCATTCTAGAACTCCCAACATTCTATTGTGGCATTCTAGAACTCCCAACATTCTATTTTGGCATTCTAGAACTACCAACATTCTATTTTGGCATTCTAGAACTCCCAACATTATATTTTGGCATTCTAGAACTCCCAACATTCTATTTTGGCATTCTAGAACTCCCAACATTCTATTTTGGAATTCTAGAACTACCAACATTCTATTTTGGCATTCTAGAACTCCAAACATTCTATTTTGGAATTCTGCAACACCAACATTCTATTTTGGAATTCTAGAACTCCCAACATTCTATTTTGTCATTCTAGAACTCCCAACATTCTATTGTGGCATTCTAGAACTCCCAACATTCTATTTTGGCATTCTAGAACTCCCAACATTCTATTTTGGCATTCTAGAACTCCCAACATTCTATTTTGGAATTCTAGAACTACCAACATTCTTTTTTGGAATTCTAGAACTAGCAACATTCTATTTTGGCATTCTAGAACTCCCAGCATTCTATTTTGGAATTCTAGAACTACCAACATTCTATTTTGGCATTCTAGAACTCCAAACATTCTATTTTGGAATTCTGCAACACCAACATTCTATTTTGGAATTCTAGAACTACCAACATTCTATTTTGGCATTCTAGAACTCCCAACATTCTATTTTGGCATTCTAGAACTACCAACATTCTATTTTGGCATTCTAGAACCCCCAACATTCTATTTTGGCATTCTAGAACTCCCAACATTCTATTTTGGCATTCTAGAACTACCAACATTCTATTTTGGCATTCTAGAACTCCCAACATTATATTTTGGCATTCTAGAACTCCAAACATTCTATTTTGGAATTCTAGAACTCCAAACATTCTATTTTGGCATTCTATAACTCCCAACATTCTATTTTGGAATTCTAGAACTCCCAACATTCTATTTTGGCATTCTAGAACTCCCAACATTCTATTTTGGCATTCTAGAACTCCAAACATTCTATTTTGGAATTCTGCAACACCAACATTCTATTTTGGATTTCTAGAACTCCCAACATTCTATTTTGGCATTCTAGAACTCCCAGCATTCTATTTTGGAATTCTAGAACTCCCAACATTCTATTTTGGAATTCTGCAACACCAACATTCTATTTTGGCATTCTAGAACTACCAACATTCTATTTTGGCATTCTAGAACTCCCAACATTCTATTTTGGAATTCTAGAACTACCAACATTCTATTTTGGCATTCAAGAACTCCAAACATTCTATTTTGGAATTCTGCAACACCAACATTCTATTTTGGATTTCTAGAACTCCCAACATTCTATTTTGGCATTCTAGAACTCCCAGCATTCTATTTTGGAATTCTAGAACTCCCAACATTCTATTTTGGCATTCTAGAACTCCCAACATTCTATTTTGGCATTCTAGAACTCCCAACATTCTATTTTGGAATTCTAGAACTACCAACATTCTATTTTGGCATTCTAGAACTCCCAACATTCTATTTTGGAATTCTAGAACTACCAACATTCTATTTTGGCATTCTAGAACTCCAAACATTCTATTTTGGAATTCTGCAACACCAACATTCTATTTTGGATTTCTAGAACTCCCAACATTCTATTTTGGCATTCTAGAACTCCCAGCATTCTATTTTGGAATTCTAGAACTCCCAACATTCTATTTTGGAATTCTAGAACTACCAACATTCTATTTTGGCATTCTAGAACTCCAAACATTCTATTTTGGAATTCTGCAACACCAACATTCTATTTTGGATTTCTAGAACTCCCAACATTCTATTTTGGCATTCTAGAACTCCCAGCATTCTATTTTGGAATTCTAGAACTCCCAACATTCTATTTTGGCATTCTAGAACTCCCAACATTCTATTTTGGAATTCTAGAACTCCCAACATTCTATTTTGGCATTCTAGAACTCCCAACATTCTATTTTGGCATTCTAGAACTACCAACATTCTATTTTGGCATTCTAGAACTACCAACATTCTATTTTGGCATTCTAGAACTCCCAACATTCTATTTTGGCATTCTAGAACTCCAAACATTCTATTTTGGAATTCTAGAACTCCCAACATTCTATTTTGGCATTCTAGAACTCCCAACATTCTATTTTGGAATTCGCGAACTACCAACATTCTTTTTTGGAATTCTAGAACTAGCAACATTCTATTTTGGCATTCTAGAACTCCCAACATTCTATTTTGGCATTCTAGAACTCCAAACATTCTATTTTGGAATTCTAGAACTCCCAACATTCTATTTTGGAATTCTAGAACTCCCAACATTCTATTTTGGCATTCTTGAACTCCCAACATTCTCTTTTGGAATTCTAGAACTCCCAACATTCTATTTTGGAATTCTGCAACATCAGAATTCTACTTTGGAATTCTTGAACTCCCAACATTCTATTTTGGCATTCTAGAACTCCCAACATTCTATTTTGGCATTCTAGAACTCCCAACATTCTATTTTGGAATTCTAGAACTACCAACATTCTATTTTGGCATTCTAGAACTCCCAACATTCTATTTTGGAATTCTAGAACTACCAACATTCTATTTTGGCATTCTAGAACTCCAAACATTCTATTTTGGAATTCTGCAACACCAACATTCTATTTTGGATTTCTAGAACTCCCAACATTCTATTTTGGCATTCTAGAACTCCCAGCATTCTATTTTGGAATTCTAGAACTCCCAACATTCTATTTTGGAATTCTAGAACTACCAACATTCTATTTTGGCATTCTAGAACTCCAAACATTCTATTTTGGAATTCTGCAACACCAACATTCTATTTTGGATTTCTAGAACTCCCAACATTCTATTTTGGCATTCTAGAACTCCCAGCATTCTATTTTGGAATTCTAGAACTCCCAACATTCTATTTTGGCATTCTAGAACTCCCAACATTCTATTTTGGAATTCTAGAACTCCCAACATTCTATTTTGGCATTCTAGAACTCCCAACATTCTATTTTGGCATTCTAGAACTACCAACATTCTATTTTGGCATTCTAGAACTACCAACATTCTATTTTGGCATTCTAGAACTCCCAACATTCTATTTTGGCATTCTAGAACTCCAAACATTCTATTTTGGAATTCTAGAACTCCCAACATTCTATTTTGGCATTCTAGAACTCCCAACATTCTATTTTGGAATTCGCGAACTACCAACATTCTTTTTTGGAATTCTAGAACTAGCAACATTCTATTTTGGCATTCTAGAACTCCCAACATTCTATTTTGGCATTCTTGAACTCCCAACATTCTCTTTTGGAATTCTAGAACTCCAAACATTCTATTTTGGCATTTTAGAACTCCCAACATTCTATTTTGGCATTCTAGAACTCCCAACATTCTATTTTGGCATTCTAGAACTACCAACATTCTATTTTGGCATTCTAGAACTCCCAACATTATATTTTGGCATTCTAGAACTCCCAACATTCTATTTTGGAATTCTAGAACTACCAACATTCTATTTTGGCATTCTAGAACTCCAAACATTCTATTTTGGAATTCTGCAACACCAACATTCTATTTTGGAATTCTAGAACTCCCAACATTCTATTTTGTCATTCTAGAACTCCCAACATTCTATTGTGGCATTCTAGAACTCCCAACATTCTATTTTGGCATTCTAGAACTCCCAACATTCTATTTTGGCATTCTAGAACTCCCAACATTCTATTTTGGCATTCTAGAACTACCAACATTCTATTTTGGCATTCTAGAACTACCAACATTCTATTTTGGCATTCTAGAACTCCCAACATTATATTTTGGCTTTCTAGAACTCCAAACATTCTATTTTGGAATTCTAGAACTCCAAACATTCTATTTTGGCATTTTAGAACTCCCAACATACTATTTTGGCATTCTAGAACTCCCAACATTCTATTTTGGAATTCTAGAACTACCAACATTCTATTTTGGCATTCTAGAACTCCCAACATTCTATTTTGGCATTCTAGAACTCCCAACATTCTATTTTGGCATTCTAGAACTCCCAACATTCTATTTTGGCATTCTAGAACTACCAACATTCTATTTTGGCATTCTAGAACTCCCAACATTATATTTTGGCATTCTAGAACTCCAAACATTCTATTTTGGAATTCTAGAACTCCAAACATTCTATTTTGGAATTCTAGAACTCCCAACATTCTATTTTGGCATTCTTGAACTCCCAACATTCTATTTTGGAATTCTAGAACGCCCAACAATTTATTTTGGAATTCTGCAACATCAGCATTCTACTTTGGAATTCTAGAACTCCCAACATTCTATTTTGGCATTCTAGAACTCCCAACATTCTATTTTGGAATTCTAGAACTCCCAACATTCTATTTTGGCATTCTTGAACTCCCAACATTCTATTTTGGAATTCTAGAACTCCCAACATTCTATTTTGGAATTCTAGAACTAGCAACATTCTATTTTGGCATTCTAGAACTCCCAACATTCTATTTTGGCATTCTAGAACTCCAAACATTCTATTTTGGCATTCTAGAACTCCAAACATTCTATTTTGGAATTCTAGAACTCCAAACATTCTATTTTGGAATTCTAGAACTCCCAACATTCTATTATGGCATTCTAGAACTCCCAACATTCTATTTTGGCATTCTAGAACTCCCAACATTCTATTTTGGCATTCTAGAACTCCCAACATTCTATTTTGGAATTCTAGAACTCCAAACATTCTATTTTGGAATTCTAGAACTCCCAACATTCTATTATGGCATTCTAGAACTCCCAACATTCTATTTTGGCATTCTAGAACTCCCAACATTCTATTTTGGCATTCTAGAACTCCCAACATTCTATTTTGGCATTCTAGAACTACCAACATTCTATTTTGGCATTCTAGTACTACCAACATTCTATTTT
This sequence comes from Pseudophryne corroboree, assembly GCF_028390025.1. Lineage (NCBI taxonomy): Eukaryota > Metazoa > Chordata > Amphibia > Anura > Myobatrachidae > Pseudophryne > Pseudophryne corroboree. The sequence goes on from NW_026967466.1 coordinate 1,014,992, forward strand.
GGCATTCTAGAACTCCCAACATTATATTTTGGCATTCTAGAACTCCAAACATTCTATTTTGGAATTCTAGAACTCCAAACATTCTATTTTGGCATTTTAGAACTCCCAACATTCTATTTTGGCATTCTAGTACTACCAACATTCTATTTTGGCATTCTAGAACTCCCAACATTATATTTTGGCATTCTAGAACTCCAAACATTCTATTTTGGAATTCTAGAACTCCAAACATTCTATTTTGGCATTTTAGAACTCCCAACATTCTATTTTGGCATTCTAGAACTCCCAACATTCTATTTTGGAATTCTAGAACTACCAACATTCTATTTTGGCATTCTAGAACTCCCAACATTCTATTTTGGCATTCTAGAACTCCCAACATTCTATTTTGGCATTCTAGAACTACCAACATTCTATTTTGGCATTCTAGAACTCCCAACATTCTATTTTGGCATTCTAGAACTCCCAACATTCTATTTTGGCATTCTAGAACTCCAAACATTCTATTTTGGAATTCTAGAACTCCCAACATTCTATTTTGGCATTCTAGAACTCCCAACATTCTATTTTGGAATTCTAGAACTACCAACATTCTATTTTGGCATTCTAGAACTCCCAACATTCTATTTTGGCATTCTAGAACTCCCAACATTCTATTTTGGCATTCTAGAACTCCCAACATTCTATTTTGGCATTCTAGAACTCCAAACATTCTATTTTGGAATTCTAGAACTCCCAACATTCTATTTTGGAATTCTAGAACTCCCAACATTCTATTTTGGCATTCTTGAACTCCCAACATTCTCTTTTGGAATTCTAGAACTCCCAACATTCTATTTTGGAATTCTGCAACATCAGCATTCTACTTTGGAATTCTAGAACTCCCAACATTCTATTTTGGCATTCTAGAACTCCCAACATTCTATTTTGGCATTCTAGAACTCCAAACATTCTATTTTGGAATTCTGCAACACCAACATTCTATTTTGGATTTCTAGAACTCCCAACATTCTATTTTGGCATTCTAGAACTCCCAGCATTCTATTTTGGAATTCTAGAACTCCCAACATTCTATTTTGGCATTCTAGAACTCCCAACATTCTATTTTGGCATTCTAGAACTCCCAACATTCTATTTTGGCATTCTAGAACTCCAAACATTCTATTTTGGAATTCTAGAACTCCCAACATTCTATTTTGGAATTCTAGAACTCCCAACATTCTATTTTGGCATTCTTGAACTCCCAACATTCTCTTTTGGAATTCTAGAACTCCCAACATTCTATTTTGGAATTCTGCAACATCAGCATTCTACTTTGGAATTCTAGAACTCCCAACATTCTATTTTGGCATTCTAGAACTCCCAACATTCTATTTTGGCATTCTAGAACTCCAAACATTCTATTTTGGAATTCTGCAACACCAACATTCTATTTTGGATTTCTAGAACTCCCAACATTCTATTTTGGCATTCTAGAACTCCCAGCATTCTATTTTGGAATTCTAGAACTCCCAACATTCTATTTTGGCATTCTAGAACTCCCAACATTCTATTTTGGCATTCTAGAACTCCCAACATTCTATTTTGGCATTCTAGAACTCCCAACATTCTATTTTGGCATTCTAGAACTACCAACATTCTATTTTGGCATTCTAGAACTCCCAACATTCTATTTTGGCATTCTAGAACGCCAAACATTCTATTTTGGAATTCTAGAACTCCAAACATTCTATTTTGGAATTCTAGAACTCCCAACATTCTATTTTGGCATTCTTGAACTCCCAACATTCTATTTTGGAATTCTAGAACTCCCAACATTCTATTTTGGAATTCTAGAACTAGCAACATTCTATTTTGGCATTCTAGAACTCCAAACATTCTATTTTGGAATTCTAGAACTCCCAACATTCTATTTTGGCATTCTAGAACTCCCAACATTCTATTTTGGAATTCTCGAACTACCAACATTCTTTTTTGGAATTCTAGAACTAGCAACATTCTATTTTGGCATTCTAGAACTCCCAACATTCTATTTTGGCATTCTAGAACTCCAAACATTCTATTTTGGAATTCTAGAACTCCAAACATTCTATTTTGGAATTCTAGAACTCCCAACATTCTATTTTGGCATTCTTGAACGCCCAACATTCTATTTTGGAATTCTGCAACATCAGCATTCTACTTTGGAATTCTAGAACTCCCAACATTCTATTTTGGCATTCTAGAACTCCCAACATTCTATTTTGGCATTCTAGAACTCCCAACATTCTATTTTGGAATTCTAGAACTACCAACATTCTATTTTGGCATTCTAGAACTCCAAACATTCTATTTTGGAATTCTGCAACACCAACATTCTATTTTGGAATTCTAGAACTCCCAACATTCTATTTTGTCATTCTAGAACTCCCAACATTCTATTGTGGCATTCTAGAACTCCCAACATTCTATTTTGGCATTCTAGAACTCCCAACATTCTATTTTGGCATTCTAGAACTCCCAACATTCTATTTTGGCATTCTAGAACTACCAACATTCTATTTTGGCATTCTAGAACTACCAACATTCTATTTTGGCATTCTAGAACTCCCAACATTATATTTTGGCATTCTAGAACTCCAAACATTCTATTTTGGAATTCTAGAACTCCAAACATTCTATTTTGGAATTCTGCAACACCAACATTCTATTTTGGCATTCTAGAACTCCCAACATTCTATTGTGGCATTCTAGAACTCCCAACATTCTATTTTGGCATTCTAGAACTACCAACATTCTATTTTGGCATTCTAGAACTCCCAACATTATATTTTGGCATTCTAGAACTCCCAACATTCTATTTTGGCATTCTAGAACTCCCAACATTCTATTTTGGAATTCTAGAACTACCAACATTCTATTTTGGCATTCTAGAACTCCAAACATTCTATTTTGGAATTCTGCAACACCAACATTCTATTTTGGAATTCTAGAACTCCCAACATTCTATTTTGTCATTCTAGAACTCCCAACATTCTATTGTGGCATTCTAGAACTCCCAACATTCTATTTTGGCATTCTAGAACTCCCAACATTCTATTTTGGCATTCTAGAACTCCCAACATTCTATTTTGGAATTCTAGAACTACCAACATTCTTTTTTGGAATTCTAGAACTAGCAACATTCTATTTTGGCATTCTAGAACTCCCAGCATTCTATTTTGGAATTCTAGAACTACCAACATTCTATTTTGGCATTCTAGAACTCCAAACATTCTATTTTGGAATTCTGCAACACCAACATTCTATTTTGGAATTCTAGAACTACCAACATTCTATTTTGGCATTCTAGAACTCCCAACATTCTATTTTGGCATTCTAGAACTACCAACATTCTATTTTGGCATTCTAGAACCCCCAACATTCTATTTTGGCATTCTAGAACTCCCAACATTCTATTTTGGCATTCTAGAACTACCAACATTCTATTTTGGCATTCTAGAACTCCCAACATTATATTTTGGCATTCTAGAACTCCAAACATTCTATTTTGGAATTCTAGAACTCCAAACATTCTATTTTGGCATTCTATAACTCCCAACATTCTATTTTGGAATTCTAGAACTCCCAACATTCTATTTTGGCATTCTAGAACTCCCAACATTCTATTTTGGCATTCTAGAACTCCAAACATTCTATTTTGGAATTCTGCAACACCAACATTCTATTTTGGATTTCTAGAACTCCCAACATTCTATTTTGGCATTCTAGAACTCCCAGCATTCTATTTTGGAATTCTAGAACTCCCAACATTCTATTTTGGAATTCTGCAACACCAACATTCTATTTTGGCATTCTAGAACTACCAACATTCTATTTTGGCATTCTAGAACTCCCAACATTCTATTTTGGAATTCTAGAACTACCAACATTCTATTTTGGCATTCAAGAACTCCAAACATTCTATTTTGGAATTCTGCAACACCAACATTCTATTTTGGATTTCTAGAACTCCCAACATTCTATTTTGGCATTCTAGAACTCCCAGCATTCTATTTTGGAATTCTAGAACTCCCAACATTCTATTTTGGCATTCTAGAAC